>NC_067475.1:1277134-1595168 GCF_947179515.1 Apodemus sylvaticus
AGCTTCATATTATCTTAAACAAATGTCCACATGTTTTCTTTGTCTGAATTACTTGCTTTAATTTTCCTGCTTAGTCACTGAGATTTTTAATGATGAATGATATATTTGTTTTTGGTTTGTTTGCTTGTTTGCTTTTACATTCCTGCCTTAAACTTCTAGCATGTAATAGAAGTCCTCAGCGGAAACAGAAATTCTCACTTTTTTCCAAGTTATAATAATGATCTCATTGTCCAGCCTTCTTTCTTACTACTATTGAAAACATAATCTGACCAATCAGGTAGGGTACTGTGTTTCATAGTTGGAATATTAAGCTAATTGTTTGTCTGTTTTTCCTGCCTAGAAACTGGAAGGAGCCAGCACTGGCTTCCTTTTTCAGTGTGTAAATGCTTACCTCTCTCCTTTCTACAACATCTTTCTACACTGTGAGTGATATGAATGATAGTGAGACTTGCTTATGGGGTTACAGAGAAAAGATGTATTAAACTCACAGTTTAAGAGATTTGGAAGGGTTCTGCTTTTCATCGCAGCATAGTGACACCTGGCCAGGCCTCCGATGCTGGGTAATCCCAGCTTATAGAGACAAGAAATATTTTTTCTTCCATAATTTATAGACCATAAGTTGTGCATTGAAAAGCTTTGGATGTGGCTTAAGTAATGTGACAAAAATAAAAATCATGTATTGATAGCAGAATGCTTAAGATAGAGCCGACAATGTCAATGCTCAGATAAATAAAAGCGTAACTGATATAATGAAATAAATGGAGTATAAATTTAAAAGTAATTAGAAAAGTGAGATGAACACTTGAAACGAATTATAAAAATCATTGATCAGACTTTGAAGTAATCAAAATGAAATCACCAACGAAATGTGATTCCCACTAAAAAAGGCAAGATCCCCTTAGAGATCTGAATCACATCCTAGAAGAACTAGAAGAAATGAAGAAAGCGAAGTGCAAATGTTTTCAAATGGGGATACTGATGGGAATAGTAAGAGATTCCAAGAATGCAAAGTGCCAATAATGGATTTCTCTAAAATGAGAGGAGAGCAGAAAGAAAGGTTACATTACTTTAGCAACCACCAACAAAAATACCTCGGTCTTGAGATAATTTTATGAAATCAAAATATGTAGTGAATTTCTGGCATGAGGAGTAAATTAAGTTATAACTTTCATATCTTAGCACTTGTGGTGGTTTGAATGAGAATGTCTGCTGTAGGCTTCTCCACACTGGGGTTATTTAGGTAGCTTTGGAGGTGTGGTTTTGCTGGTGGAAGTATAACATGGGAGGTAGGCCTTCCACTTTTATTTCCTTTTCTTCCTCCTTGCAGTTAGAGATGCTAACTCTCAGTTGTTCTTGCCGCAGTGCAATGTCTATTTCCTGCTGTCTGCTTCCTTCTTCTTGCTGCCTGCTGCCTGCTGCCTGCTGCCTGCTGCCTGCTGCCTGCTGCCTGCTGCCTGCTGCCTGCTGCCTGCTGCCTGCTGCCTGCTGCCTGCTGCCTGCTGACTGCTGACTGCTGACTGCTGACTGCTGCCATGATTCACTACCATGATGGACTTTCATCCCTCTGGGACTGTAAGCTCAAATAAATCTTTCTTTCAATAATTGCCTTGGCTATAGTGTTTTATCACAGGAGAAAAAAGTAATACAATGCTGTATATAGCATTGCAGCTTTGTGATATTAAATTAGTAGAACTTCAAGGTGGTGATAGAAAAAGTGTTCTAGGAAATATGTTTATTTTCTCAGTGAGGAGGCATAGCAGTACTTTCACAGGGTGTTGGCAACCCAGTAAACTTAGCTTTAGGGCTCAGGGTTTTTATTGCATCTCAGCATATGAGAATAGTAGAATGAGTTAAATAAACTTAGCCTCCACCAGGACCCTTTCTATTAGATGTCAGGCTCATATCTAACTCTGTCATCACAAGATGGGTCACTCTGGAACACTTAGCTTATATCCACAGTCATTTTTTAAACATAAGTAATCAAATTGTATGTAGGATCCATCACAAATGATAAAGTCTCTCTTATTTCTCATGGAATTCCAAAGATTCTATATGTGCCCAACATTGCAACATTAGGAAGTAGCAGACGTAATGACAGCAGAGAATCACACAATTGAGCTATAAAAATGTGTGTATCACACACAAAAATTTCTCACAATGTTTTTAGTAAGTTTACAATTTTTTTATTGGCTATATTTGTAACTATTCTTAGCACTGGATATAAAGATTAGACCTCTATTTGGGATGAAGCCAAATCATTTCTTACACAAGAATATCTTTGTGGGAGAATTAATTGATAATATATTCAGTTTATATAATAGATATTTAATACCTAAAAATTGAAATAGAATATACCATAACTTAATTATTAAAAAGAAAATTAATGGATTTCTAAGAAAAATCATAAACTGAGAAAAAAAGGTTATAAATGTTTAGTGGTAAATAATGAAATAGAATTAATCTCCTTGTAAAGAAGGGTCCTGGGTGGCCACCTTTCTTATTTTCCATCATATTAGATGTGTTATAGGTGTAATGATAGACAATGAGGCAAACCAGGGAATAAGACAGAATTCTATGCTGGACTCGAATTCCATTGAGTCTCAATTAATCTGGGAATAGCTTGCTTTGATACTTTTGAGCTTAACTGTAGATATTTAGCAAGCCCTAACATTATCTCTCATGTAGGAGGCAAAATTTCTGAGAAGGATCATACAATGGAAAACTATAATAGGTATAATAACAGATGAGGTAGGACTTAGGGTTGGAAAGAAGAGAGGAAGATACAAGTCAAAATTCTAAATTGGTAACAATGCTTCAAAACCCCACTTTCAGAATTGAAATGTCTATAACTATCTCCTGAGAGGCTCTACCAGTGCCTGACAAATACAGAGGTGGGGGGGGTGCCCTCAGCCAACCACTGAGCACAGGGCTCCCAATGGAAGAGCTAGAGAAAGGAACCAAGGAGCGGAAGGGGTTTTCAGACCCATAGGAGGAAAAAAATATGAACCAATCAGTAAACCCCAGAGCTCCTAGGAATTAAGCCACCAACCAAAGATTACACATAGATGGACCAATGGCTCCAGCTGCATATGTAGCAAAGGATGGCTTTGTTGGACAGCAATGAGAGGAGAGGCCCTTGGTCCTATGAAGGCTAGTTTTCCCAGTATAGGGGAATGCCAAAACAGGGAACCAGGAGTGGGTAGGTTAGTGAGCAGGGGGAGGGGGAATAGGATAGGGGGTTTTCAGAGGGGAAACAAGAAACGGGGATAATATTTGAAATGTAAATAAAGTCTAGAAAAGAATCATGTTTGAATAATATAGTCAATAATTTAGTTTAGTATGCATATATATGAGCAAACAAATATATATGTAAATCTATAACTGTCCAATAAAGATAAAATATTATTTCAGTAAAGTTTATAAAATCTCAGAAAAGTATATATTTCAACATTTTTTCAGGACATATTTTCCAGTCATTTTCCCATCAAATTAGGAATAAATATAAAAATTGAACATCTTAGTAATTAGAAAAACAATAGGTATATGTGAGAAAAACATCAAACATTAAATTAAAAATTATCAGAAAGCAAAGGACAGAAAACTTCATCTTAAAGAATATATTTAGAAAGAAACAGAGAAACACAAATGGGAATGTGGGGGTTCTCAGAGACAGTGATATCAAAGAAAGAATACAAATTAAAAGGCTTAACATATTGTGTAGGGCTATAATTAAAAGGGAGAAAATTTAATATTATCATAGAAATATCATGGAGTTTTGTGAAATCTAAAAGCTACTACCATGATTTTTTTCTTTATTTATAAACTTGAATTCGACACTTATTTTAGAATTAATCCTGAATTCACCTTTAAGCATGGGTTTAAAGGTTGACTATTTCTTTGCCATAAAGGTTTAGAATTCATTTGAAATCTCCCAAGATGTCTTTGTGGTAATTATTTTTAAAATACATTTACCATGAAAATAATAACTAAGCATAATCTTGTTTACTTTTTAGCTATCAATATTCTATTCACAAAATATAACAGAGAGTGCTATTCCAGTTTATATTGAAGATAAAGAAGAATCATGATTCTCTTTCCATGTCTTTCAAGCCAATTTCCATCTTCATGAATCCTGGATAAAATTCAGCATACCAAGGGCTATACTAGCTCAGATTAGTTAGAAATATATATTATTCACATGTATCATCTTGAATGAGTTCTGCAAAGATGATAAATGGCTTAAATCACAATACTGGAAAGGAAGAAATAAATGATAGACAATCTTTGAGAAACCACACAGGCTAGTTGGCTCAGCTATGCCATACCTAAGTGCTTTGCCAGAGGAAGGAGGCTTGGAGGGCAAATGAGCAGCCCAGAGAGTGGAGTCCCATCTGCTATGACAGCCTGCAGCTCCTGGGGATGACAGCATTTATGCGAGGATTTGATTGATGTCATCTCAATTGGCTCTTGACATAAGAGGTTGTTGTGAATATCTGAATTAGAAATTGGTCCTGGGATCCTAAAAGTAAGCCAAGACCAGTGGTTATAAAAATGGTTTAGTAAACAAAGAACAGCCATCACCAACTGCCAGTCCCCCTGTAAAGTAGGCTAAGAACAAAGAGAATGGGCAGATAAAGGCAAGAGGAAAGCAATAAACATGAAAAAAAGATTAAATGGTGGAACAGACTGAGGCTAGTACATGAAAAATTGCCAGTTGCCTGCTCATAAACAATAGTTATGTGCACATCTTTGTCCATTGATTCATGCTCGCTGCTTTTAACTATCTTTTAATGATTAATTACTTTAACATTGCAAAGCAAGTTTCCATTCAATTTTCACAGTCTGATATTTCACTTTAAAAATTTAAAGCCAACCTTAATTATGCATACCACCAAGAATAACTATTTATTTACATATTAATTTCTACCTATTTCAATATTAAAAAATGTTTCAAAAACACAATTTGATTCATTATATAATGTTCGATACATAAGGGTAACTAATTCAAATTTCTTGTTATATAAATAGCTTCTAAGTTTTAATATACTTTTTAAATTATTTTAATTTTATGTGTATCAGTTTTTTGCCTATAGATGCAATATATGCACTCAAGAGGAGGCTACAAAGTATCAAAACCCGTGGAGATGTAGTTACAGACAATAGTGAGCTACCATATAGGTGCTGGGAACTAAACCAGAATATTCCAACCAAGAGCTGCAAGTGTTTCTAAAGCTCTGAGCCTACAGTCCCCTAAAAATGGTTTCTAATATTACATCATTTTAAGTTAAACCTTTAATAGGTATGGGTGTATTTCTTTATGTCATTTGGATTGTTTTCTTAGGCAGAATTAATGGAAAAAAACTATTCAGCTAAAATACAACAATTCTAAATTGAATAAATGATGCCCATTCACTTCCACAAATATTTTTGATACTTGGAAGGAAAGAGAGCTGCAATGATACCCAGCAACTGCGCACAGTTCTCTTGTTTTCTATTAGTTTTTCTCTACTTACATTACAAATACCATATATCACTGTTACTTTTACTTTGTTCCCATGGATTAAATGAGATTTTATGTATAAATTCTTTATTATATTCCTGTTGCACAATACTGGTAAAAATCAATCTAAGGAGAGAATGGATTCTTTTGGCCATGATATAATATGAAATTCTATGACAGGCTTATGTGTTCGATACTTGGTCCCAGATAGTAACACTACTCTGGGAGATTCTGAAAAGTGGATTAGGCATGACCTAATTAAAGAAAGCATATCACTGGGAGCAGAAATTTGGAGTATCCTTTCTGTCTCTTCCCTCACCACTGATTCTTTTCTGCAATAAAATAGCATCTGCCACATGATTTTAGATATTCTGCCTCACCACAGAATCAGAATCAATGGAATTGACTATGATGAACTGAGTACGCTGAAGCAGTGAGATAAAAACAAATCCTACCTCTCCAATTGTTTATATCAGTTATTTTGTCAAAAACACTACATTATCTTGTGGATATTGAATTTTTTAAACATTTCACTGATCAATGGCATAGATATCCCTGCAGATTTAAAAGTTAAATTTTCTAAACATAAATTAAAATTTGAAATATCTCTCCTACTAACACAATAGACCAATTGTATACATTTCTGGATTTTACAGCTTTAGTGATTATCAAAGTAAGATATTTTTGTTTCAGCATTCATTTTTATCTTTCTTTTTTATTGGTCATTTTATTTATTTACATTTCAAATGTTTTCCCCTTCGAGGTTTCCCCTCTGCAAGCTCCCTATTACATCTCCACTATACCTGGTTTTATAAGAGTGCTCCCCCACCTACCCACACACTCCTGCCTCACCACCTTAGCAATCCCCTATATTGGGGCATTGAGCCTCCACAGGAACTCCCCTCCCATTCGTGCCAGATAAGGCAATCTTCTGCTATATATATGTAGCTAGGGTCATGGGTTCCTCCATGGTTGGTGGTTTAATCATGGGAGCTCTGGGAGATCTGGTTGGTTGACACTGTTGTTCTTTCTATGGGGTTGCAAATCCGTTTAGCTCCTTCAGTCCTTTCCCTAATTCTTCCATCAGGGTCCCTGTGGTGAATACAATAGACAGTCTTCAAGTATTTGCATCTGTATTGGTCAGGCACTGGCAGTGACTCTCAGGGGACAGCTATACCAGGCTCCACTCAGCAAGTGATTCTTGAAATCATCAACAGTGTCTCAGTTTGGATGGATCCCTAGGTGGGGCACTCTCTGGATAGTATTTCCTTCAGTCTCTGATCCACCCTGCATTTCCTTTAGACAGGAGCAATTCTGGTTTAATATTTTTGAGATGGGTGGGAGGCCTCATCCCTCAACTGGGGGCTGGCTGAACTTCTGGATATCCTGTTCTACAGAGCAATAGTGATAAAAACCACATGATAATAGAACGGAGGCAGGTAGATCAATAGAATAGAATTGAAGTCCCAGAATTAAACCCACACACCAATGGTCACCTGATCATTGACAAAGAAGTCAAAACCATCCAGTGGGAAAAAGGCAGTATATTCAACTAATGGTGCTGGCTCAAGTGGCAGTCAGCATGTAGAAGAATGTAAATTGATGTATTCTTAACTCCTGGAACAAATCTCATGTCCAAGTGGATCAAGAATGTCCATATAAAACCAGTTACCATGAAACTAATAGAAAAGAAAGTTGGAAAGAACCTCAGACACATTAGCACCGGATAAAATTTCCTGAACAGAACACATCTTAGAGCTCAGGCTCTAAGATCAACTATAGACAAATGGAAACTCATAAAACTGAAAACCTTCTGTAAGGCAAAGGATGCTGTCAACAGGACAAAACAGCAACCTATAGATTGGGAATAGATCTTTACTAATCCTACATCCAATAAAGGACTAATATCCAATATATGCAAAGAAATTAGAACCAAATAACCCTATTAAAAACAGAGCTAAACAAGAGAATTCTCAACTGAGAAAACTCAGATGGCTAAGAAACACCTAAAGAAGTGCTCAGCATCCCTAGTCATCAGGGAAATGCAAATCAAAACAACCCTGAGATTCCACCTCTCACCAGTCAGAATGGCTAAGATCAAAAACTCAGGTGACAGCAGTTGCTGGTGACTACCTGGAGAAAGAGGAACTCTCCTCCCTTGCTGGTGGGATTGCAAGCTGATACAACCACTATGGAAATCACGTTGGCGGTTCCATAGAAAATTGGACATAGTACTACCTGAGGACCAAGCAATATATACCCAAAAGATGCTCCAATAAATAACAAGGATACATGTTCCACTAGGTTCACCGTTCAGTTTTTATAGTCATGTCTATACCTGGCATTCAGATGATTACAAGATCTGATTATGTCACTTGCGTTAAGTCTTCCTCTTCTGTCTTATTGAAGACTTCTCGTTATAGAAGAAAAGAAGACACTGGACTTGTGGCAGCAGCGGCGGCAGTGCAGCAGTGGCTGTTCCAGCTGAAGGGTCATCAGCAGTGGAACCAAGGCAACATAGGGTCCAGTTAGTCCCTGTGCCCACAACCATGGACCTTCGCTGGCCAGCCGGGCTGCAAGCAGCTGCGGATTTACAGTGTCTTTCAATGCACAGAAGCCACTTCAGAACTCTGCCTCCTGTCAGTAAGGAGAGACTCACTTCCATCTTGGTTTCAGACTCCAGAGAGATCAGACAGACTGAGGTACACAAACATAACCCGAGGCCAACATCACGGGGGTCTAAGCCCGACGGGCGTTGGCCTGCACCCAGGCCCTCGGCTGTTCAGGGGAGGGAAGGCATCGGGTGCCAACCCAGCCAGGAGGTATTTTTTGCCCTGCCAGCGAGCGCGCACTGCCATTTTGCCTACAGGATGCCAGAGAGCTCTAGCAGGCAAAGCCGGCTAACAGGCATAGCCTGAGGCTAACAAAGCGGGGTTCTAGGCCCCAACAGGCCCTGGACTAACCCCAAGAACTGGGCGGCTTGGTGAGACATCTGTGTGTCAACCCCGCCTAGGAGGTTGTTAGCCCAGCAGACCCTCCCAGCACTTTCAGGGAGCGTGAGCACACACGCCTGCCATCCTGGCCACCTGACAGACCCAATTAACAGTCATAGCCCAAGGGAAATTTTGCTTGGACCTTGGCCTCCCAGGCTTTTACCTGGACCCAGGGCCTGAGCAGCCAGGCTAGCCTTGTGTGCACCAACCCAGTTGGGAGATCGGCTGCCCAGCAGAGTGATCAGCACGCAGAAAAGGTCCTGGCAGCATACACAATCAGCACTCCCTGAAGTAGCAAACAGGCACCATTTGGTTCACAGACACAATCTAGGGCAAAGCACACTAGAGCTGCAAAGGCACCCAAGAGGAGGACAGCACATCAGCAATCTGCTACAGGGAAACCCAGCCATATAGTGTTGCAGTAATAGCCCCAGAGCCCCTCAGGAGGCCCAAACACCAGCCAGGGACAAGACCAACTAACTCCAGAGAACAAGATGGCAAAGGGCAAACGCAGGAACGCTACTAACAGAAATCTAGGCAATATGGCAGCATCTGAACCAAACTCTCCAACATCAGCAAGTCCTGGTTATGCCAACACACCAGAGAAACAAGATTTGGATTTAAAATCACTGATCATGATGCTGCTATAAAAACACAAAAAGGACATAAATGAATCTCTTAAAGAAATACAGGGGAACATGAATAAGCTAGAAACCCATATAATGGAAACAGAAAAATCACGTAAAGAAATGCAGGAGAATAAGGCTCAAGAGACAGAAGGCAATAAAGAAGAAAGGTAAAAAAAAACTTAAAGAAATGCAGGAGAACTTGAGTCAAAAGGCAGAAGTCATGAAAAAGGAAACACAAAAATCTCTTAAAGAATTACAGGAAAACACAAACAAACAAATGATGGAACTGACCAAAACCATCCTGGATCTAAAAACAGAAGTAGAAACAACTAGGAAATCACAAAGGGAGACAACTTTGGAGATAGAAAACCTTGAGAAGAAATCAGGGGCCATAGATGCAAATATAAACAACAGAATACAAGAGATGGAAGAAAGAATTTCAGATGCCAACAATACCATAGAAACCATTGACCCAACAGTCAAAGAAAATACAAAATGCAAAAAGCTTGTATCCCAGAACATCCAGGAAATCCAGGATACAATGAGAAGACCAAACCTAAGGATTATAGGTATAGATGAGAGTGAAGATTTACAACTGAAAGGGCCAGCAAATATCTTCAACAAAATTATAGAAGAAAACTTTCCCAACTTAAAGAGAGAGATGCCTATGAATATACAAGAAGCCTACAGAACTCCAAACAGACTGGATCTGAGCAGTCTCTCACAACATACTAATACCTCTCACCACATAATAATAAAAACCCAAAATGCACTAAAGAAAGAAAGAATATTAAAGGCAGTAAGAGAAAAAGGCCAAGTAACATAAAAAGGAAGACCTATCAGAATCACACCAGACTTCTCACCAGAGACCATGAAAGCTAGAAGATCCTGGGAAGATCTCATGCAGACTCTAAGAGAACACAAAGGTCAGCCAAGACTACTATGCCCAGCAAAACTCTCAATCACAATAGATGGAGAAACCAAGACATTCCATGACAAAACCAAATTTACACAATATGTTTCCACAAACCCAGCTCTACAAAGAATAATAGGAGGAAAACTCCAATACAAGGAGGGAAACTACACCCTGGAAAAAGTAAGAAAGTAACCTTCCTTTATCAAACCCAAAAGAAGATAATCACTCAAATATAAAAATAACATCAAAAATGACAGGAAGTAATAATCTCTATTCCTTAATATCTCTTAACATCAATGGACTCAATTCCCCAATAAAAATATATAGACTAACAGACTGGATAAGGAAACAGGACCCTACATTTTGCTGCATACAGGAAACACACCTAATGTCAAAGGCCATTTTGCCAAAAGCAATATACAGATTCAACGCCAATACCCATCAAAATCTCAACTCAATTCTTCATAGAGTTAGAAAGAGCAATTCTCAAATTCATCTGGAATAACAAAAAACCCAGGATAGGTAAAACTATTCTCAGCAACAAAAGAAAGTCTGGGGGAATCAGTATCCCTGACCTCAAGCAATACTACTGAGCAATAGTGTTAAAAACTGCATGGTATTGGTACAGTGACGGGCAGGCAGATCAATGGAACAGGATTGAAGATTCAGAAATGAACCCACACACCTATGGCCACTTGATCCTCGACAAAGGGGCTGAAAACATCCAATGGAAAAAAGATAGCCTTTTCAACAAATGGTGCTGGTTCAACTGGAGGTCAGCATGCAGAAGAATGCGAATTGATCCATCCTTGTCTCCTTGTACTAAGCTCAAATCCAAATGGATCAAGAACCTCCACATAAAGCCAGACACTCTGAAGCTAATAGAAAAGAAACTGGGGAAGACCCTTGAGGACATCGGTACAGGGGGAAATTTCCTGAACAGAACACCAGTAGCATATGCTCTAAGATCAAGAATTGACAAATGGGCCCTTATAAAATTACAAAGATTCTGCAAAGCAAAGGACACCATCAAAAGGACAAATAGGCAACTAACAAATTGGGAAAAGATCTTCATCAACCCTACATCAGATAGAGGGCTAATATCCAATATATATAAAGAACTCAAGAAGTTAGACTCCAGAAAACCAAACAACCCTATTAAAAAATGGGGTACAGAGTTAAACAAAGAATTCTCACCTGAAGAACTTCAGATGGCACAAAAACATCTTAAAAAATGCTCAACTTCATTAGTCATTAGGGAAATGCAAATCAAAACAACCCTGAGATTTCACCTTATACCAGTCAGAATGGCTAAGATTAAAAATTCAGGAGACAGCAGGTGTTGGCGAGGATGTGGAGAAAGAGGAACACTCCTCCACTGCTGGTGGGGTTGCAAATTGGTACAACCACTCTGGAAATCAGTCTGGCGGTTCCTCCGAAAACTGGGCACCTCACTTCCAGAAGATCCTGCTGTACCACTCCTGGGCGTATACTCAAAAGATTCCCCAGCATGTAATATGGATACATGTTCCACTATGTTCATAGCAGCCCTATTTATAATTGCCAGAAGTTGGAAAGAACCCAGGTATCCTTCAACAGAAGCGTGAATGCAAAAAAATGTGGTATATATACACAATGGAGTACTATTCAGCCATTAGAAACAATGAATTCATGAAATTCTTAGGCAAATGGATGGAGCTAGAGAACATCATACTAAGTGAGGTAACCCAGACTCAAAAGATGAACCCACACACCTATGGCCACTTGATCCTCGACAAAGAGGCTGAAAACATCCAATGGAAAAAAGATAGCCTTTTCAACAAATGGTGCTGGTTCAACTGGAGGTCAGCATGCAGAAGAATGCGAATTGATCCATCCTTGTCTCCTTGTACTAAGCTCAAATCCAAATGGATCAAGGACCTCCACATAAAGCCAGACACTCTGAAGCTAATAGAAAAGAAACTGGGGAAGACCCTTGAGGACATCGGTACAGGGAGAAAGTTTCTGAACAGAACACCAATAGCATATGCTCTAAGAGCAAGAATTGACAAATGGGACCTCATAAGGTTACAGAGTTTCTGTAAGGCAAAGGACACCATCAAGAGGACAGATCGGCAACCAACAAATTGGGAAAAGATCTTCACCAATCCTACATCAGATAGAGGGCTAATATCCAATATATATAAAGAACTCAAGAAGTTAGACTCCAGAAAACCGAACAACCCTATTAAAAAATGGGGTACAGAGTTAAACAAAGAATTCTCACCTGAAGAACTTCGGATGGCGGAGAAGCATCTTAAAAAATGCTCAACTTCATTAGTCATTAGGGAAATGCAAATCAAAACAACCCTAAGATTTCATCTTACACCAGTCAGAATGGCTAAGATTAAAAATTCAGGAGACAGCAGGTGTTGGAGAGGGTGCGGAGAAAGAGGAACACTCCTCCACTGCTGGTGGGGATGCAAATTGGTACAACCACTCTGGAAAGCAGTCTGGCGGTTCCTCTGAAAACTGGGCACCTCACTTCCAGAAGATCCTGCTATACCACTCCTGGGCATATACCCAGAGGATTCCCCACCATGTAATAAGGATACATGCTCTACTATGTTCATAGCAGCCCTATTTATAATTGCCAGATGCTGGAAAGAACCCAGGTATCCCTCAACAGAAGAGTGGACACAAAAAATGTGGTATATCTACACAATGGAGTACTATTCAGCCATTAGAAACAATGAATTCATGAAATTCTTAGGCAAATGGATGGAGCTAGAGAACATCATACTAAGTGAGGTAACCCAGACTCAAAAGGTGAATCATGGTATGCACTCACTAATAAGTGGTTATTAACCTAGAAAACTGGAATACCCAAAACATAATCCACACATCAAATGAGATACAAGAAGAAAGCAGGAGTGGTCCCTGGTTCTGGAAAGACTCAGTGAAACAGTATTTGGCAAAACCAGAACGGGGAACTGGGAAGGGGTGGGAGGGAGGACAGGGGAAGAGAAGGGGGCTTACGGGACTTTCGGGGAGGGGGGGGGCTAAAAAAGGGGAAATCATTTGAAATGTAAATAAATTATATCGAATAAAAAAAAAAGAAAAAAAAAGATGAATCATGGTATGCACTCACTGATAAGTGGATATTAACCTAGAAAACTGGAATACCCAAAACATAATCCACACATCAAATGAGGTACAAGAAGAACGGAGGAGTGGCCCCTTGTTCTGGAAAGACTCACTGAAGCAGTATAGAGCAAAACCAGAACAGGGAAGTGGGAAGGGTTGGGTGGGAAAACAGGGGGAGGGAAGGGGACTGATGGGACTTTTGGGGAGTGGGGGTCCAGAAAAGGGGAAATCATTTGAAATGTAAATAAATATATCAATAAATTAAAAAAAAAGAAAAAAAGAAGAAAAGAAGAAACTCATCTTCTGTCAGTTCTGTGTAGAAGGGTTTCCTTTTCCTTTCCAACTTCATTCTGCTTCTTTATCTTTGCATTCTCTACCCAGAGAGCCACTCTTCTCAGCTTAATCATACATGTATCTACAATTTCCCTACTAAATTCCCTTCTCCTCTTAGTTTGCATATTCTTTAGCTCACAACTTATTTCCTTAGGAAAGCATTCCTGACCTCTTCATCCAGGAGAAATTACACATTAATTTCATTTGCATGGAACTTAAGATGATTGCAAAATTACAAAATTCTTGGGATCATTTAGTAAGATTGAAAATCTTCTAAATATGAGAATCATACTTTTCCTTGTAATTTATCAGCAAACAGTATAGATTTCAGAAAAAAACTAGGTGATCTGTAAGAACTTAGCATATATATATATATATATATATATATATATAAAATTTTCTTATAGGGACTGATCATGACCATAATCATAATAGTGGAAAAATTGGTTCTTTCATAAATATTACTCAGTAAAGTTTAGTTGTATTTTTGACTTATACTCTTCATTCACCATTCCTGAATTCACAAACAGTTTTGAAGCATAAACATTTTATATGTCTTTACTAAATGTGACTAAGATAAAGTTACCCAACTAATTTCTTTTGGTTATATAAGAATTGTACCTACCAGAGAAATTTGTTTTTCTTGACATCTATTACACAAGCACTTACTCAACTATGTAAGTTAATATAATGTAATGTAGTAAAGGAAAACTGTATGTTATAAGCAGCAAATTTGATTCTCTGGAAGGTTGAGCTAACAAGGGCTACATTTTTCTTTGGAAAGTTTAAGTCTATGATAATATATGGATTTTTTCCTTAGTTAAATACAAAAATGACAATAATTTTGCTCTAAATTAGAATGCTGTAATTTTATGCATATCAGAATTTCATTTTATTTATATCAAGCCCTTAAAATATGTATTTACTTGCTCAAACATGCAAATTCTGCTTTCCATGTTAAAAGTTGTTTCATAGTGTTTTTTAAACACTAACAATATACCTTTCAACATTATGATTTATTTATACATTCCTTTGTTTAATTGAAGTTTTTGATGTCTAGTTTAGGACTACCATATATTTATTGACTTTATACTGGAGCAAGATTGGGAACTAAAAAGGGTAAAGACAAAAATTAGATGCTGAACCATAAGCTTTGCCAAAAGTCTACTATTTTAGATTGTTTTCCAATTCCTGGAACTAGACAGGTGTTTAGTTTAAGAGCAAGTAAAAGACACTTTTCCCATTCTGTAGGCTGCTGTTTTTTCCTATTGATTATGTTCTTTGCCCTATAGAAGCTTTTCAGTTTCATGAGTTCCCATTTATTAACTGTTGATTTTAGTACCTGAGCTGTTGGTGTTCTGGTCAGCAAGTTGTCTCCTGTACCAATTCATTCAAGACTGTTCCCCACTTTCTCTTCTTTTAAGTTTAGTTTATCTGGTTTTCATTGACATCTTTTATCTACTTGAACTTCATATTTGTGAAAGGTAATAAATATGAATGTACTTGTATTCCTCTACATGTAAACTAGCAACATT
Organism: Apodemus sylvaticus; assembly: GCF_947179515.1. Taxonomy (NCBI): domain Eukaryota; kingdom Metazoa; phylum Chordata; class Mammalia; order Rodentia; family Muridae; genus Apodemus; species Apodemus sylvaticus. Next base: position 1,292,167 of record NC_067475.1, read on the forward strand.
TATTGAAGATCCTTTCATTTGTTCATGGTATAATTTTGGCTTCTTTGTTAAAAGTCAAGGTTCTATAGATGTGTGGAATTTTTTTCAGGGTCTTTAATTCTCTTTCAGTGATCAATCTGTCCACCTGTCTATTTATGTGCCAATACCATGCATATTTTATTATTATTGGTCCATAGTAGAGTTTGAAATCAGGGATGGTAATACCTCCAGAAGTTCTTTCATTGTATAGAATTGTTTTAAATAATAATTTCCTATTTTTCCATATGAAGTTAAGACTTTCTCTTTCAAGGTCTATAAAGAATTGTGTTGGACTCCTCCACTGTTGGTAGCAGTACAAACTTGTTCAACCACTTTGGAAATCAATTTGACATTTTCTCAGAAAACTGGGTAGAGTTCTACCACAAATCCCAGCTATATCATTCCTGGGTCCTTGGTGGCTCTCAGAGACTTAACTATATCACCAACCAAAGAATATCATGAGCTGAAACTAGGCCTCCCTGCTCATATGTAGCAGAAGTGCAACCTGGTCTTCATGTGGTTCCTCAACAACTGGAGCAGGGGCAATGCCAAAAGCTGTTGCATGTTCTTGTGATATATTCTTTTAGCTGGGCTGCCTTGTCTGGCCTCAGTCAGACAAGAAGTGACTAGCACCACTGAGACTTGATGTTTCAGGGTTGATGAATACCCAGGAGATTCTCACCCTCTCAGAGGAGAAGGGGAAAATGTGGCAGAAGAGATGTAGGATGGTATGACTAGGAGGGTGCAGTGAGTAGAAGTGAATAAGTAAAATAATAATAATAATAACTGAAATAATTGTGTCAGAAATTTGATGAAAATTTCACTGCAATTGGGCAAATTTTGTCAGCATCCTACATCCAGCAGAGAACTAATAACCAAAATATTTAAAGAACTCAAGAAATTGTCACCAAACAACACAATAATCCAATTTAAAAATGGGGTACAGAGCTAAACAGATAATTCTCAATGGAGGAATCTCTAATGGTCAAGAAGCACTTAAAGAAATGTTCAACATCTTTGTCATTAAGGACATGCCAATGAAAAGGAATTTGATAGTCCATCTCACTTCTGTCAGAATGGCTCAGATCAAAAATTCAAATGACAGCACTTGCTGGTGAAAATCTGCAGCAAGGGGAACACTCCTTAACTGCTGATATGCAAACTTGTACATCCACTTTAGAAAGCAATTTGGTGGTTTCTCAGAAAATTGGAAATACTTCTACCGACAAGACCCAGCTATACAACTACTGGGCATATACTCAAAGGATGCTCCACCATACTACAAGAGCATTTCTTCAAGTATGTTTATAGGAACTTTATTAATAAAAGCCAGAAAATGGAAACAACCTAGATGTTCCTCAATTGAAGAATAAATTTAAAATATATAGTACATTCACAACAGACTACTAGGTTATTAAAAGCAAGAATGTAATGAAACATATAGGCAAATGAATGGAACTAGACAATAACATCCTCAGTGAGGCATCCAGAAAGCCCTATACAGTATGTATTCACTTATAAGTCGATATTAGCCATAAAGTACAGAATAATCATGCTAGAATCCACAGACACAAAGAAGCTAAGTAACAAAGAGGGACCAAGGAAGGAAGCTTGAATCTCTTCATAAAATGAAATAAAATATACATGGAAGGTGGATGGAGGGAGGAAACTGGGAAGGAGAGGTGTGGAAAGGGGAAAAAGGTGGGTATCAGGTGTTTGTGAGGCCGTAGGCACTGGGAGAGAAAATGTAGATCAGTGGGGGATCTCTAAAACAAGATTTCTGGGACAAGATCTCTGGGACAAGATCTCTGGGGTAAGGAAGACCTGGGAAGGGAGAGGCTCCCAGGAATCTATGAAGATGACCATAGCTTAGATCTTAGCAGCAGGAATATGGAGACAGAAGTGGCTTCCTCCTATAACCAGGTGGGACTTCCAGTGGAGAGAGGGGGGACACCAACCTATCCACAGAACCTTGTTGTGTCAGCATGGGTTGGTATCTATGGAGGTCGTTCTCCTTCTCTGGGGAAAAGGGGAGAAGGGAAGAATGGGGTGGGGAGCAAGTGTGAAATTGAGACTTGGAAGAGAGGGCTGCAATCAGGATGTAAAGTAGATAGATAGGTAGGTAGGTAGATAGATAGATAGGTAGATAGATAGATAGATAGATAATAGATAGATGATAGATAGATAGATAGATAGATAGATAGATAGATAGATAGATAATAGATATGTGATAGATAGATAGATGACAGATAGAAAGATAGATAGATAGATGATAGATAGATAGATAGATGATAGATAGATAGATAGATAGATAGTTTGATAGATAGACAAAAAAGAAGGATAAAATCCTTGCTCTTTTAAGTTCAAAGCCAGATAACCAAACCTAAACTTCTATGTACTTCTCTGAAATAATTTGTGTGTGCTTGTGTGCCTGTGTGTGCCCCTCCCCCTCCATGGTAGATGCCATTGCTGCCATCCAACATTCCGCTCTATGCTTTGACATATGTCACTAAGGTCAGGTATGTGTTCCTTTTCCAATGGTACAAGTCTTAGCCATATAATTTATTTTTGCCAAGGTAATTTTATTAGGCATTATGAGAACAAGGCTTGACATTGGCTTGCATGCCTGAGCATACTCACTTGTTAAATGAAATGTATTTGCAGTAGCTGAGTAGTCCAGAGGGGTCAAATGCTAAAGATTCCAAGGGATGTCAGGTCACATACTATCTCACTGCGTACCTACAAGTAATAAAATGCTAGTAATTTTTGCCATTGGCTTCTAGATTATCTTGTTTACCAATGGTTGAATAATAATCAATTTTCATGGATTTTCTACACTGAAGCCATTATATGCAAAGTACTATATACCCCAGATGCTGGATAATATTTTCTAGAATAGGTAGTGAAGGAAAGACTCTAGGAAAAACAGAAAGTTTTGGCAAATCACTTTGGTGAGTTCTAGAGCTAATATATCAGTATCTCGACCTGCTGCTATGGGAAGATACTGGGCTTCCATCAGCTTCTTTACTCATCTCAAAGCTGAGGATAGCCGTAGCATAAAAAGCTAGACTGTGTTAAAGAATTAATGAGATTGTGTTTGACAGAAGTGTAACATGGAGCTTTCTATGTATGTTCTCACTGTAAGAACTTTCATTAACATTGTTACTGAATTGATTGTAAATATTCCAAGTTATAATTGTTATCAATGTTATTTCTCATATTTATTTAGCATAAAAATACTGGCCAATACCAACTTCATAAAATTAACAAATCAGCAGTAAATAATATTTAATAGGCCCAATTTATTTATTATCATGTTCATTTTTTACAAAGATTTCAAAATTGACAACATTTAAAACTGGCTTGTCTGACTTCCCCTTATGTCCTACAATATCGATTTTCTCTGTATTGCTTGCTTAGTTGCAGGCCACAAGACAACTTTTAGGGTCATTCCATCCTTTCATCTAAGCTTCAAGACTTTTCTGACCAGGAAAAATAATCCACTTTCACTAAATGAACTCTGCTCAAATAAATGTCTTCCCCTCAAACAGGAAAGGTCATTTTAAACATGAATAAAAAATTTATCTTAGGCTATTTGAAATCTTTCTTACTCTTAACCTCTCATGGAAATAGATCTCACCTAATTCTCATGCCTGTATCTCCAGAGCATAGAAAAGTATCCAGTGTATTGCTGAATGAATTAATTCTTAGAATTAAAACTGCAAGCATTTTCACACAAATAATTCACTTTAACTTCTATAGCCTTAGATTCTAAAAGCCTTAGAATCGTCTGTTTCTCAAGAAAGAAGTCCTAGGTCTTCAAGTAAGTTTTAGAAACTCCAAAACAGGAAGCGAGAGTGGGTAAGTTAGTGAGTAGGGGGAGTAGGGATGAGATAGGGGTATTTTTGGAGGGGAAACAAGGAAAGGAGATAACATTTGAAATGTAAAATAAAAAAAGATTTTAAAAAACCCTACAAAACCTAATACTTCTTGATTACACACTACTTTCACTCTTTATTTATAAGAACATGCCATTTTCTTACTTATTCTTTCTCTTATGAAGGTCAATTGAATTAGAACCATTTTCAAAGGAACAAGAGAGAAAATCCTGATCATACATGAATAAAAGCTGTCAACTATAACTTATTCTTTAATAAGAGCAAGATTTTAGAGTCAACAATAGAGAAAAATTCTGACTACTTATCTTGGATGTTTAATTTTCTTCATTCTCATAAAGGGTTTCTTATTTATTTCTGCATGATTATAATTTCGGATTCATGAACTTATGGCTTTTCCAAAAGAGCACAGTTATGATAGTTATAATCCTAAATAGACAGGCATTGCTTTGTTTTGTTTTGAATTCTTTCATTGTGGAAAGGAAATTGGTTTTCCCTGGATTACTGAACCAGGCACACCCAAAACTTAGAGTCTGTGACTGCAAAGTATGATTTATTTGGTGAAGGTGAGAGAGTAAAGCCACAATTAGTGTATTCATGAATTTATACAGAAATATATACTTAAAAATACAACTTCTCCAAAGGAAGTTATCTGCCTTTCTTTGGTTCTCTGGCCAGAGAATACTGCAACTTATGGAAAGCCACACTAAAAGCTGAATTGAACAAATTAATAAGAGTGTCTGCTGGAGACAAATTACTCAGTTCTTTTGGTCATGGCATATGATTATATACCCTAGAGATTTTTCTGAAGCCCACATAAGAGCTTTAAAGTGTGTTGAATTAATTTCAAAATGTAATTTTTCTTTGTCCAGTTGTGTTGTGAAAATGGAGCCTGTGCTACTTAAGAGGCACAGAAACAACTCCTAGAACACTATGCTTTGAAAGTAGTCATAGATCTAGTCAACTTCTGAAGAAGCTAGATATTTCATCTTAGTCAAAAGGATCCATGACAACTGCTCTCCTCTAGAACTAGGAGCATCAGTGTTTCATAATCATGGAGAATAAGATCCAAAACTCCTACTGAATGTCTGAACTCATGGAAAGCAACAAACCTAATATGTTGGGTTACTAGGTGGAAATGAGCAGGGTGTCTCTAAGGCATCCAAAGTGATTTATGTCTTCCCAGGAAAAAAATGAATTTCATTAGCATAATAATTATACTAATTCCAATAGTAAAATATTTCATCATAGGAATAGTTGTAGGCCTAAAACTCAAAACCTACAAATTGTATATTTCTGGAGTTTCCCTTTTAATTATTCTGAGAATAATTAAAAGGGAATTTTAATTATTTAATTTAATTTAAATTATTCTAGATTATTTAGGATATATATATGTATATATCCTAAATAATCACTACCTTTGGTTTTTTGAGTGATTTGAATCCCTAAATGAGTCTGAATAAAGTGAGAAGACCTATCATGAGATGTGAAGTAATTCAGAGGCAATAAGAACATGTAGTTTATTTAATATTACAAGGCCTTCGGTTGTGATGCAGAGAGCATTATAAACCTAAGACAAAGTGTGCAATTCTGAAATGTTCAAGGACCAGCAATTCTTCAAGCTGGTCACTCCTCAAAATGGTTCTAAGAGTTAGGATGTAAAGCTACTTTTTGCAGCCTAACACTATTGTTTCTGTCTTGCTTTTTTCCAGGGTCTCATGCAAGACTGCCTGGAACTAGCAGTGTGCCTGGAACTAGCAGTGTAGCCAAGACTGGTCTTGAACTCCTGACCATGCCTCCACCAAGCCTGGTTTAATGTTGTTTGTTTATATTTGTGTCTTTGAAGCTTCTTTGAAAGTTACTCTGAACAAAAGAAACTCAATCTTATATTCTAACAACTAATAAGAACATTTTGTGTTATTTCTGTAACTTGAAAAACACAAAATATTTCTTTGCATCAGATTGTGTGCAATCATTTGTGTCTAATTAGATTGCTTAACTCTGCAATCCTTGCCTCCAAAACCAAGGAGAGGCAGCAGCTTCAACCCAAAACTACAGATACCTTAGGGCAGCTGGCATTTATTATGACTCAAATCAAAATCCATTAATTCCTATAATTTAGAGTGTTATTTGCTCTGTCTTCAATTATTCCATACTGACATTTTATGTATGTTGGAAATGATTAAGAAAAACAATACATTTACATCTTGTAAAAGAATAGTGTACGTAAGCATCCAGGTAATGCTAATGAAATCTTAAAAAGCTGTGGAAGTCACTCTGATAATCAATACTGATCCTTCAACAGGAAGCTGTCCCACAAATAAATGATGCCAGTGTTTTATTATTACTGACATGGTGCTTTGTAAAACAGTAAGTACTTAATGCAAGTTCTCTTATATATTAGAATTTTACTGATCTCTTGTAGATAGATGCTATCTGGAAAAATTATTCCCAAATTTCATCTGAGAATATAAATACTATTATCTAAGTCTAATGAGTTCATTCAGGAGGATATTTTAATTCCAGTTTAGATATTTTAAATGAAATGTGTCTACACTTTAGTGAGGCACAGATTTTTATTCCTTAGTGAAGTCAGGTGACTTTTGACATAATTTAGGATGTCTGAGATTCATTTAAAAAATGGAAGAAATAAGACCCACCTGCGAAATGATTATGAAGAGCTGATGGATAGTTAATACCATTGGTGCTCAGGGTTAAACATACTAGTTTTAGTGAATATTCTGATGTGTAGTGTTGATATTGATTACAAAGGGTGGTAGACAGATTAACTCCACAGCATAGGATCTTGGAATATTAAATTAAATTTCTATAAAAACATATTTTGAACAATTGCTGAGATAAATTAATGGAAAAATCTTGTAAATTATCTAGTTAAAAGTTTCTCTGGCTTTAAATCTATAACATAAATATGGTAAATGAGTTAGAAAAGGAAGGAAGAAAGAAAAAGAATGAAGAGAGGAAGGAGGAAGAGGAGGAGCAATGAGAGGAAAAGCAGAAAAAGGAAAAGCTGGAAGAAGAGGAAGTTCTGACCATACCTTGCTCAAATTTAACTGTAAAGCAATTCAGAATGTATCCCTGGAATTTGTGCCTTTATTTTGTCCAACTTAGAAGTACTGCTATGTTGACATTCTCAAAATTTTGTGTTAGGTAGGTTTTTATAGCTGTGATAAAATACATTAGCTATCTTATAAAGCAAAAAAAGGATAATGTCTCCTCTTGCTTTCAAGTTTCATCTCTGTTATTTCTATGTTCACTTAAGGTTGTGGGTACATTTTAAAGAAATAGCATTTTGCAGACACAGTAGGGCATATGCACATATGAACTCATATAGACTATCATGGCATGCATAAGTCCTGCACATGATAGGTCATACAAAATTCCAGCATGGAAGATGAGAAGTAGGTACAGAGTCCTACACATAGCCAAGAAGCTTTAGAAAATAATAGCTCCTCATAGTAGGGGGAGAGTCAGTTTTCTTCAATGGAGTGATACTGTCTATATCCACCACACTTTAGGGCCTGTGCTTGGGTAGATGGTCACACAAATCAAACTTCATATTTTAGTGCCTTTTCCTTTTGTTTTCATTTTAAGAGAAAGAACAAACATTAAGTTAGGTGAAGGGAAACTGAAGAGTTAGTAAATGGAAAAAACATTATAAAATATACTTTATGAAATTCCCAAAGAACACAAGAAATCTCAGTACATGCCTTGTAGGCTTGCTGTTTCTGTAGTGCATGTGGTGAGGTGGATCATCATTGTAATGGGGTGCAAAGAGGAAATTTCTCATGCAACTAGGAAAAGAACACAGGGATAGAGAGAGCACCAGATCTCCACAACTTCTTTCAACAGCAAAACTTCAAAATTCTAATGTGCTGTATTAGGTTTCACCTACCAAGCATTCTATACTTCCCACCAGTGTCAGAGACTGAAGATCAAACCTTCAAAACAAGAGTTTTTGAGGGCCAGTCAAGACCAAACCCTCAGCTCTTTCTAACGATGGCTCTCTGCCACAACATGTAATAGACTCTATTCTCACAAATGACTCTTGGTATTTCGTAGGCATCACTCAGCATTCTAGTTACATAATATGCTACCAAGTTAGGTAATTAAGGAGAAAGCCATCTCTTGTGTCAGTGACAAACTTTCCATGAGGTTTAAGGGCCACAGTAAAAAACGCAAAGCCTGGAACAAAACTCAGGAGAAATGCCAAGTGTGTATCTAAGCTGTACAGAGTGACATGGGGTCTGCCTCTCCCAAGTTTCTTAGGGTCTGTGCTACCAGGTTTAATCTTTACCACTGTACGTCCAGGTTGTCTGGTCCCATGCAGTTCATGTCAACTTCCTTCATAAATGCTTGGGTCTCTCACCTGCAGCAGAAATGTTCATTTGACTCTTCAGTGTTCTCCCTATCAGAAAACTTGTGAGTATAAATTACTGGTCCAATCAGCAATATTCTTCATAGCTTTAGTTTAGAATTACAAAGAAATACGATTTCTAATTTTGATGAGCCAAAGTTCATCTCCTTATAAACAGAAATAGTCATCATAAAGCCACATATATTTTAGCAGCTTTATAATGCCTTTTCTAGCTATCTCCCAGAACATGATGCTTGTACACTAATGTTTGCTCTTGTAGCAGCTGTTTCCTTGTTTACTATGCTAGACTCTACATGCTTGAAGCATCACCACTAATGCAGCATCACCTCACAGATGAGTAGGGTTCTAGTTATAGGCCCCTCAGAAACTCCCTTCTTTGTTTGCCCTCTGTACTAGGACACAGCCTGCTTCCATGTAGCAGTGATTGAAGAAAAGCTCACAGGTTTACTTACTGGTCAGTCAACCCTCTGCAGTTGACTGCCAAGGTAGGATTGGGGGTTCCTAATCAATGCAAAGGGATGGGAAGACCCAAAGATATACCAGAACATGGGTTCCACAGAAGCCATGACCACTGTTGGGTGTGATTTAAGGGGACCTGGAAAAGGGGTCTTACCTAGTTGTTCCTGGTGCCAGCTGGCCTCCAGGAATGGAGATAGAGTTGTGGGCCTGAAAAAGCAGCACAGGGCTCAGGGTCCAGCTCACCGCTGCTCTTGAAATTACTTCTTAACTATATGATTAAAAACTAAACATTTTGCTTGATATATTCTAAAATTATCAAGATTGACCAGAAATCCATGTTATTTAGCCTGAGTAGTACAGAAATTGCTCTCTAGAAATAAGTATTTACACAGAAAGAACCAAAATATTTACCATTGACTTAGCAGTAATGGTCCAGATGGCAAGGACATTGTTTTGGAATCTAAATGTATTGATGCCAATCAGATAAGACATTGAACAAAAGCATCACATGGGATAGCAAAGTTAGCATGTTTGTTTGGTTTTTGTGTTTTGATTGTTTTGTTTTGTTGCTTTGCCTTTTTTTTTTTTTTAATGTTTGGGGAGCTAAGTGAGAATAGCCCATGTTTAACAATGTGTTCTGGTTACTTATGGTTTAATTTTGAAGGCATGATAATGAGATCAGCAAAAATTTGCTGGGTAGCAAGTATAACAAAATAGCAAGAATCCAAATCTGAGATCCTTCCCAGCAGGTAAAATCTATTTAACATATTTCAAAATGTGTTATGAATTGTCCATTTAGATACAACATTTTATTAGAAAAAATAAAGGTGAGTTTATGCACAGTGAAATAAATAGAATCCAGAGCACAGCAAAGAAAAAGTAGGAGTATGATTGAGCTAAACAAAATGAAAAGAGTACCAAGAAGAATAGAAGGAGAAACTGGGTTGAAGTGAGATGGAATAAGGAAATACAAAGCATTTGTTTGTATTGAAAGAAAATGCCCAGAGATAATGGCTAGGAAGTAGGAAGGAGCTTATGCCAGTAAACAGGCTTCTTTATCTTCTCCTCTTAAAGCAAAGCACCCAAGAGCATGAGTTACTCTGATTGTATGTCAGTTAAGACAGTACATTATAAAGATGTTCTATGCATCCACAAAACAGTAAAGTCAATCCTGAACTCAAAAAGCTCTTTAGTAAAAGGGAATGCTCCCATGGAAAACAGATGTCACCCTTTGTTTTGAAGCAAAGTTTATATTTTTAATGGGTAGATACGTTATGTAAAATGAAAGAATGGAGAATGAGGAAGGGAGTGAACTTTGATCTTTCAGGCACTAATGCTAGGATGCATTAACATCCTCACCTAGACTTGGGGTTCTGCTATCTCTAAGAAGCTATAACAGAAAAATTATAGAGGATAAAAGTTTGGAAATCATCTGGTGAACATTGCTTATCAATATATGGCAATCAAAACATCTATAGCTCTTGAACTAGAACTATTTGGCTATAATTTGAAAATGCAATTTTATAGTAAAAATCCTATGTTAACACAAAAGATAATTCAGATTATAAAGGAAGTTTTGCTACTGAACATAATACTAGTTTTGATAGCAAGGAAAACACCATCATTAAAATTTTATAATTCAAATTGCATAGAGCAATTAGCAATGCCAATTTGTATGTGAAGTCAGAACCAAACTATACAGGCACATCAGAGAATACAGCCATAAAAGTATTTACAACATATCAAGTGACTAAAGCTGCTTTCTACTCATGCCTGTACTGTTAATTGTTATGGTTGTCATCCCTTATTTTACAGCTAACATTTTCTAGACTTCTTGTGAGCAAAGGTTTTTTTTTTATTTTTTCTGCTCTTTGAGATTAACATGGCTTCATATTTGGAGGCTCAACAAGAGTTTGATCCTCAAGGCAATGTGGCTTTACCAAAGTATAAATCTCTGAGAACCCCCTAGTATTCTAAAAACTCATATAATAAAAATACACTCTATTCACAGTATAGATTTTAATAATAAAAATAATACTTTCTTCTTTAAAATGTTGTGTTTGGGTAAGATGAGTTTTTCTTTTTTCCTGATTCTATGTGAAATTCCCTGTGAACATAGATAAACCCACCTTTATATTCTGAAGTATGTACACATGTGAGTTTATCAGTTTCTTACTCTCTCCAAGTGCATGGCAAGTCCAATCAAAACCACTACTATGTGGTCAGAAGCCAGCAGAGCTCAGAGCATATTCATGGGATAATTTTTTAGGGGTAATTGAGGTTTGAATTTTTACTCATGAATTTTCTAATCTTGATATATTTCTGTTTAATCATTGCCATTCTAGAAATAAAAACACTAAAATTAGAGCTTACTTTAAATAGTGAGAAATAAGAGATATCACTGGTAATATACCACATATTAAGACTGTAGAATGATACTTAGAGTACTGTAAGTACTGGGATGAAGAAATTATCAAAGATATATATGCTGATAAAATACTCTTTGGAACAAACAATCTATCACTTGTATTACTGAGACTTGCATGACTTCACAGTCACTATGATGGCCTATTTTAATATATTTGTGACACCACTAGATGCAGAGATTGAAAGATAGCAAGATAGGGTTGTTTGGTTTTCTGGAGTCTAACTTCTTGAGTTCTTTATATATATTCGATATTAGCCCTCTATCTGATGTAGGATTGGTGAAGATCTTTTCCCAATTTGTTGGTTGCCCATTTGTCCTTTTGATGGTGTCCTTTGCCTTACAGAAACTTTGTAATTTTATGAGGTCCCATTTGTCAATTCTTGATCTTAGAGCATACGCTATTGGTGTTCTGTTCAGAAACTTTCTCCCTGTACCAATGTCCTCAAGGGTCTTCCCCAGTTTCTTTTCTATTAGCTTCAGAGCATCTGGCTTTATGTGGGGGTCCTTGATCCATTTGGATTTGAGCTTAGTACAAGGAGACAAGGATGGATCAATTCGCATTCTTCTGCATGCTGACCTCCAGTTGAACCAGCACCATTTGTTGAAAAGGCTATCTTTTTTCCATTGGATGTTTTCAGCCTCTTTGTCGAGGATCAAGTGGCCATAGATGTGTGGGTTCATTTCTGGATCTTCAATCCTGTTCCATTGATCCTCCTGCCTGTCACTGTACCAATACCATGCAGTTTTTAACACTATTGCTCTGTAGTATTGCTTGAGGTCAGGGATACTGATTCCCCGAGACTTTTTTTTGTTGCTGAGAATAGTTTTAGCTATCCTGGGTTTTTTGTTATTCCAGATGAATTTGATAATTGCTCTTTCTAACTCTGTGAAAAATTGAGTTGGGATTTTGATGGGCATTGCATTGAATCTGTATATTGCTTTTGGCAAAATGGCCATTTTAATTATATTGATTCTACCGATCCATGAGCATGGTACAGAGTTAAACAAAGAATTCTCACCTGAAGAACTTCGGATGGCACAAAAACATCTTAAAAAATGCTCAACTTCATTAGTCATTAGGGAAATGCAAATCAAAACAACCCTGAGATTTCACCTTACACCAGTCAGAATGGCTAAGATTAAAAATTCAGGAGACAGCAGGTGTTGGAGAGGGTGTGGAGAAAGAGGAACACTCCTCCACTGCTGGTGGGGTTGCAAATTGGTACAACCACTCTGGAAATCAGTTTGGCAGTTCCTCCAAAAAACTGGGCACCTCACTTCCAGAAGATCCTGCTATACTACTCCTGGGCATATACCCAGAGGATTCCCCACCATGTAATACGGATACATGCTCTACTATGTTCATAGCAGCCCTATTTATAATTGCCAGAAGCTGGAAAGAACCCAGGTATCCCTCAACAGAAGAGTGGATGCAAAAAATGTGGTATATCTACACAATGGAGTACTATTCAGCCATTAGAAACAACGAATTCATGAAATTCTTAGGCAAATGGATGGAGCTAAAGAACATCATACTAAGTGAGGTAACCCAGACTCAAAAGGTGAATCATGGTATGCACTCACTAATAAGTGGATATTAACCTAGAAAACTGGAATACCCAAAACATAATCCACACATCAAATGAGGTACAAGAAGAAAGGAGGAGTGGCCCCTGGTTCTGGAAAGAATCAGTGAAGCAGTATTCGGCAAAACCAGAACGGGGAAGTGGGAAGGGGTGGGTGGGAGGACAGGGGGAGAGAAGGGGGCTTATGGGACTTTCGGGGAGTGGGGGGCTAGAAAAGGGGAAATCATTTAAAATATAAATAAAAAAATATATTGAATTAAAAAAAAGATAGCAAGAGAATTGCCCCTTGTGAGTTTAAATGCCCCAAACTTTATGAAACTCTTGCTTTTTCCTCTCATGAGTTCCTAAATAGAAAGGATGACCTAAGCAGCCACTTCATCATTTGTGTGATAGCAAACTGGTTACTACAGCATGGGAGAATTTGTGGACAATTTTTCCATGCTGTACAACCCTCTCACTTTTACTCTTGCACACTTTCTAGTGGGCAACAAGGAGGGAGTTAGAGCTCATGATAGTTCTTGAGGGAGGTGTTTCAGGTATGGAATTGTTCTGCTAAAGCTCATAAATAAGATGGATTGCAACTCCATTGTTTTGAAGAACCTCATTTAATCTGGCTCTCTATATTTAAAGACATAGAGGCATGCTCTTCTTTATCCAGGCACAGAGAAGTTCACGCCCTAAGTTTTGGACTAGCTTGGGGAAATTAAAATTCATATGACAATTAGACAAATATAAAATTGCTATGTTGGCATATATATAGTAAAAAAGTTTTTCTATTAGAAAGCATATATGAGCTAGAGCTACTAATTTTTCTATAAGAAAATAAGTTCAATCATAACTACTCAATTCTAAGGTAATGAGAGTTTTACTATTAAATAAGCATTAAATCACAGATATCTTAGAAGAGCTATAAAATAGATAAAAGCCTTCATCTTTCTAAAGACTGAAAAGACCATTATAAACAGACTGGAATTAGCATGAGAACTGGAAGCATTGTAATATTATTATAACTAGCTTTCAAGTGAGAGAACTCTCTCATAGATATCTTAAAGTTACATGGTATTTAAAATTCCAATATTTATTAGCTCATTGGTTTTGATCCATACAATAAATAAGTTTTCTGATATTTATGACAAGAAGCCTTTTATTAACCCAGAATTAGGTATCCAGGAAGCTCATGGTACTGCCCTTACATGAAATGAGAAATACAGACATCTTCATGTATATGTTCTAAAGCAATGTTTCTCAAACTGTTGTTCATGACCCCCCCCCCCTTTTAGTAGGAGAGTCAAATGACAGTTTACAGGAGTCATCTAAGACCATTGGAAAACATTGATATTTACTTGCATTTCATAACAGTAGCAAAATTACAGTTATAAAGTTGCAACAAAAATATTTTTATAGTTGAGGATCACCACCATTGTGTGAGGAACTGTATAATATGGTCAGATCATTAGGAAGCTTGAGAACGCCATTCTAAGGTAATGACTTCAGCATCCTGGACATTCAGTTGTCAAAGGTTGACAAAGGGCCTACATGATGAGTTTTCTAAAGATTTTTAATATTTTGTACAGAAAATCCTTGCAGTCATACATTTTTCTAAGATACAATAACAAATTGAGGGAGATTATTCTTAATTTTAAGCAAGATGAATTTCTTATTTTCAATTTTATTGTGTTTAGATAGTTCACAATAGTTTAGTAGAAAGAACTTATTTCATGCAACTGTAAAGGCAGTAGAACAACATCCAGACCTATTAAAGCCCAGTTAAGTTTACTGATGCTATACCATACCACAAGGACACATGTAGAACTGTGAAAGGAAACCTGGTTCCTGGTCAAGCACAGGCTGGAAACCCCGGTGACCCTGAGGAACAGGAGGCATTTTGCCATGAGCATGGACACTAGGCTCCTGACACTAGGCCCAAGCCCTCTATAGTTTTGTGTCTGTCAGTCATGTAAGGGCAATGCCCAAGCCCTTCCACAGGTAGAGGACATGACCACAGGTCCCATAGCCTCAAGACCCCAAAACCCTACAGATACATGCTGCAGTATGTTCATAGCAGCTTTATTCATAATAACCAGAAAGTGGAAACAACTCAGATGCTGATCAACCAAAGAATGTATAAAGAAAATGTGGTTCATTTACACAGTGGAATACTACTCAGCTATTAAAAACAAGGACATCATGAATTTTGTAGGCAAATGGATGAAACTAGAAAATATCCTAAATGAAGTAAACCAGATCCTAAAGGATATGAATGGTTTGTACTTACGTATAACTATATATTCACCATGAAATACAGGATATCCATGCTACAATCCATAGGCCCAAAGAAGATAAATAGCAAGGAGGGCCCAAAGAAAGATGTTTGACTCTAACTTAGAAAGAGAAATAAAATAGTCATTGGCGGCAGATGAAGGAAGGGAATTGGGTAGAGAGGATATGCAGACGAAAATGTGGAGTATGGGAGCAGGAATCAGGGTCAGATGTAGATACAGATCAGAAGAGAGGTACAGGAAAGTGAATAAAAACTGACAGATGGAGGGGTGCTGCATCTCTAGAATGGATCAGAGACATAAAATGGGGAGGCTCCCAGAAGTCTATGGGGGTAATTCTAATTGAGCCTCATTGCAATGGATAATATGGAACCTGAAGTGGCCACCTCCTATAGCCAGGCAGGAACCTCAGTGGAGGGATAATGACACCAACTCACCCACAAAATCTTTGACCCAAAATGTGTCTTGCCTACAAGACACGCAGGAACAAAGATGGCATCAAGACTGAGGGAAGGGTTAACCAACTTGAGATCCATCTCATGGGCAAGAACCAATTCCTGACATTATTAATGATACTCTGTTATGCTTGCTGACAGGAGCCTAGCCTAACTCTCCTCTGAGAAGCTCCACATAGCAGCTGACTAAAACCGATGCAGAGACATAGCCAAACATTAGGCAGAATTTAGGGAGTCTTATAGAAAAGTGAGAGGAAGGATAGAGGACCCTGAAAAGGATAGGAATGCCACAAGATGACCAGCAGAGTCAACTACTCCAAACCCTTGGGGTTCCCAGAGACTGAGTCACCTATCAGAGAGCATACATGGGCTGGACCTAGTCCCCCTACACCATGATGCTCACATATGTGGCAGATGTGAAGCTCAGCCTTCATGTGAGTCCCAGCAACTGGAGAGAGGGCTGTCCCTAAATCTGTCACCCTGCTTGTGGACCCTGTTCTCCTAACTTGGCCACCTAGTCTGGCCTCGGTGGAAGAGGATACAGCTAGTGCTGAAGTGACTTGATATGTCAGGGTTGGGTGATACACAGGGAGGTCTTCACCTTTTTGGAGAAGGGTACAGATGGTGGGGAGGAGCTGTGAAGGGGGGCCTAGAGGAGAGTGTTTTGATCTGGTTGTAAAGTGAATAAATAAAGAAATTAGTAAGAAAAAAGTTTAGGAGGACTGGTTCCAAATGCAGGTTTCGTGATACCCATCACCAAAGCTTAATGCTGTTTGTTA
Source organism: Apodemus sylvaticus (assembly GCF_947179515.1). Classification (NCBI taxonomy): domain Eukaryota; kingdom Metazoa; phylum Chordata; class Mammalia; order Rodentia; family Muridae; genus Apodemus; species Apodemus sylvaticus. The sequence goes on from NC_067475.1 coordinate 1,308,463, forward strand.
TAAGGATTCATACAAAGTATATTCAAACAGTCTGATCCTTGAGCAATTTAGTAGGGGGCTGAGACTGAAGAAGTTAGTTATCAATAAATATCCATAAACTTCCCAGGATCCTTTATACTTTAAAATTTAACAATGGTATTTGTTATATCCAACAAAGAAGAGGAAATGAGATTTTTGTATGACACCTCTTAACACTAGGATCTATGTCAATAACTTTGAAATATGCTTCCTTTCTTAAATTTTACAGATTGCCTTAAGGAGTATATTTTATAGGACAGGCATTAAAATATGTCTATTTGAACAAGGAAAAGTTGTAGAAAAGGTCTTATTTTCTTGCACTGATAGAGGGCTTTATTTCTATTTGCATAATGGACTCAGGCAGCCAATGATTGGTTAAATTGCTCATTCTGTCTCTTGCCTCAGGCTTTGGCTTGAGCAAGCACCAAACACAAAATCTGATTGCATGGAACATTAAACAGGTATTCTTTTTAAACTTTGTGATCTCAATTTCCTAGAGTTATCCAATAGAAAGAAGATGTAAATTAGGAGCTCAACTCACAAAAATAATAGGTGCATTTATACTGACTTCCCATGGAGATGACTCTAAAAGAAGTTCATGGAAAGCACAGTTAGCACTTCCAAATGAAATGCTCATTCCTACAGTTTCATAAATACCCTGCTTGGTCTCTTTAAATATTGACCTTTCCATGCAGAGCACAATGTGGGAAAAGGCTAACAGAGGGTGGAATCCTAGCAGAGGGCTGCCTTCTCTAGAGCATGAAAATGCAGTTATGACAATTATGGGCTTTCAAGTCTGCTTTTTCAGACACCGTAGACCAGGAACAGATTCATGCAATCTAACTTGTCCCTGCTGAGCAGTGAGTGGATAGACCTGGAAACTGAGAGTTTTCTGGGCCTCTCTCAGCATAACTGTCAAAGAAAATCCCTGGCATACTAAATAGTCACTGGGAGAATGTGTTTCTTGTTTGTGTTTGTACATATCATTTAATTTTTGTTTTTGGTTTGCTTGTTCTTTTTTCTTCAGCTTTCCCTTATAAGAAAAAAGCAAATAAATTCGTCTAACTGCTATATGGCTTGAGGATGTTCCTTACAATGTTTAGATCAGGACTATAGAGATGGTACAGTGCTTGCTAATATTAATAATGGGGAACTAAATTCACATCTCCAACATCCACATGAAGATAAAACACCCTGACTTGTGACAATAGTCCACAGGAGAGGAGGCAGAGACAAGTGAATTCTGGAAGTTCACCGGTCAAACAATCTAGCTGTAACAGTGAGCTCTGTGCTCAGTGAGAGGCCCTGTGTCAATCAATCAATCATTAATCACCAATCAATTAATAAATGGGAAAAACATAGAGAAAGACATCCAATGTCAACGTCTGATTTCCATAAGCTCAACACAGGCTTCTAACAAGCACTTGGATTCCTAGAAAATATTCATGCATTTTTCATAAAGATAAAAAATGGTGACTGAGTTTTTCTTGAGATTATTATTTTAGAACAGAAGCCATTCGTTAAAAAGTGATGACTTTTAAAAAGTTGCCTACTTGCACCTAGTTTTAAACTATACCTTAGTTGTCTGCTGCTATCTTACACAAAGAAGATACATTTGTAAATGAAAGAAGCAAACACCACAATCTGTAATAGAAATATCCTATGATCCTATGAACATTTCCCTTTAATATTTTTTTTTAAAGATTTACTTACTTTGTATGTGTGCTCATGTTCTCTGCACCACATCTGTGTAGTGCATGTGGAGGCCAGAAGGAGGTACTGGATATCCTGGAACTGAAGTTATAGATGGTTGTAAGCCCCTGTAGGGGCACTAGGAATTAAATTGTGATCCTTTACAAAGTGAGCCAGTGAGTGCTCTTAACCACTGAGCCATCTCTCTGACTTTATCTTCCCCCTTTTTAATTTTCAGGGATTTTCCTCTTCATTTCCTTGAGTCTTATGTTCCAGGCTCAAGATATTGCTGTAATTTAGAATTCTCTTGGCCCCACTGCCCTTGCATAAATTTTAAATTATTATTAATTATGGTAGATTTTGTAACTGCTATAGTTCGACAGTAGTTAGCCACTTCCTTTATAGCCTCATACCAGAGATCTCAGACTGCACCAAAATGAATGCTGCAGCAAATTCAGTTGTATACACAGACATGTCTTAGAAATGATATGTATTTTAACAGCAGTGGCAATAAAGACTCATAAGACAGTATTGTAAATTCAGAGGCAACAGTTCCCTTGAGATGCCTGTGATGGTCTCTAGATACTATGACTATGGATGAAGGCTTCAATAAGTTTGCAATAAGCCTCACAAACACTAGTCCTTTCAAGTCACAGCTGGCAAAGGATCCCACATATCACAACTTTCTCTAGAGGAGAATCATTCTATTCTGGATCCTATGAACCATAAATACCTGAATCAACTATGTATGGATTACTGCTTTAAACACATACCACATTTACCTTCCAGTTTAGAAATTATTTGTCACACAGTCATAATATTGCATTTGTGAGACAATTGTCAAATAATTTTTTGTTCCTTTTCCCTTTGTTGTCAGAGAAAGTCTGTCTACATTGTTTAAGGAATTTTGAAAATCTATGTAGGAGCTTTTGTGCTTTATAGTGCTCTCCTAGGAGCCATATCCTCACTATTAACTCTGCCCCAAAACCTTATCTAGCTCTAGTTGCACAAAACCCTATATAAAATGCCTTCTTTGGGCCTCTCACAGAGGAGATGAAGTCAGAGTGATTCTTCTGGTTATTGTCAAAATATTCAAACTGAGGCATATGAATTAGTAGCAAAATGGTATGACATGGAATATATTGTGATAAAAGATAGTCAAATGTGTGTGTGTGTGTGTGTGTGTGTGTGTGTGTGTGTGTGTGTAATTTTTGCTACTTTTGTGAAGGGGTTGTAGATGTCCATATGTGAGATATATATATAGGTAGATAGATAGATAGATATAGATATAGATATAGATAGATATAGATATAGATAGATATAGATTAGATATAGATATAGATGATATAGATATAGATAGAGATAGAGATAGAGATAGAGATAGAGATGAGATAGAGAGAGATAGAGATAGAGATAGATATAGATATAGATATAGATATAGATATAGATATAGATATAGATATAGATATAGATATAGATATAGATATAGATATAGATATAGATATAGATAGATATAGATATAGATATAGATATAGATATAGATATAGATATAGATATAGATATAGATAGATAGATATATAAATTGATCCAAAAAGATCCAAAATGAGGCCTTGTATTTTTCAAAAGTATTGTATCTGCTAAGACAGCTTATCAGCCTCATATAGAGGTTTTGAATTGAGTCCTTTTCATAACTGAAACTTTACTCCATCATTTACTACCTTTATACACTTGTCTATATAGTGTTTAATCTCATGGGTGCTGCATTTCTTATCCATAAATTCCAGTGATGTCCTAAATATTGCAACGTACAAAATACTTAGTATGTTCTTAACCCAGAGAATAATAACTGTGTATGCAAATCTTCATTTTTTGTTATTAATATCCTTGCTTACTATATGTAAAATATTGAAAAGTCATAGAGGTCCAAAAATGAAGAAGGTTTTTAATAGGCCTATGGAATAAATCCAAATATAAATCAGATTTAGATGTATAGTATGCTGTCCTAGCAGTCAGTATAAATGACAGCTTTTGCACAAAAACATTGCTCATATGGATTGGTTACTCAACTATGACTGAATGTTAGGATTGTCTTCAGTTTGTAATTCTCATGCATAAAAGACAATGATTGTATGTGTGTGTATATATATAGAGAGATAGATAGATATAGATAGATTTACATATACATATACATAATATACATATACATATACATATACATATACATATACATATACATATATATATATATATATATATATATATATATATATATATATATATATATATATATATATATCATACACATGTGCTGATCCTAAAGGAAAAGAGACTAAATATTTTGGTGGAAATCTATCTTATAATCTTAACAGAAAGCAATTCATTTTCACAGCGGGCATTCTAACAGTGTCACCAGTTTTAAAGTTCCAACAGGCCCATCTCTCTGGGTTGCAATTCTAACTCTACCATGAAACCTTGATTTTAACTTCTATGAGATAATGAAAAAAATGTCTTGAGGGGGATGAATATATAAAATACAGAAATCATTTGACACAAAGATTGGTACATGGTAAATACTATTTTCTAAGACGTATCAAGAAATCTCTGGTGTTCTACTCAGCCTGGTTGCTTGTTGTTATTGTTGTTGTTGTTTTGATCTGTCTTTGGTTTTTTGGTGTTTTCTGTTGGTCATACAACCCAGTGCTTTGGTCACAACAGGCAATGGCTCTACTACTAAACTACATTTCCATCTCTGATATTAAATTGTATAATTTAATCAATCAGCAAAATTTTAATATTCCAGTCACAAGGCAAATGTTTGAGTATATACAAGTATGCCTCCATCAGACACAGTAAACACTTGCACTTAATCCTAGATCAGAATGCAAGAAAGGCACAGTGGCACAGTGTCATGTTCCAGATAATAGGATGGAGATAAATGCCACCTGACTGTACTTTGACATAGCCCTCACCATAGACAGCCACCTCACAGTAACAAAAGCTTAATTCCTATTTTCCTGCAGGTCCTGTGGACTGTTTCTGGAAAATAATGTCACTTTATGTGCTTACTAAGATTATGTGTGTGAGTCTTCATGGAGCACTCAATTCTACTCAGATCCAACACTATACTACAAAGGCTCTCTACAGCTCCAGGAGTAGGGAGTTGCCTCCCTTCATTACACAACCATATTGCAAATATTGAATAAGTATGCCTTACATGTTGCAGAAGCTATAAAAGAAAATTATAGAAACAACACTAAGAAATAAAAGCAAACATATTTCCCCATATGTTTTTTTCTTATTTGATAGATGCTTTATTTACATTTCAAGTAGTTTTCCCTTTCCTTGATTTCCCCTCCCTGAAAGTTCCATAAGCCCCTTTCCCTCCCCCTGTTACCGAATCCTCCCCTTCCCACTTCCCTGTCCTGGTATTTCCTAACACTGAGTTTTTCCAGTACTGGGGGCCACTCCTTCCTTCTTCTTGGGCATCATTTGATATGTGCATTGTGTCTTGGGTATTCCAAGCTTCTAGGCTAATATCCATTTATCCGTGAGTGCGTACATACCATGAGTGTTCTTTTGAGACTGGGTTACCTCACTTAGGATGATGTTCTCCAGTTCCATCCATTTCTCTAAGAATTTGATGAATTCATTGTTTCTAATGGCTGAATAGTACTCCATTGAGTATATATACCACAGTCCCTGTATCCATTCCACCATTGAGGGACATCTGGGTTCTTTCCAGCTTCTGGTTATTATAAATAGGGCTGCTATGAACATAGTGGAGGATGTATCCTTATTACATGCTGGGAAATACTCTGGGTATATGCCCAGTAGTGGTATAGTGGAATCCTCTGGAAGTATCATTCCCAGTTTTCTGAGGAACTCCAGATTGAATTCCAGAGTGGTAGTACTAGTTCGCAACCTCACCAGCAGTGGAGGAGTGTTCCTCTTTCTCCACATCCTCACCAGCACCTGTTTTCTCCTGACTTTTTGATCTTAGCCATTCTGACAGCTGTGAAGTGAAATCTCAGGGTTGTGTTGATTTGTATTTCCCTGATGACTAAGGATGTTGAACATTTCATTAGGTGCTTTTCAGCCATTTGATATTCCTCAGGTAAAAATTCTCTGTTTAGCTCTGTACCCCATTTTTAAGGGGGATATTTGGCTCTGTGGAGTCTACCTCCTTGAGTTCCTTGTATATCTTGGATATAAGCCCTTTGTCGGATGTAGTGTTGGTAAAGATCTTTTCCCAATTTGTTGGTTGCCATTTTGTCCTTTTGACAATGTCCTTTTCCTTACAGAAAATTTGTAATTTTATGAGGTCCCATTTGTCAATTCTTGATCTCAGAGCATAAGCTATTGATGTTCTGTTGAGGAAATTTTCCCTTCTGCCTATGTCTTCAAGGTTTTCCCCAGTTTCTTTTTCTATTAGTTTCAGTGTGTCAGGTTTTATGTGGAGATTTTTGATCCACTTGGAGTTGAGCTAAGTACAAGGAGTTAAGAATGGATCAATTTTCATTCTTTTGCATGCTGACCTCCAGTTGAACCAGCACCATTTGTTGAAGAGGCTACCTTTTTTCCACTGGATGGTTGTAGTTCCTTTATCAAAAATCAAGTGATCACAATTCTGTGTGTTCATTTCCTGATCTTCAATTCTATTCCATTGATCTACTTGCCAGTCATTGTACCAATACCATGCAGTTTTTAACACAATTGCTCTGTAGTATTGCTTGAGGTCAGGGATACTGATTCCCCCAGAAGTTCTTTTACTGTTGAGAATAATTTAGCTATACTGGGTGTTTTGTTATTCCAGATAAATTTGAGAATTGCTCTTTCTAACTCTATGAAGTATTGAGCTGGAATTTTGATGGGGATTGCATTGAATCTGTAGATTGCTTCTGGCAAGATGAGCATTTTTACTATATTGATCCTACCAATCCAAGAGCATGGAAGAATTTTCCAGCTTCTGAGGTCTTCTTCGATTTCTTTCTTCAAAGCCTTGAAGTTCGTGTCATACATATCTTTCACTTGTTTGGTTAGAGTCACATCAAGATACTTTATATTGTTTGTGGCTATTGTGAAGGGTGTCATTTCCTTAATTTCTTTTTCAGCCTGTTTATCCTTTGAGTATAGGAAGGCTACTAATTTGCTTGAGTTAATTTTATAACCACCCATCTTGCTGAAGTTATCAGCTATATGAGTACTCTGGTGGAGTTTTATGGGTTGCTTAAGTATACTATCATGTCATCTGCAAATAGTGATAGTTTGCCTTCTTCTTTTTATCCAGTTTTGTATCCCTTTTTGTATCCCTTTGACCTCCTTATGTTGTCTAATTGCTCTACCTAGAACTTCAAATACTATATTGAATAAATATGGAGAAAGAGAGAGGGCAGCCTTGTCTAGATTCTGATTTAGTGGGATTGCTTCAAGTTTCTCTCCATTTAGTTTGATGTTGGCTACTGGTTTGCTGTATATTGCTTTTATTATGTTTAGGTATGTGCCTTGAATTGCTGTTCTTTCCAAGACCTTTAACATGAAAGGATGCTGAATTTTGTCAAATGCTTTTTCAGCATCTAATAAAATGGCCATGTGTTTTTTTTTCCTTTGAGTTTGTTTATGTAGTGGATGACATTGATGGATTTCCATATATAGTACCATCCCTGCATCCCTGGGATGAAGCCTACTTGATCATGGTGAATGATTGTTTTGCTGTGTTCTTGGATTCAGTTGTCAAGAATTTTATTGAATATTTTTGCGTTGATATTCATAAGGGAATTTGGTCTAAGGTTCTCTTTTTTTGTTGTTGGATCTTTGTGTAGTTTTGGTATCAGCGGAATTGTGGCTTCATAGAACAAGTTGGGTAATGTTCCTTCTGTTTCAATTTTGTGGAATAGTTTGAAGAGTATTGGCATTAGGACTCCTTTGAATGTCTGATAGAATTCTGCACTAAAGTCATCTGGTCCTGTGCTTTTTTTGTTGGGAGACTGTCGATGACAGCTTCTATTTCTTTAGGTCTTAAGGGTCCATTTAGAAGGTCTCTCTGATCCTGGTTACATTTTAGTAATTAGTATCTGTCTAGGAAATTGTCCATTTCATCCAGATTTTCCAGTTTTGTTTAGTATAGGCTTTTGTACTAGAATATGGTAATTTTTTGGATTTCCTCAGTTTCTGTTGTTATTTCAGCCTTTTCATTTCTGATTTTGTTAATTTGGGTACTGTCTCTGTGCCCTCTGGTTAATCTGGCTAAAGGTTTATCTATCTTGTTGATTTTCTCAAAGAACCAGCTCCTACTTTTGTTGATTCTTTGAATAGTTCTTTTTGTTTCAACTTGTTTGATTTCATCCCTGAGTTTCATGATTTCCTGCCTTCTCCTCCTCTTGGGTGTATTAGCTTCTTTATGTTCTAAAGCTTTCAGATGTTCTGTTAAACTGCTAGTTTAACTCTCTCCAGCTTATTTTTTGTAGGCACTCAGAGCTATGGGTTATACTCTTAGCACTGCTTGCATTGTGTCCCATAAATTTGGGTATATTGTACCTTCATTTTCATTAAATTCTAAAACGTCTTTGATTTCTTTCCTTATTTCTTCCTTGACCAAGGTATCATTGAGTAGAGAATTGTTCAGCTTCCATGTGTATGTGGACTTTTTGTTGTTTTTGTTGCTATTGAAGACGACCCTTATTCCATAGTGATCTGATAGGAGGCATGGAATTTGTTCGATTGTCATATATCTATTGAGGTCTGTTTTGTGACCAATTACATGGTCGATTTTGGAGAAGGTACCAAGAGGTGCTGAGAAGAATGTATATCCTTTTGATTTAGGATGAAATGTTCTATAGACATCTATTAAGTCCATTTGGTCCAAAACTTTTGTTAGTTTCACTGTAACTCTGTTTAGTTTGTGTTTCCCTGATCTGTCCATTGAAGAGAGTGGGGTGTTTAAGTCCCTCACAATTATTGTGTGAGGTGCGATGTATGCTTCAAGCTTTAGTAAGGCTTCCTTTATGAATGTAGGTGCCTTTGTATTTGGGGCATAGATGCTCAAAATTGAGAATTTCTCCTGGTAGATTTTTTTCCTTTGATGAATATAAAGTGGCCCTCTGTATCTTTTTTGATGACTTTTGGTTGAAAGATTATTTTATCTGATATTAGAATGGCCACTCTGTTTTTTTCTTAGGACCATTTGCTTGAAGTATTATTTTCCAGCCTTTTAATCTTAGGTAGTTTTTGTCTTTGACACTGAGATGCATTTCCTATATGCAGCAAAATGTTGGGTCTTGTTTACGAATCCAGTCTGTTAGTCTATGTTTTTTTATTGGGGAATTGAGTCCATGGATGTTAAGAAATATTAAGGAATAATGATTGTTGCTTCCTGCTGTTTTTGATTTAATTTTTATGTTTGTGTGGTTATCTTGTTTTGGGTTTGTTGAAGGGAGATTACTTTCTTGCTTTTTCTTGTGTGTAGCTTCCCTCCCTTTGTTGGTATTTTTCATTCATTATCCTTTAAAGTGCTGGATTTGTGGAAAGATACTGTGTAAATTTGTTTTTGTCATGAAAAACCTTGGTTTCTTCATTTATGGTAATTGAGAGATTTGCTGGATATAGCAGTTTAGGTTGGCATTTGTGTTCCCTTAGGGTCTGCATGACATCTGCCCAGGCTCTTCTGGCTTTCATAGTCTCTGGTGAGAAATCCGGTGTAATTCTGAGAGGTCTATCTTTATATGCTACTTGACCTTTTCCCCTTACTGCTTTTAATATTCTTTATTTGTTTAGTACATTTGGTGTTTTAATTATTATATGACAGGATGAATTTCTTTTCTGATCAAATCTATTCGAAGTTCTGTAGCCGTCTTGTTCACGGTCATCTCTTTAGGTTAGGGAAGTTTTCTTCTATAATTTTGTTGAAGACATTTACTGGCCTTTTCAGTTGGAGATCTTCACTCTGTTCTATGCCTATAATTCTTAGGTTTGGTCTTCTCATTTTGTCCTGGATTTCCTGGATATTTTGGGTCAGGAGCTTTTTGCATTTTTTCATTTTCTTTGACTATTATATCAATGGTATCTTCTGCATTTGAGATTCTCTCTTCCATCTCTTTTTTTTCTCCCTTCCCTTTACTGTGGTTTTGATGGGATTTCAATCTCAAGAGGCAGTACCTATAACTTTGTCACAATGATGGACAGTAACCTGGAATTGTGAGCTAAAATAAACAACTTTTTCCCCAGTTGCTTTTGTCAGGATATGTTACCACAGCAACAGAAAAAAAGAAGAGAAAAGAAAAGATAAATGGAATGCATTTGACTCTATTTAGTTACCTCTGAGCAGAAAAACCTCTAATAAAAATTTCCTAGATGTTTATTTAGTGTGGCACTAAGATATAAAACAAGAGAGGGTGGTAAGAGATCTTCTTTAGGATTTGAGAAAATGAGAATGTTCAAAGACACACACACACACACACACACACACACACACACACATTGGCTTTTTGAGACAGGGATTCTCTGTATAGCCATGGCTGTCCTGGAACTCACTCTGTAGACCAGGCTAGCCTTGAACTCAGAAATCCAGAACACCCAAGACACAATTCACATACCAAATGATGCACAAGAAGAAGGAAGGAGAAGTCCCTGGTCCTGGAAAGGCTCGATGCAGCAGTGTAGGGGAATTCCAGGACAGGGAAGCAAGAAGGGGTTGATTGGGGAACAGTGGGAGTGGAGATGGCTTATGGAACTTTCAAAGAGGGGGGAACCAGGAAAGGGAAAATTATTTGAAATGTAAGTAAAGAATATAGCTAATTAAATAAAAAGAAAGAAAGTCACCTGCCTCTGCCTTCCAAATGCTGTGATTAAAGATATGTGCCACTACTGCCCAGCTGCAAAGACATATTTTGACACATGCAGGAAATCTGAGTTGAGTGTCAGTAACATCCTGATGCTATATCCAATGTTGAAAACACATTTAGAGAAGAAAGAAAGAAAGAAAGAAAAGAAAGAAAGAAAGAAAGAAAGAAAGAAAGAAAGAAAGAAAGAAAGAAAGAAAGAAAGAAAGAAAGAAGAAGGAAGGAAGGAAGGAAGGAAGGAAGGAAGGAAGGAAGGAAGGAAAGAAAGAAAGAAAGAAAGAAAGAAAGAAAGAAAGAAAGAAAGAAAGAAAGAAAGAAAGAAAGAGCAAGCTTGTCTTGTATTTGGTAAGGTCAGTCATTTTGTCTAAGTCCACAGCTTCATATCAAAAACAACAACAACAAAAACAAAAATAAAAGAGGATCATACACCCAAAACAACTTATCCTGTCCCAAGATATGTTTTATTCAGATGGGAAAAATATTTGCAGACCAACCATATTATATTTATAAAATATTTGCTAGTGCTCTGTTTCCAGCTCCCTAATCATGACAGCTCCAAGAACAGCCTCCCGAATTCTTGGGCTTACCATAATCATGTATCCATTGAATCTTTTTAAAAGTAATTTTTCCCTATATTTCAAAAAACTTGTCATACACATTTGTTTTTCAGGTAGTATTCTATATTATTTTTATATCTAGCTTATTTCATATAACAGCATATGTATCCTGATGTATAATATCTCATCATAATTATTACTATTTATAGTAATAATTGCCATTTTTACATGCTGGAAACCATTTATGTGTTTTATAAGGGTAAGTTTGGGGGCTTATTTTTATATAAGAGTACAACCAGGAAGTACATTTTTGCTTTGAAACTCAAAACTCAACCACATTAGATAGCAAGGCTCAACAAAGGTATTGGTCTCAGCATGCATCCTTGACTAAATAGTAGCTATGTTGATTCTTTTTTTTATTGCTATATTTTTGTTTTACATTTCAAATGATTTCCCCTTTACTGGGTCCCCACTCCCCACAAGTCCCATAAGCCCTCTTTCGTCCCCCTGTTCTTCCATCCACCCCTTCCCATTTCCCTGTTCTGGAATTCCCCTATACTCTTGCACTGAGTCTTTCCAGAACCAGGGGACACTCCTCCATTCTTTTTGGACACCATTTAATTGGTGGATTATGTCCTGGGTATTCAAAGTTTCTAGGCTAATATCCACTTATCAATGAGTGCATACCATGATTGATCTTTTGAGACTGGGTTACCTCACTTAGTATGATGTTCTCCAGCTCCATCCATTTGTCTAAGAATTTCATGAATTCATTGTTTCTAATGGCTGAATAGTACTCCATTGTGTAAATATACCACATTTTTGTATCCATTCCTCTGTTGAAGGACACCTAGGTTCTTTACAGCTTCTGGCTACTACAAATAGGGCTGCTATGAACATAGTGGAGCATGTGACCTTATTGCATGCTGAAGAATCCTCTGGATATATGCCCAGGAGTGGTATAACAGGGTCCTCAGGAAGTGACATGCCCAGTTTTCTGAGGAACCGCCAGATTGATTTCCAAAGTGGTTGCAACATCTTGCAATCCCACCAGCAGTGGAGGAGTGTTCCTCTTTCTCCACATCCTCGCCAACACCTGCTGTCTCCTGAGTTTTTTACCTTAGCCATTCTGACTGGTGTGAGGTGAAATCTCAGGGTTGTTTTGATTTGCATTTCCCTAATGATTAATGATGTTGTACATTTCTTAAGGTGTTTCTCAGCTCTCCTAAGTTCTTCATGTGAAAATTCTTTGTTTAGCTCCATACCCCAATTTTAATGGGGTTATTTGTTTCTCTGGGTTCTACTTTCTTGAGTTCTTTGTATATATTAGATATTAGCCCTCTGTCAGATTTAGGGTTGGTGAAGATCCTTTCCCAGTCTGTTGGTTGACGTTTTGTCCTTTTGACGGTGTCCTTTGCCTTACAGAAACTTTGTAGTTTTATGAGGTCCCATTTGTCAATTCTTGATCTTAGAGCATAAGCTATTGGTGTTCTATTCAGGAACATTTCCCCTGTGCCCATGTCCTCCAGGGTCTTCCCCAGTTTCTTTTCGATTAGTTTCAGTGTGTCAGGTTTTATGTGGAGGTCCCTGATCCATTTAGAATTGAGCTTGGTACAAGGAGATAAGAATGGATCGATGTTCATTCTTCTGCATGCTGACCTCCAATGGAATCAGCACCATTTGTTGAAAAGACTATCTTTTTTCCACTGGATGCTTTCAGCTCTTTTGTCGAAGACCAAGTGACCGTAGGAGTGTGGGTTCAGTTCTGGGTCTTCAATCCTATTCCATTGATCCACTTGCCTGATATTGTACCAATACCATGCAGTTTTTATCACTATTGCTCTGTAGTAGAGTTTAAAGTCTGGGATATTGAATCCCCCTGAAGTTCTTTTGCTGTTGAGAATAGTTTTAGCTATCCTGAGTTTTTTGTTATTCCAGATGAATTTGAGAATTGGTCTTTCTAGCTCTATGAAGAACTGGGTTGGGATTTTTATGGGAATAGCATTGAATCTGTAGATTGCCTTTGGCAAGATGGCCATTTTAACTATATTAATCCTGCCAATCCACGAGCATGGAAGGTTTTTCCATTTCCTGAGATCTTCTTCGATTTCCTTCTTCAGAGATCTGAAGTTCTTGTCATATAGGTCTTTCACTTGTTTGGTTAGAGTCAACCCAAGATACTTTATGCTGTTTGTAGCTATTGTGAAGGGGATCATTTCCCTAATTTCTTTCTCAGTCTGCTTATCTTTTGAATATATAAAGGCTACTGATTTGCTTGAGTTGATTTTGTAGCCAGCCACTTTGCTGAAGTTGATTATCAGCTGTAGGAGTTCTCTAGTAGAGTTTTTAGGGTCACTTAAGTATATTATCATATCATCTGCAAATAGATAGTTTGACTTCTTCCTTTCCAATTTGTATCCCTTTGACTTCCTTCTATTGTATAATTGCTCTAGCTAGGACTTCAAGAACTATATTGAAAAGATATGGAGAGAGGGGGCAGCCTCGTCTAGTCCCTGATTTTAGTGGGATTGCTTCAAGTTTCTCTCCATTTAGTTTGATGTTGGCTACTGGTTTGGTGTATATTGCTTTTACTATGTTTAGATATGGGCCTTGAATTCCTGTCCTTTCCAAGACTTTTAGCATGAAAGGATGCTGAATTTTGTCAAATGCTTTTTCAGCATCTAATGAAATGATCATGTGTTTTTTTTCTTTGAGTTTGTTTATGTAGTGGATAGAATTTATGGATTTCCTTATATTGAACCATCCCTGCATCCCTGGGATGAAACCTACTTGATCATGGTGGATGATCGTTTTTATGTGTTCTTGGATTCGGTTGGCAAGAATTTTATTTAGTATTTTTGCATCGATATTCATAAGGGAAATTGGCCTGAAATTCTCTTTCTTAGTTGGTTTCTTTGTGTGGTTTTGGTATCAGCGTAATAGGGGCTTTGAAGAAGGAGTCGGGTAGTGTTCCTTCTGTTTCTATTTGGTGGAAAAGTTTGAAGAGTATTGGTGTTAAGTCTTCTTTGAAGGTCTGATAGAATTCTGCACTGAAACCATCTGGTCCTGTGCTTTTTTTGGTCGGAAGCCTATCTATGACCCCTTCTATTTCTTTAGGGATTATGGGTCTGTTTAGATGGTCTATTTGATCCTGGTTTAATTTTGGTAATTGGTATCTGTCTAAGAAATTATCCATTTCCTCCAGATTCTCCAGTTGTGTTGAGTACAGGTTTTTGTAGTAGGATTTGATGATTTTTTGAATTTCCTCGGTTTCTGTTGTAATATCTCCGTTTTCATTTCTAATTTTGTTAATTTGGCTACTTTCTCTTTGCCCTTTGGTTAGTCTGGCTAAGGCTTTATCTATCATGTTGATTTTTTCAAAGAACCAGCTTTTGGTCTTGTTGATTCTTTGTATGGTTCTCTTGGTTTCTACTTGATTAATTTCAGCCCTGAGTTTGATGATTTCCTGTCTTCTCCTCCTGGGTGAATTAGCTTCTTCTTGTTCCAGGGCTTTCAGTTGTTCCATTAATCTTCTAGTGTATGCTCTCTCAAATTTCTTTTTGGAGGCACTCAAAGCTATGAGTTTTCCTCTTAGCACTGCTTTCATTGTGTCCCATAGATTTGTGTATGTTGTGCCTTCATTTTCATTAAATTCTAAGAAATCTTTGATTTCTTTATTTCTTCCTTGACCAAGGTATCATTGAGTAGAGTATTGTTCAGTTTCCATGTGTATGTGGGCTTTCTATTGTTTTTACTGTTACTAAAGACCACTTTTACTCCATAGTGATCTGACAGGAGGCATGGGATTATTTCAATCTTCTTATATTTGTTGAGGTCTGTCTTGTGACCAACTATATGATCTATTTTGGAGAAGGTACCATGAGGTGCTGAGAAAAAGGTATATTCTTTTGCTTTGGGATGAAAAGTTCTATATATATATATCTGTTAACTCCAATTGGTTCAAAGCTTCAATTAGTTTCATTGTCTCCCTGTTTAGTTTCTGTTTTCCTGATGGGTCCATTGGTGAGAGTGGAATGTTGAAGTCACCCACAATTATTGTGTTAGGTGCAATGTGTACTTTGAGCTTTAGTAAAGTTTCTTTTATGAATGAGGGCGCCCTTGTATTTGGGGCATAGATGTTCAGGATTGAGAGTTATTCTTGTTGGATTTTTCCTTTGACCAGCAAGTAGTGACCTTCCATGTCTCTTTTGATGACATTAGGTTGAAAGTCAATTTTATCTGAAATTAGAATGGCAACTCCGGTTTGTTTCCTGGGACCATTTGCTTGTAGAATTGTCTTCCAGCCTTTTACTCTAAGGTAGTTTTTGTCTTTGACACTGAGGTATGTTTCCTGTATGCAGCAAAATGTAGGGTCTTGTTTACGTAACCAGTCTGTTAGTCTATTTCTTTTTATTGGGGAATTGAGTCCATTGATGTTAAGAGATATCAAGGAGTAGTGGTTATTGCTTCCTATCCTTTTTTATTTTAATTTTATACGTGTGTGGTTATCTTCTTCTTCTTTTTTTAAATATTTTTATTTTCTATATTCTTTGTTTACATTCCAAATGATTTCCCCTTTCCTGGATCCCCCTTCCCCATATGTCTAAGATCAAAAACTCATGAGACAGCAGGTGTTGGCGAGAATGTGGAGTAAGAGGAACACTCCTCCACTGCTGGTGGGGCTGTAAGATGGTACAACCACTGTGGAAATCAGTCTGGAGGTTCCTCAGAAAACTGGACATGAGACTTCTAGAGGACCCTGTTATACCTCTCCTGGGCATATACCCAAAGGATTCCCCGGCATGCAATAAAGACACATGCTCCATTATGTTCATAGCACCCTTATTTATAATAGCCAGAAGCTGGAAAGAACCCAGATGCACTTCAAAGGAGGAATGGATACAAAAAATGTGGTATATTTACACAATGGAATACTACTCAGCAATTAGAAACAATGAATTCACAAAATTTTTAGGCAAATGATTTGATGTCGTTATCTTCTTTGGGTTTGATGAAAGAAGGTTAATATCCTGCTCTTTCCAGGGTATAGTTTCCCTCATTGTAATGGCGTTTTCCCCCTATTATCCTTTGTAGAGCTGGCTTTGTAGAAAGATATTGTGTAAATTTAGTTTTGTCATGGAATATCTTGGTTTCTCCATCTATAGTAATTGAGAGTTTTGCTGGGTATAGTAGTCTCGGCTGACATTTGTGTTCTCTTAGAGTCTGCATGAGCTCCGCCCAGGATCTTCTAGCTTTCATGGTCTCTGGTGAGAAATCTGGTGTAATTCTGATAGGTCTTCCATTATATGTTACTTACCCTTTTTCTCTTACTGCCCTAGGTATTCTTTCTTTGTTTAGTACATTTGGGGTTTTGATTATTATGTGACAGGAGGTATTTCTGTTCTGGTCCAGTCTGTTTGGAGTTCTGTAGGCTTCTTGTATATTCATGGGCATCTCTCTCTTTAGGTTAGGGAAGTTTTCTTCCATAATTTTGTTGAAGATATTTGCTGGCCCTTTAAGTTGTAAATCTTCACTCTCATCAATGCCTATAATCCTTAGATTTGGCTTTCTCATTGTGTCCTGGATTTCCTGGATATTTTGGGTTACAAGCTTTTTGCATTTTGCATTTTCTTTAACTGTTGAGTCCATGGTTTCTATGGTATCTTCGGCATCTGAAATTCTTTCTTCTATCTCTTGTATTCTGTTGTTGATATTTGCGTCTATGGTCCCTGATTTCTTCCCAAGGTTTTCTATCTCCAAAGTTGTCTCCCTTTGTGCTTTCTTAGTTGTTTCTACTTCTGTTTTTAGATCCTGGAAGTTTTTGCTCAGTTCTGTCATTTGCTTGTTTGTGTTTTCCTCTAATTCTTTAAGAGATTTTTGTGTTTCCTCTTTCATGACTTCTGCCTGTTGATCAAGGTTCTCCTGTATTTCTTTAAGTGATTTTTGCGTTTCCTCCTTATTGGCTTTTGTATTCTCCTGAATATCTTTCAATGATTTTTGTGTTTCCCTTGTAAGGGCTTCTAATTTTTGATCCATTTTCTCCTGAATTTCTTTAAGTATGTCCTTCATGTGTTCCTGTGCCAGTATCATGACAAGTGATTTTAAATCCAAATCTTGTTTTTCTGGTGTGTTGGGGTATCCAGGACTTGCTAATGTTGGAGAACTGGGTTCAGCTGCTGCCATAATGCCTTGGTTTCTGTTAGTAACATTTCTACGTTTGCCTTTAGCCATCTGGTTCTCCCAGGTGTTAGATGGTCTTATTGTCACTGGCTGGTGCTTCAACCTACTGTGGATCTTTAAGGTTATCCCTGCAACACTTCATGACTGGGTTTCTTCTGGCACAGATTACTGATATGCTGCCTTCCTCTTTTGTGCCTTTGGAGCCCTACTCAGTCTTTTTTTTTTTTATTTACATTGCAAATGATTTCCCCTTTTCTGGGTTCCCACTCCCTGCAAGTCCCATAAGCCCTCCTATTCTTCCATCCACCCCTTCCCACTTCCCTGTTCTCAGTCTTGCCTCAAGCAATGTTATACTTAGGTTGTCAAGGTCAACCAGGTGTTCTCTGTCTGCTCTACTATGGAGCGAAGATGTTGTGGTGGGGGTCACTCCCTCTGTTGATTCTCACATAGGACACAGGTCCTGCGATGGACTGGCTTGCAGATGAACCACCTATGTGCTCAGTTCCTGAGTGCAGGCAGACCCCTGGTGGTTTGCACCACCAGAAATCTAAAGCTCAGGGTGGTACAGTACCTAGTGATCATTTTCTGTCCCGGCAGGCAGCAAATATGGTTGCGGGGCTTCTCCCCTTCCGCAGCTCCCTGGGGTCTCTTCCATCTCTTGTATTCTGTTGTTGATGCTTGGATCCATGACGCTTTCATGGATTTCTTTCTTAGGTTTTCTATTCCCTGAGTTTTCTCCCTTTGTGATTTCGTTATTGTTTCTACCTCTTTCTTTAGACCCTGGATGACTTTGCTTAATTACTTCACCTGTTTTGTTGTGTTTTCCCTTAGTTCTTCAAGGGCTTCTCATTGTTTACTTGTGTTCTCTTTAAGGGAGTTATTTATGTCCTTCTTGAAGCCCTCCATGATGCCCTCCATCAGCATCATGACCTGTGATTTTAAATCCAAATCTTGCTTTCCTGGTGTGTTGTGGTATCCAGGACTTGCTGTTGTGGGAGAATTGGGTTAGGATAGTGCCATATTGCCTTGATTTCTGTTAGCAAGGTTCCCACACTTGCCTTTTGCCATCTGGTTATCTCTGGTGTTAGTTGGGCCTGCTGTCACTGACTGGAGCTTGCTGCTCCTGTGTTTGAGCCTGTAGGCCTATCTCAGCAACCTTGCGTGAGCTGCTTTCTCCTGGCAAAAATTGCTGTGGTGCTGCAGAGTTCCTGGGTGCAGGTGGAGTCCTGGTGCGGTGTGTCCCAAGTGATCCTCTACTCTGGTGAATCCTGCTTACCAATCTGTTGCACAATCACAGAAGCAAAGATGACAGCCGAGACCCACTCTCTTGTAGTTGTATTTGGGTATGTACCTCTTTGGCCCCATCAGCTCTGGATGCAGGCTGTGCTGGCTGTCTCCTCCTCCCTGGCTGCTGGGTGTACAGCTGGCTTCCTGCACTGCTTGGAGATGGCACTCTGTGGCCAAGGCTGTTCCCGATCCAGAGTTGGAGACCGGAAGGCTTTTGCCAGAGAGCCTCCACTTTGCAGGGCTGGACTCAACCTGTGCAGACTGCCTCTGCCTAGCTGGCTGCTTGGTGTATAGCTGGCTTCCTGCTGCTTGTAGATGCTGTGCTCTCCCATATGTTTTAATCACTGGACTAAACATTGATTTCATCCCTATAATCACTATAAGAATTGGGCCCCATTATTTTACAAAATGATGACTTAGAATTGCACAGTGCCACACAACCCACTGAAATGTGGGTTCAGGCAACATGATTCCAGAATGTATTGCTAATCTTCCAACTATAACACAGCTTTATGCCATGAGCCAACATACAAAAAAAAAAAACCATTAAACAGTCACTATTAAAGCCATGAACAAAAGCACATGCATACAATGCTATTTTGTGTCAGAATATCATCCTGTTTACAGGCATTGAAGACAATCTGTTCCCCACCACTTTTAGATGGATTCGTAGCCTTTCCCCATCTTTCCCAAAATATTATATTCTTGTTAGAATCTCTCTCAAACGACTAACCCTTCATGATTTTTCTCCCACTCTGTGGTCCAAATAGAATTTTGAATTATTTACATGCAGTCTTCATAGGACTCCATGCAGCCTTTCCATTGTCCATTTTTTACCTATCATCAGGGTTTGAGTAACCTGGAAAATATATTCTATTTTTGTATGAAGAAGTGAGTAATCCTCTGATTACCAAACCTTGGAGTTTGTCTCTGACATTAAGAGATCCACAACCTTTTAATCACACTTCCTGTGATTTTTCATCTTTTTGAAATAAAACATTTGTAAAAGCAGATAATTGTTTAGTACAAACAAATATAGGCTTCTCAAATTTAAGAGCAGTAAAGGTTCACTTCACTTACACAGACCACAGTTTGGTTTCTCATGCTTTCCAGGACCAGTCCTATTTACCCAATGGGTGAGATGTTGTTAGCATCTATACTGAAGAACTTATAGCCAGAGATTATGCAGAGTGATAGAACTTGGAACTTATTTACAGTTTCTTTTTTATTTTTATTTTTGTAGATTTTGTCTTCTTTTCATCTTGAAAGCTATTTCAATGATACCTGCTGCATCACTGACCACTGTGAACATTCTAAAAGTAGCCAAGAAAGGAGATAAAGCTTTACCTAATCCTGGAAGCCAGTGTGTCTTTGCACATTTAGGCATTTATAATTCGGGGTAACTTAGAATATCATAGGGAACAGTGAACAACAAACATGAAATGCAAAGGTGTTATTCTATGGGAGCCTTTTCCATTTTAATATATTGAAATTTTTCCAATAGAAAGGCCTCCATGTGCTTTATGTGGTGTCAGGATTTAAAACTTGAGCCTCCAAAACAGGATACATTTCACAAAGATTGCCCTAGCACTAGCAAGGTGGAGGAAGAAGGATCAAGAGGCAAAGGTCATCCTTTAGTTATATACTGAGTTTAAAGCCAGCCTGGTGACATGATTTCATGTCTCAAAAAATAAATATACCACCAGGCGGTGGTGGTGTATGCCTGTAATCCCAACATTCTGGGAGGCAGAGGCAGGCAGATTTCTGAGTTCAAGGCCAGCCTGGTCTACAGAGTGAGTTCCAGGACAGCCAGGGCTATACAGAGAAACCCTGCCTCAGAAAAAAAAATCCCAAAAATAAATATACCATGGTTGTGTAAAATCATTCTTTTATAATTAAGAAATAGTTCTGTTATGGCTCAATTCTCTCTTCCACAGAAGATTCAAATTCACGATTCTAATCAGTGTTCTTGAAAGGATAAAAGGCTTCAGAGTCAGAGGGGCACAGGTTAGGAAATTTACCACTAGGTCTTATTTTGTAGTCAGCCCCAACAAAAAATTGATTCCAATGGCATAATTCCCTTTTCCCTGGAAAGACCTCATTCCTGCTTCCCACAACCCAGACCTGCCCAGTCTTGCATACTTCAGTCTGATTTGTCTTGTCTTATCATTGTCTTTTCAAACAACCTAGTTCTTGTACCAGAGATAAGATTACAAGCTCTGCATTTTTTTTAAAAACTCTGACAACTGTCAGGACTGGTGATCAAGATATACCATCTATATACACACAATACCTCTGTTCCCTGAGAGAATGAAAGGCTTGCTGCTGTCTTGGAATGGTAATCTTTATGTACTGGCTAGTTTTGCGTGTCAACTTGACACAGACTGGAGTCATCACAGAGAAAGGAGCTTCAGTTGGGGATGTGCCTCCAGGAGATCCAGTTGTGGGGTATTTTCTCAATTAGTGATCTAGTGGGGAGGGCCCCTTGTGGGTGGTACCACCTTTGGGCTGGTGCTCTTGGGTTCTATAAGAGAGCAAGCTGAGCAAGCCAGGGAAAGCAAGCCAGTAAGAAACATCCCTCCATGGCCTCTGCTTCAGCTCCTGCTTCCTGACCTGCTTGAGTTCCAGTCCTGACTTCCTTTAGTGATGAACTGCAATGTGGAAGTATAAGCTCAATAAACCCTTTCCTCCTCAACTTGCTTCTTGGTCATGATGCTTGTACAGGAATAGAAACCCTGACTAAGACACTTTAATAGCCAATCTTATTTTCTTCTAGGTACAGAAAAGCATTTATGATTACAATAATGGATAATTCTATTCACATCTGCATAGTAGAATGAATTGCACTTTTCTATCATATCAAACTTGTCTTGCTACTTGCTTCTTTTTATATTGATTATTTTATTTATATTTCAAATATCCTCCTTCTCAGTTTCCCCTCTGCAACGCATTATCCCATCCCCTCTACCCCCTGATTCTATGAGGATGTTTCCCCCAACCTAACCACACACCCACTCCCACCTTACCACCCTATCATTTCCTTCCCATTGATGCTAGATAAAGCAATCCTCTGCTATGTATGCAGCTGGAGATATAAATCCCCCCATGTGTACTCTCTGGGTGTTGGTTTAGTCCTTGGGAGCCCTTTTAAAGAGCTTTCCTTGATATTGGCCAATAAAATGCTCTTTTTGTAATTTAAGTATTTTAATCCTGTTTTTCATTAATCTAACTTTTCATTAATCTAACATTTCTAACATTAATCCTGTTTTCAAAATATTTCAGTCTCTTAATGGCTTTTATGACTAAAGTTCACAATATGAAGATTATATCTCAACCCTTCCATGTAGTAGTCTCTAGTTCTGTCCTCTCCTCCAGTCTCCATCCATCCATTCACTAAAGTATATCTCATGGGTTCCTAAGTATGTGAAGAGTTCTCCTGACTTGGACTTTGTTAAAGATATTGTACATCTTCCTGGTCACTAACAATAGCCCACAGAACTTACTCTGGCATCATCTTTAACCATAAAAGTACTATGGACATGGATAAGAGTTCTTTGACTGTACCCCACCATTATCATGGTGATCTTAAGATTTCTTAGTTACTAGAGGATCGCTATTTACCCATGCCTGGTTTTTGGCTTGAGCTAAAACTTTTTGTGGCTAGGAAGTTTACAAATGGGAATTAGAAATTTTGTTTGGAGATGGTTCTCAGAGTCACTGTCCATGTCTATATATTAGAAACCTACCTAAAAGTGTAGCTATTGAATCCCTATTAGGTATTGACATTGTTAAGACATGCTGAAAGGACAGACAAAAATGTACACAGCCATATTGGGGCAGTCACGCACATGGTTTGAGTTTGGCATTGGTCAAGGACAATCCCTGGCTTCGGGCAGGAATCTGCCCTTAGGACATAATAGGGAAGTAGATTAAAGCAGGAATTTTTATCCTAGGGTGGAAAAGCTCAGCGAAGGTTAAGCTCATTGTTCCTCCAGGCCTAGGAATTCTTGAATTAAGCAGGTGACCCACCCAGCTGCCTGAGCAGTCAAGACAAGGACCTCCAAGAGAAGCTAGACAACTTCCACTGGAACTCAGCCCAGAGTCTGGGGGAAGGGTTTGCCCAAACTGTTAAAAGGTCTGGCGCCATTAAAGTTTTTGGCCTTGATCATTGAAATATTGTCTTGGCCCTCCTTCTTTTCGCCCCTTCACCATCCATCCTTCAGCTTCTGTTCCAGCAACCCAGTTCATAATAGCTGCAGGCAGCTAAGGAATACAACACAAAAATACAGTAGAACCTTTTCTCCTGGAATACATAATTTGTTAAATATCAAAAAGAGCAGAACTAAAACAAGGGAAAGCAGGTACAAAGACATCTTGAAATAAGAGGGTCAAATTTTATAAATGTCATCAGTAGGGAATTTGTCAAGGAGGTATTTGAGGAATTAAAGTGACAAAAATGGTTTTCTTTTCTTTAAGTTTTGGTTTTGAAGAAAGAACAATTGAAGCAGAAGGGGCAATAAGATCAAAGAACATGGGGCATGCCTCTACTTAATAGGATGCACAAACAGAAGACTACCATGTGGTAGTAGTGTTTGGAGCAAAGGTAAAAATGGTGTTGGGCATTTATACCACTCCCAGTAAGTTTCATGCACTATCACTGAAGAGGTAGATGGAAAGAATGTAAGAATCAGGTGATAAAGAGACAGGCTTTCAATCTTGATCATGATGGCATGAAACAGCCATTGCAGTCATAACCTCCCAGCAAATAGAGTTGCATACATTTTTTCTGCACAAGACTCGGCCTATGTCAGTTGTGGAAGGGCAGGGACTCATAGTGACCTCCACTCTCTGCTGACCTATTGGCCACTGGTAAGTGTTGCAGAATGTGGAGTCACCCTCTTCAGTTGTCTACTTACTATTGAGCCTACTGGGGTCAAAAGAATAGTTCCCCAATAGTCACATGGATGGCCCTGATTAAAAGAAGTAAATCACAAATCTGCATGCCAATTAATTTGCCTCTTAGAATGATATTTATTTTTGCCCCATAGTTTTGAGAATGTTGTGAATTCATTTTCATTCAATTCTAAGAAACCTTTAATTTCTTTCTTAGTTACTATCCTGATCTATATTTCATTAATCATTGAGTTTGTCAGTTTCCATGAGTTTGTATACTTTCTTTCCTTTCTCTTGGTATTAATATTCAGCTTAATCTATAGTGGTCAGACAGAATGCAGAGTATTAGTTCAATTTTATTACTTTTGTTGAGACTTGTTTGTGAGAGTATATGGTCAGTTTTGAAGATATATATATATATATATATATATATATATATATATATATATATATATATATATATATTGTGTGTGTGTGTGTGTGTTTGGATGAAATGTTCTGTAAATACAACTGCTAAGTTCATTTGGTTTAAAACTTCAGTTAGCTCCAGAATTTCTCTGTTTAGCTTTTCTCTGGATTACCTGTCTATTGTTGAAAGTGTGGTATTAATATCTCTTACTATCATTATGTGAGGGTCAATATGTGATTTAAACTATAAAAGTGTTTCTTTTATAAACTTGATGCATGTGTACTTGTGGGATAAATGTTAAGAATTGCTATGGTCCTGCCTATAGAAGTATTGTAGATTCTCTAGAGAGAGGAGAGAAGCTATATCTATGTTCAATGTTCTGACTTGTGAGCATCTGAATGATTAGTAGACTCCCACTCCCTGAAATAAGCGTATCTGAGATGCCAGCTACCCATCTGGCACCAGGAAACCTGGACAGGCAGCTAGCCTGAGATGACCACCAGTCTGATGTCGCACAGGCCCTGGGAAATAGGAAGGCAAATCATGCCCAATATAACCCCTGTCTGGTGTCATAATGCACTGGTGGGGCATACTATTCCTGAGACTACTCCTGAGATGACACAAGACACTGAGAGACTCTAGGTGTCTCTAAGAAGAGCAAGTAAATGGTGGGGAAATGGAAAAGAAACAGAAATCTGTAGGCACAATGAAGACAGGCAGAACTGAAGACTTGAGGGCAGTGAAGAATAGCCTAATATGAGTAGCTGATGATGCCATCTAGAACCATAATGGAGTCTTAGAATGCAATCTCCAAGGATCATATCTCAGTCTATAGGGATCTGTTACTAAGCCAGGTAGATGTTCCTAGAATGGGTTGCCACCTGGGAACATTTTGAGATCTGAAGGTTTTAAAGAACTGGCTTCCTTCCTAGACTTGGTATTGTGGAAGACCTGGCCCTGAAGACATGAAAACAGGAGACTTGACACCATTCTGAGCCACCTGCAATACTCAGGTGGGTATGACAACAGAGTAGAGCTGGCCCTGGTTCCAGGAGTTGCAAGTGAGTTGGCCCTGAGGGTATGAATGTGGGAGAGCTGGGCACACAACATGCCTGCTGTGCCATGACATGAGTGAGGTAAGGATGCCCTCCCACATTCTAACCCCTTGCCATTTACAGCAGAGTAAGGGTGTAAAGAGAGCTGACCCTGGGGTCATAAAAGCATGAGAGCTGCCCTGTACTTTACCTGCTGTCAAACTTGGAAATGGGATTGAGGCACATAGTGTGAAAATCACAAAGAGCCAATAAAAAGATTTAAAAATTATTATGTCCTCTGGGTAAATTATTATTTGAGTATATAATGTTCTTCACTATCTCTACTGATTAGTTTTGGTTAGAAGTATACTTTATCAAATATTAAAATAGCTATTCCAGCTTATTCCAGAGGCAAATTTGCTTGAATTATCTCTTTGCAACTCTTTATCTTGAGATGATGTCTGTCTATCCTTGATGTTAAAGTATGTTTCTTGTATGCAGCAGAAATACGCATCTTGTTTTCACATCCTTTTTGTTTGTCTTTGTCTTTTATTGGGGATTGAGACCATTGGTATTAAGGAACATAGATAACCAATGATTGTTGATTTTAATTTTTTTATTTTATTTTTTATTTGGTCACTTTAGTTCCCTCTCACAGCTCCCCTTACACAATCCTTCCCTCCAAACCTCCTCCCCTTATCTTCTGAGAGAGTAGACCACCCCCAGGTATACCCCTACCCTGGCACATCAAGTCATTGCAGAGCTAGTCACATTCTGTCACACTGACACCATACAAGGTAGCCAAGCTAGAAAAACATATTCCACAGACAGGCAACAGTTTTTGGAATAGCCCCCTTTCCAGTTATTCAGGACCCTCATGAAAACTAAGCTGTACATCTGCTACAGCTGGTGGAGAGGGTCAGTTAGGTCAAGCTGGTGTATGTACTTTGGTTGATTGTTCAGTCTCTGAGACCTCTAAGGGTCCATGTGAGTTGACTCTGTTGTTCTTCCTGTGGAGTTCCTATCTCCTTTGAAGCCTGCAGACCTTTCCCCAACTCTTCCATGAAAGTCCACACACTCCATCTAATTTTTGGTTGTAGGTCTCTGCATCTATCTAGGTCAGATGGTAGATGAAGCCTCCCAAAGGAGAGACATGATAGACTCCTGTCTGCAAGCATAATAACAGTATTCTTAATACACTGGGGATTGGTGTTTGGCCATGGGATGGGTCTAAAGTTGGCCTGGTTATTGGTCGGCCATTAGCTCAGTCTCAACCATACAAGAAAAATTTTCTAACTTAAAAAAGGAGATGTCTATAAAACTATAAGAAGCCTACAAAAGACAAAAGACAAAATAGAATAGGCCAGAAAACAAGTCTTCTTGGCACTTAATAATCAAAACACTAAATGTACAGAACAAGGAAGAATATTAAAAGGTACAAGAGAAAAGGAACAAGTAACATATAAAGCCAAACTGATTAGAATAGTACCACCCATTCTTATACTTTTATAGACATCTTTAGGTTAGGAACTTTTTTCTTGTGTAATATTATTGAAGACAATTTCTGTACATTTGACCCATGTTTTTTCTTTTACTCCTAATCTCATTAGTTTTATAATTGGCCCTTTCATAATGTCTCTCCCAGATTTTGTGCCAAGAGGTTTTTTTTTTTTTTTTTTTTTTTTTTTTTTTTTGTAGATTTACCATTTTCTTGACTAGTGTGTTTCTTTTTTTTTTTTTATTGCAAGCTCAGTGGCTTTTCTTTTATTTGTAATATTTTTAAATTTTTTTATTCGATATAATTTATTTACATTTCAAATGATTTCCCCTTTTCTAGCCCCCCACTCCCTGAAAGTCCTGTAAGCCCCCTTCTCTTCCCCTGTCCTCCCACCCACCCCTTCCCACTTCCCCGTTCTGGTTTTGCCGAATACTGCTTCACTGAGTCCTTCCAGAACCAGGGGCCACTCCTACTTTCTTCTTGTACCTCATTTGATGTGTGGATAATGTTTTGGGTATTCCAGTTTTCTAGGTTAATATCCACTTATTAGTGAGTGCATATCATGATTCACCTTTTGAGTCTGGGTTACCTCACTTAGTATGATGTTCTCTAGCTCCATCCATTTGCCTAAGAATTTCATGAATTCATTGTTTCTAATGGCTGAATACTACTCCATTGTGTAGATATACCACATTTTTCGCATCCACTCTTCTGTTGAGGGATAACTGGGTTCTTTCCAGCATCTGGCAATTATAAATAGGGCTGCTATGAACATAGTAGAGCATGTATCCTTATTACATGGTGGGGAATCCTCTGGGTATATGCCCAGGAGTGGTATAGCAGGATCTTCTGGAAGTGAGGTGCCCAGTTTTCGGAGGAACCGCCAGACTGATTTCCAGAGTGGTTGTACCAATTTCCAACCCCACCAGCAGTGGAGGAGTGTTCCTCTTTCTCCACACCCTCTCCAACACCTGCTGTCTCCTGAATTTTTAATCTTAGCCATTCTGACTGGTGTAAAATGAAATCTCAGGGTTGTTTTGATTTGCATTTCCCTAATGACTAATGAAGTTGATCATTTTTTAAGAAGCTTCTCCGCCATCCGAAGTTCTTCAGCTGAGAATTCTTTGTTTAACTCTGTACCCCATTTTTTAATAGGGTTTTTCGGTTTTCTGGAGTCTGACTTCTTGAGTTCTTTATATATATTGGATATTAGCCCTATATCTGATGTAGGATTGGTGAAGATCTTTTCCCAATTTGTTGGTTGCCGATTTGTCCTCTTGATGGTGTCCTTTGCCTTACAGAAACTTTGTAATTTTATGAGGTCCCATTTGTCAATTCTTGATCTTAGAGCATATGCTATTGGTGTTCTGTTCAGAAACTTTCTCCCTGTACCGATGTCCTCAAGGGTCTTCCCCAGTTTCTTTTCTATTAGCTTCAGAGTGTCTGGCTTTATGTGGAGGTCCTTGATCCATTTGGATTTGAGCTTAGTACAAGGAGACAAGGATGGATCAATTCGCATTCTTCTGCATGCTGACCTCCAGTTGAACCAGCACCATTTGTTGAAAAGGCTATCTTTTTTCCATTGGATGTTTTCAGCCTCTTTGTCGAGGATCAAGTGGCCATAGGTGTGTGGGTTCATTTCTGGATCTTCAATCCTGTTCCATTGATCCTCCTGCCTGTCACTGTACCAATACCATGCAGTTTTTAACACTATTGCTCTGTAGTATTGCTTGAGGTCAGGGATACTGATTCCCCCAGATTTTCTTTTGTTGCTGAGAATAGTTTTAGCTATCCTGGGTTTTTTGTTGTTCCAGATGAATTTGATAATTGCTCTTTCTAACTCTGTGAAGAATTGAGTTGGGATTTTGATGGGTATTGCATTGAATCTGTATATTGCTTTTGGCAAAATGGCCATTTTAACTATATTGATTCTACCGATCCATGAGCATGGGAGGTTTTCCCATTTTCTGAGGTCTTCTTCCATTTCCTTCTTCAGAGTCTTGAAGTTCTTGTCATACAGATCTTTCACATGTTTGGAAAGAGTCACCCCAAGATACTGTATACTGTTTGTGGCTATTGTGAAGGGGGTCATTTCCCTAATTTCTTTCTCAGCCTGCTTGTCCTTTGAGTATAGGAAGGCCACTGATTTGCTTGAGTTGATTTTATAACCTGCCACTTTGCTGAAGTTGTTTATCAGCTGTAGGAGCTCTCTAGTGGAGTTCTTTGGGTCACTTAGGTAGACTATCATGTCGTCTGCAAATAATGATAGTTTGACTTCTTCCTTTCCAATTTGTATCCCTTTGACCTCCTTATGTTGTCGAATTGCCCGAGCTAGTACCTCAAGTACAATATTGAAAAGATAAGGAGAAAGGGGGCAGCCTTGTCTGGTCCCTGATTTCAGTGGAATTGCTTCAAGTTTCTCTCCATTTAGTTTGATGCTGGCTACCGGTTTGCTGTATATTGCTTTTACTATGTTTAGGTATGGGCCTTGAATTCCTGTTCTCTCCAAGACTTTAAGCATGAAAGGGTGCTGAATTTTGTCAAATGCTTTTCCAGCATCCAATGAAATGACCATGTGGTTTTGTTCTTTGAGTTTGCTTATGTAGTGGATTGCATTGATGGATTTCCATATATTGAACCAACCCTGCATTCCTGGGATAAAGCCTACTTGATCATGGTGGATGTTCATTTTGATGTGTTCTTGGATTCGGTTGGCAAGAATTTTATTGAGTATTTTTACATCGATGTTCAAAAGGGAAATTGGTCTGAAGTTCTCTTTCTTTGTTGGATCTTTGTGTGGCTTTGGTATCAGCGTAATTGTGGCTTCGTAGAAGGAATTGGGTAGTGTTCCTTCTGTTTCTATTTTGTGGAATAGTTTGAAGAGTATTGGTGTTAACTCCTCTTTGAAGGTCGGATAGAATTCTGCACTGAAACCATCTGATCCTGTGCTTTTTTTGGTTGGAAGACTTTCTATGACTCCTTCTATTTCTTTAGGCATTATGGGACTGTTTAGATGGTCTAGTTCGTCCTGATTTAATTTTGGTATTTGGTATCTGTCAAGGAAATTGTCCATTTCCTCCAGATTCTCCAGTTGTGTTGAGTATAGTCTCTTGTAGTAGGATCTGATGATTTTTTGGATTTCCTCAGTTTCCGTTGTTATATCTCCCTTTTCATTTCTAAGTTTGTTAATTTGGATACTTTCTCTGTGCCCTTTGGTCAGTCTGGCTAAGGGTTTATCTATCTTGTTGATTTTCTCAAAGAACCAGCTCCTGGTTTTGTTGATTTTTTTGTATGGTTCTCTTTGTTTCTTACTTGATTGATTTCGGCCCTGAGACTGATGATTTCCTGCCTTCTACTCCTCCTGGGTGAAATAGCTTCTTTTTGTTCCAGGGCTTTCAGGTGTGTCATTAAGCTGGTAAAGTATGCTCTCACAATTTTCTTTTTGGAGGCACTCAGGGCTATGAGTTTTCCTCTTAGCACTGCTTTCATTGTGTCCCATAGATTTGGGTATGTTGTGTTTTCATTTTCATTGTGTTCTAAAAAGTCTTTAATTTCTTTCTTTATTTCTTCCTTGACCAAGGTATAATTGAGTTGAATATTGTTCAGTTTCCACGTATATGTGGGTTTTCTGTTCTTTTTGTTGCTATTGAAGACCACTTTTACTCCATAGTGATCAGATAGGAGGCATGGGATTAGTTCAATCTTCTTATATTTGTTGAGGTCTGTCTTGTGACCAATTATATGGTCGATTTTGGAGAAGGTGCCATGAAGTGCTGAGAAAAAGGTATATTCATTTGTTTTAGGATAGAATGTTCTATATATATCTGTTAAATCTAATTGGTCCAAAGCTTCAATTAGTTTCATTGTGTCCCTGTTTAGTTTCTGTTTTCCTGATCTGTCCATTGAGGAAAGTGCAGTGTTGAAGTCACCCACAATTACTGTGTTAGGTGCAATGTGTGCTTTGAGTTTTTTGGTTTTTTTTAACTCTTTTTTTATTCGATATAATTTATTTACATTTCAAATGATTTCCCCTTTTCTAGCCCCCCCACTCCCCGAAAGTCCCATAAGCCCCCTTCTCTTCCCCTGTCCTCCCACCCACCCCTTCCCACTTCCCCGTTCTGGTTTTGCTGAATACTGTTTCACTGAGTTTTTCCAGAACAAGGGGCCACTCCTCCTTTCTTCTTGTACCTCATTTGATGTATGGATTATGTTTTAGGTATTCCAGTTTTCTAGGTTAATATCCACTTATTACTGAGTGCATACCATGATTCACCTTTTCAGTCTGTGTTACCTCACTTAGTATGATATTCTCTAGCTCCATCCATTTGCCTAAGAATTTCATGAATTCATTGTTTCTAATAGCTGAATAGTACTCCATTGTGTAGATATACCACATTTTTTGCATCCACTCTTCTGTTGAGGGATACCTGGGTTCTTTCCAGCATCTGGCAATTATAAATCGGGCTGCTATGAACATAGTAGAACATGTATCCTTATTACATGGTGGGGAGTCTTCTGGGTATATGCCCAGGAGTGGTATAGCAGGATCTTCTGGAAGTGAGGTGCCCAGTTTTCGGAGGAACCGCCAGACTGATTTCCAGAGTGGTTGTACCAATTTGCAACCCCACCAGCAGTGGAGGAGTGTTCCTCTTTCTCCACACCCTCTCCAACACCTGCTGTCTCCTGAATTTTTAATCTTAGCCATTCTGACTGGTGTAAGATTTGCATTTCCCTAATGACTAATGAAGTTGAGCATTTTTTAAGATGCTTCTCCGCCATCCGAAGTTCTTCAGGTGAGAATTCTTTGTTTAACTCTGTACCCCATTTTTTAATAGGGTTGTTTGGTTTTCTGGAGTCTAACTTCTTGAGTTCTTTATATATATTGGATATTAGCCCTCTATCTGATGTAGGATTGGTGAAGATCTTTTCCCAATTTGTTGGTTGCCGATTTGTCCTCTTGATGGTGTCCTTTGCCTTACAGAAACTTTGTAATTTTATGAGGTCCCATTTGTCAATTCTTGCTCTTAGAGCATACGCTATTGGTGTTCTGTTCAGAAACTTTCCCCCTGTACCGATGTCCTCAAGGGTCTTCCCCAGTTTCTTTTCTATGACTTAATTTTGGTATTTGGTATCTGTCAAGGAAATTGTCCATTTCCTCCAGATTCTCCAGTTGTGTTGAGTACAGGCTCTTGTAGTAGGATCTGATGATTTTTTGGATTTCCTCAGTTTCCGTTGTTATATCTCCCTTTTCATTTCTAAGTTTGTTAATTTGGATACTTTCTCTGTGCCCTTTGGTCAGTCTGGCTAAGGGTTTATCTATCTTGTTGATTTTCTTAAAGAACCAGCTCCTGGTTTTGTTGATTTTTTGTATGGTTCTCTTTGTTTCTACTTGATTGATTTCGGCCCTGAGTTTGATGATTTCCTGCCTTCTACTCCTCCTGGGCGAAATAGCTTCTTTTTGTTCTAGGTCTTTCAGGTGTGTCATGTATGCTCTCTCCATTTTCTTTTTGGAGGCACTCAGGGCTATGAGTTTTCCTCTTAGCACTGCTTTCATTGTGTCCCATAGATTTGGGCATGTTGTGTTTTCATTGTGTTCTAAAAAGTCTTTAATTTCTTTCTTTATTTCTTCCTTGACCAAGGTATCATTGAGTAGAGTATTGTTCAGTTTCCACGTATATGTGGGATTTCTGTTGTTTCTGTTGCTATTGAAGACCACTTTTACTCCATAGTGATCAGATAGGAGGCATGGGATTAGTTCTATCTTCATATATTTGTTGAGGTCTGTCTTGTGACCAATTATATGGTCGATTTTGGAGAAGGTACCATGAGGTGCTGAGAAAAAGGTATATTCTTTTGTTTTAGGTTAGAATGTTCTATATATATCTGTTAAATCTAATTGGTCCAAAGCTTCAATTAGTTTCATTGTGTCCCTGTTTAGTTTCTGTTTTCCTGATCGGTCCATTGAGGAAAGTGCAGTGTTGAAGTCACCCACAATTATTGTGTTAGGTGCAATGTGTGCTTTTAGTTTTAATAAAGTTTCTTTTACGAAAGAGGGTGCCCTTGCATTTGGGGCATAGATGTTCAGGATTGACAGTTCTTCTTTTTGTATTTTTCCTTTGACCAGCAAGAAGTGTCCCTCAGAGTCTCTTTTGATGACTTTGGGTTGAAAGTCAATTATTATATGGTTTTGCTTAGCTCCTTCACTTGCATATTTGTGTTTTCCTGTAATTCTTTAAGAGATTTTTGTGTTTCCTCTTTCATGACTTCAGCCTGTTGACCAAAGTTCTCCTGTATTTCTTTATGAGATTTTTGTGTTTCGTCTTTCATGGCCTCAGCCTGTTGACCAAAGATCTCCTGTATTTCTTTAAGTGTTTTTTGCATTTCCTCCTTGTTGGCTTTTGTATTCTCCTGGATTTCTTTCAATGATTTTTGTGTTTCCCTTGCAAGGGCTTCTAACTTTTGATCCATTTTCTCCTGAATTTCTTTAAGTATGTCCTTCATGTGTTCCTGTACCAGCATCATGACCAGTGATTTTAAATCCAAATCTTGTTTTACTGGTGTGATGGGGTATTCAGGACATGTTGGTAGAGGGAAATTGGGTTCAGATGTTGCCATATTGCTTTGATTTCTGTTAGTGACGTTCCTGCGTTTGCCTTTTGCCATCTAGTTCTCACTGGTGTTAGTTTGTCTTGTCAGTGCTGGACTCACCAGTGCAAGCTGCCCCTTCCCAGTTGGCCTCTGGTGCACAGCTTACCTCCTGCACTGCTTGTAGACAGGGTGCTGCTGCCCAGGCTGTTCAGATCATAAAGCAGGCACCCGAAGGCTCATGCTGGTGCCCGCTGGATTCACTGGAGCACACTGACTTCTCCCCGCTGGCCACCCGGAAGCCCAGCTAGCCACTTGCAGGACTTGGAGATGTGGTGCTGCCGCCCAGGCTGATCTGGATCCGGAAGTGGAGAGAGTAGAGCTGAGGGCTTCTGCCTAAGGCCTTGCCCCAGATTGTGTCTGTGGACCAGATGGAGCCCGTGTGTACCCCCAGGGAGTGCCGACGGTATATGCTGCTGTGACCTCCCCTGTGTTCTGCTCACTCTGCTGGGCAGCCGATCCGCCAACCGGGCTGTCGCACACAAGGTTAGCCTGTCCGCCCAGTCCCTGAGTCCAGGCAAAAGCCTGGGAGGCCAAGGTCCCAGCAAAGTTCCCCTAGGGCTGTGACTATTAATTGGGTCTGCCAGGTGACTAGGATGGCAGGCGTGCGCGCCTGCGCTCCCTGAAAGCGCCGGAAGAGTCTGCTGTGCTAACAATCACCTGGGCGGGTTGACTCACAGATGGCCCACCAAGCCGCCCAGTTCTTGGGGTCAGCCCTGTGCCTTTTGGGGCCTAGACCCCCGCTTTGTTAGCCTCAGGCTATGCCTGTTACAGGTCTGCCCGCCAGAGCTCTCTGTCCTCCTGCAGGCAAAATGGCGGCGGGGCGCACGCAGGCCTGGGCAAAAAACCTCCTGGCTGGGTTGGCACCCCGATGGCCCCCCGACCCGCCCAGGGCCTGGGTGCAGGCCAACGCCCATCGGGCTCAGACCACCGCAGTGTTGGCCTCGGATTATGTTTATGTACCTCAGTCTGTCCGATCCCTGGAGTATGGAAGCAAGATGGATGCACCTCTCCTGACTGGTGGGAGGCCGAGTTCTGAAGTGGCTTCCATGCAGGAAAGGCGCCGCACAACTGCAGTTGCTTGCCGCCCGGCTGGTCAGCGAAGGTCAGTGGTCGTGGGCGCAGGGCCTAACTGGTCCCTGTGTCGCCTTGGTTCCACTGCTGATGGCCCTTCAGCTGGACCAGCTACTGCTGCACTGCCGCCGCCGCCGCGGCTGCAGCCGCCGCCCTGCTTTGAGTTTTAATAAAGTTTCTTTCACGAAAGAGGGTGCCCCTGCATTTGGAGCATAGATGTTCACGATTGAGAGTTCTTCTTGTTGTATTTTTCCTTTGACCAGCAAGAAGTGTCCCCCAGAGTTTCTTTTGATGACTTTGGGTTGAAAGTCAATTATATCTGATATTAAAATGGGTACTCCAGCTTGTTTCCTGAGACCATTTGCTTGTAAAACTGTCTTTCAGCCGTTTACTCTAAGGTAGTGTTTGTCTTTGACCCTGAGGTGTGTTTCCTGTAAGCAGCAAAATGTAGGGTCCTGTTTACATATCCAGTCAGTTAGTCTTTGTCTTTTTATTGGGGCATTAAGTCCATTGATGTTAAGAGATATTAAGGAATAGTGATTGTTACTTCCTATCATTTTTGACGTTATTTTTTAAATTTGATTGCTTAACTTCTTTTGGGTTTGATGAAAGGTTACTATCTTGCTTTTTCCAGGGTGAAGTTTCCCTCCTTGTATTGGTGTTTTCCTCCTATTATCCTTTGTAGGGCTGGGTTTGTGGATAGATATTGGGTAAACTTGGTTTTGTCATGAAATATCTTAGTTTCTCCATCTACGGTGATTGAGAGTTTTGCTGGATATAGTAGTTTTGGTTGGCATTTGTGTTCTCTTAGAGTCTGCATGAGATCTGCCCAGGACCTTCTAGCCTTCATAGTCTCAGGTGAAAAATCTGCTGTGATTCTGATAGGTCTTCCTTTATATGTTACTTGGCCTTTTTCTCTTACTGCCTTTAATATTCTTTCTTTGTTTAGAACATTTGGTGTTTTGATTATTATGTGATGGGAAGTATTTCTGTTCTGGTCCAGTCTGTTTGGAGTTCTGTAGGCTTCTTGTATATTCATGGGCATCTCTCTCTTTAGGTTAGGGAAGTTTTCTTCCATAATTTTATTGAAGATATTTGCTGGCCCTTTAAGTTGTAAATCTTCACTCTCATCTATGCCTATAATCCTTACGTTTGGTCTTCTCATTGTGTCCTGGATTTCCTGGATATTTTGGGTTACAAGCTTTTTGCATTTTGCATTTTCTTTAACTGTTGAGTCCATGGTTTCTATGGAATCTTCAGCATCTGAGATTCTTTCTTCTATCTCTTGTAGTCTGTTGTTGATATTTGCATCTCTGTCCCCTGATTTCTTCCCAAGGCTTTCTATCTCCAGAGTTGTCTCCCTTTGAGTTTTCTTATTTGCTTCTACTTCTGATTTTAGATCATGAATGGTTTTGCTTAGCTCCTTCACTTGCTTGTTTGTGCTTTCCTGTGATTCTTTTAGAGATTTTTGTGCTTCCTCTTTCATGATCTCAGCCTGTTGACCAAAGATCTCCTGTATTTAAGTGTTTTTTGTGTTTCCTCATTGTTGGCTTTTGTATTCTCCTGGATTTCTTTCAATGATTTTTGTGTTTCCCTTGCAAGGGCTTCTAACTTTTGATCCATTTTCTCCTGAATTTCTTTAAGTATGTCCTTCATGTGTTCCTGTACCAGCATCATGACCAGTGCTTTTAAATCCAAATCTTGTTTTACTGGTGTGATGGGGTATCCAGGACATGTTGGTAGAGGAGAATTGGGTTCAGATGTTGCCATATTGCCTTCATTTCTGTTAGTGACCTTCCTGCGTTTGCCTTTTGCCATCTAGTTCTCACTGGTGTTAGTTTGTCTTGTCAGTGCTGGACTCACCAATGCAAGCTGCCCCTTCCCAGTTGGCCTCTGGTGCACAGCTTACCTCTTGTACTGCCTGTAGACAGGGTGCTGCTGCCCAGGCTGTTCAGATCCTGAAGCAGGCACCCGAAGGCTCCTGCTGGGGCCTGCTGGATTCACTGGAGCATACTGACTTCTCCCAGCTGGCCGCCCGGAAGCCCCTCTAGCCTCTTGCAGGACCTGGAGATGTGGTGCCGCCGCCCAGGCTTATCTCAGTCTGTCTGATCTCTCTGCAGTCCGAAACCAAGATGGAGGTGAGCCTCTCCTGACTGTAGGGAGGCTGAGTTCTGAAGTGGCTTCCTGCAGTGAAAGGCGCCGCAAAACTGCAGCTGCTTGTAGCCTGGCTGGTCAGCAAATGTCAGTGGTCGTAGGCACAGGGCCTAACTGGACCTTGTGTCGCCTTGGTTCCACTGCTGATGGCCCTTCAGCTGGACCAGCCACTGCTGCACTGCTGCCGCCACCGCCGCTGCCTCATTATGTCTTCTATCAGCTCTTCAATGCCCAAGAGTCTTTCTTCTATTGCTTCTTGTATTCTATTGTCTAAGTTTGTCTCTGTAGTTTCTGTTTGGGTTCCTAAATTCTTTATTTCCACATTTTCATCAGTTTTATTAATGCTATTTCCATTTCGTGATCTTGAATGGTTTTATCAACTTCATTCACTCTTTTTGTTATTCTAGATTTCTTTAAGAAATTTACTTAGTCTTTAAGTACCTCTGTCATATTCATAAAGGCTCTTTCAAGACTCTTTTTTACATGTGTTTCAACTACTTTTTGAATACTCGGGGCCTGTTCTATTATGGTTGCTGGACTCTAGTGGAGACATATTTCCCAGGCTGTTATTGAATGTGTTTTTACACTTTGTATCTAGTCATCTGCAATAGAGAAGATTTTAATTCTCGGTACTGATATCTAGTCTTACCTTTGTTGGGTAGGTGTTTTGTTTCTTGGGTGCTGGTTCCTTTCTGGTTCTTAGGAGAATGTAGTGTTGTGTTACCTGTAGGAAAATATTACAGAGTCTTAATAGGTGCAGTCTTTGGGAGTTCCACGTAAAAATGTGTTTGGGGGTGTTGGGATATAATATTTTAAAATGGGGATGATCTGGCTATAGTGAGGGATATATAAGAGGGAAGAAAGCAGGATGTTCCACAAGGATCTATATAATTTGTCACTTAGAATAGGCACAGAGAGTGGGGAGAGGCTATAGCAGAAGGTCTGTTTCAGGGCTGGGGATGAGACTGGTACATTGGATTTGGACAAATAAAATGAGGTATATATATCTCTAGCTAACCTACTTGCTTTTGTGGTCAGAGTGGCCTATAGCTTCTAAGGAAATACATCTTGGAGTTGGTAGCTCAGATAAAGCAACAAGTTAGGGAAATGAGTGGAAGATCTGTGGCATCGACTGGAAATGTGGTCAGGAGATATATCAGTGTCTATAGAGTAATAAAATATATAAAATTTTTCTTTGTCGTTCTTTCTCTGTCTCTCTGTCTCCCTATCTCCCTGTCTCTCTGTTTCTCTCTGTCTGTCTTTGTCTCTGTCCCTGTCTGTCTCTCTGTTTTTCTGTTTTTCTGTCTCTCTGTTTTTCTGTCTCTCTCTCTCTCTCTCTCTCTCTCTATCTATCTATCTATCTATCTATCTGTGTATGTGTATATGTGTGTCTGTATGTCTCTGTAAGCTTGTGTATGTGTGTCTGTATGTGTATGGGATTTACTAGAATGACTTAAAGGCTGTGGTCCACTTTAGCTTAATCTATGTAATATGAAAATGATGGTGTCACCTAGTAAATTTTTTGATAGAGTCCTGCATTTGTAGTCACCATGTTGCTTTGTACTTTCTATGTTCTGTTTTGTGTCAATGTTTCATCGTACAACTACCCACTTCTCTCATCCATTTAACTGCCCATCCCACCCCTTGATCCTCATACATCCACTGATATCCATACAAGCATCCATCCCTAAACTCATCCATTTATCCATACAACCATTTACCCACATTTTTTTCCTATTAATCTAGCATCATTTAGCTGTAGATGGAGATATGGAAGACCTCTAAATTTATATAATAGTCTCCCAAAATAGGCTGCCCTTGACACACCCTAGCAGACATTGATTATAAAAGAAACAAAAATAATATGAAGATAATCTATCTTGAGCATTGTGAAAAGAAGACATTTAATCACAATCTCAGAGTAACTCTCAGATGAAGCAACAAGAATTGTATCAAACATGCTGTCAAAGAAAATAATTAGAAAAAAAATAGCTGCAGTGCTCAACCCTAGTTAGGGCAAGTAGTTTAAGGCTAAGTCCGTCTAAGAGAGGGCTAGAAGACCATTCTCATACTATGAAGCATTACAGAGCAGATTCATTACTCATATTAGCAAAGCTAAAGTAAAATATGACTAAAACTTGTCATGATAAGGATAGATAAGATATAGGAATGGGTTCTCAGGTTCCTTTCTACTTCTTTTTCTGTCTTTTCATGTTTTTTTATTTTTATATCTATCCTTTTGTAGTCCTAAAGTCAGAAGAAAACTCTGACACAATCCATGTTATGAATTTAAGAATGAAATACCTTTAAAGCACATTCACTTGAATTAAATACCAGTTAAGGTGCTCTTTTAATGTAACTTTGCATTTTAAACTACATATCTGTTTTTGGTTTTGTTTTTAAAGAAAAGATACACTGGTCAAAAGGGCAACTGTTGATATTTTCTCACTGGGCAAAAAATACTACACTCCATGAAAAAAATTTAGTCAGATTCTGTGCTTAAAATGGATTTTTATTTCTAAAATAGGTTAAACATTCCTTTCTTTCTTGAATGAAATTCTAGTAGTTATGATAAAGAGAAAAAATGATGAACTATTCTTCCTAGGGCCTGTCTGTTGATTAAAGGTGATACCTGTTTTGCAGGTGGGTCCTAAAATGGCTTAATTCTTTCCCTTTCCCCTTGGGCAAGAATTCATTTCTTTTTTTAAAAAAATAGATTTTTCATTATTACATTTTAAATGTTATCCTCTTTCCTGATTTGCCCTCCAAAAACACTCTACTCACCAACCCACTCACTCCTGTTTCCCTGCCCTGGCATTCCCCTATGCTGGGGCATTGAAACTTCACGGGACCAAGGGACTTTCCTCCCATTGATGTCTAACAAGGCCATCCTCTGCTACATAAGCAGCTGGAGCCATGGGTCCCACCATGTGAACTCTTTGGTTGGTGGTTTAGTTCCAGGGAGCTCTGGGGGTACTTATTGGTTCATATTGTTGTTCCTCCTATGGTACTGCAAACCCCTTCAGCTCCTTTGGTTCTTTCTCTAGCTCCTCCTTTGAGTACCCTGTGATCAGTCTAATGGTTGGTTGAGAGCATCCCTCTCAGTATTTGTCAGGCTCTCAGAAGACAGCTATAATAAGCTCCTGTCAGTTGTTGGTATCCACAATAGTGTCTGGGTTTGGTAATTATATATGGGATGGATCCCCAGGTAGGGCATCCATCCCATATATAATTACCAATGGGCCATCTCTAGATGGCCTTTCCTTCAGTCTCTACTCTAAACTCTGTCTCCATATTTGCTCCCATGAGTATTTTGTTCTCCCTTCTAAGAAGAACCAAAGTATCTACACTTTGATCTTTCTTCTTGAGCTTCATGTGGTCTGTTAATTGTATCTTAGGTATTCTGAGCTTCTGGGCTAATATCCACTTATCAGTGAGTACATACCATGTGTGTTCTTTTGTGATGGGGTTGCCTCACTTGGGATGATATTTTCTAGTTCCATTCATTTGCCTGAAAATTTCAAATAATTGTCCAGTAGTACTCCATTGAATAAATGCACCACATTTTCTGTATCCATTCCTCTGTTGAGGGACATCTGGGTTCTTTTAGCCTCTGGCTATATCAGGCTAAATAAGGCTGCTATGAACATAGTAGTGCATGTGTCCTAATTACATGCTGGACCATCTTCTGAATATATGCCCAGGAGTGGGATAGCTGGGTACTCAGGTAGTACTGTGTCCAACTTTCTGAGGAACCACTAGACTGATTTCCAGGGTGGTTGTATCAGCATGCAATCCCACCAGCAGTGGAGGAGTGTTCATCTTTCTCTACTTCCTTGCCAGCCTCTACTGTCATCTGACATTTTGCTCTTAGTCATTCTGACTGGTGTGAGGTGGAATTTCAGGATTGTTTTGATTTGCAATACTCTGATGACTAAGAATGCTGAATATTTCTTTCGGTGCTTCTCAGTCATTTAGTATTCCTCAGCTGAAAAGTCTTGTTTAGCTCTGTTCCACATTTTTAATAGGGTTATTTGTTTCTTTGGAGTCTAACGTCTTGAGTTCTTTGTATATATTGGATATTATCCCTCTATTGGATGTAATGGTAAAGATTTTTCCCAACCTCTTAGGTGCTGTTTTTGTCCTATTGACAGTTTTTTTTTCCTTACAAAAACTTTGCAATTTTATGAGGTCCCATTTGTCAATTCTTGATCTTAGTGCATAAGCTATTGGTGTTCCGTTTAGGAAAATTTCCCCTGTGCTATGTGTTTGAGGCTCTTCCGCACTATTTTTCTATTATTTTTAGAGTTTCTGGTTTTATGAGGAGGTCCTTGATCCTCTTCGACTTGAAGTTTGTGCAAAGAGATAAGAATTGATTGATTGGGATTCTCCTACATGCTAAGTACCAGTTGAACCAGCACCATTTGTTGAAAATGTTTTCTTTTTTTCCACTGGATGTTTTTAGCTCCTTTGTCAAAGATCAAGTAACCATAGGTATATAGGTTCATTTCTGGATCTTCAATTCTATTCCATTGAGCTATTTGCCTGTCTCTGTACCAATTCCATGAAGTTTTTAATCATGATTTATCTGTAGTATAGCTTGAGGTCAGTGATGGTGATTCCACCAGAAGTGCTTTTATTGTTGAGCATAACAAAATCCAATACCCCTTCATTATAAAAGTCTTGGAAAGAACAGGATTTCAATGTCCAT
Source organism: Apodemus sylvaticus (assembly GCF_947179515.1). Classification (NCBI taxonomy): domain Eukaryota; kingdom Metazoa; phylum Chordata; class Mammalia; order Rodentia; family Muridae; genus Apodemus; species Apodemus sylvaticus. The sequence goes on from NC_067475.1 coordinate 1,349,449, forward strand.
GCCTAAACATCATAAAAGCAATATACAGCAAACCAGTAGCCAACATCAAACTAAATGGAGAGGAACTTGAAGAAATCCCACTAAAATTAGAGACTAGGTAAGGCTGTCTACTCTCTCCCTACCTATTCAATATAGTACTCAAAGTTCTAGCCAGAGCAATTAGACTACCAAAGGGGATCAACTGGATAGAAATTGGAAAGGAATAAGTCAAAAATCACTATTTGGAGATGATAAGACAGTATACTTAAGTGACCCCAAAAATTCCACCAGAGAACTCATAAACCTGATATATAACTTCAACAAAGTGGCTGGATATAAAATTAACTCAAACAAACCAATGGCCTTTCTCTACTCAAAGGATAAAAAAGCTGAGAAAGAAATTAGGGAAACACTATCCTTCACAATAGTCACAAATAATATAAAATACCTTGGTGTGACTCTAAGAAAGAGAAAGCTTTGTATGACAAGAACTTTAAGTCTCTGAAGAAAGAAATCAAAGAAGATCTCAGAAAATGGATAGATCTCCAAAGCTTGTGAATTGGCAGCATTAATATAGCAAAAATGGTCATCTTGCCAAAAGCAATATTTAGATTCAATGCAATCCCATTCAAAATTCCAACTCAATTCTTCATAGAATTAGAAATAACAATTTGCAAATTCATCCGGAATGACAAAAAATTCAGGAAAGCAAAGAATTAATTTCTATGGATATACCAACCAGAAAAAGAACATTAATCATTATAGAAAGACTTGAGTACCACCTAGGCTCCAATGAACAAGGTGCTGTGCTCTCAGGACTTGAGACATTTTCTCCTATACTGATTAAAAAACTTGTGTTGTCCTTGGATACCCAGCTCTGCTATTACAAAACACATTCCTAAACTAGCCCTTACCTAAATGTCTCGTACCAGAGATTAAATAATACCCAAAATAATTATATTTAAGTGATTTCTGGCCATAATCCATTTATTAATTCACCTCTATCTTAGCTAATAAATCGCTTGGGAACAGGAAATCTCACCACTGCATCTCCACTACTTGATGTCTTTAAAATATCAAGCAAAAGCATCTTACCATGAATTACCATGACTCGTATTTTGGATTGCTTTAAGAGACTCTTGAACTCTTAGAAGATCCCCAATGTAGATGAATTATTTCGTCTTTTCTTCAGTAAGCAAGCCTAAGCCCCTGCTGAAGTTATGCTTCATAGTCCATGCACTAGTGTGGCCCTTTGCACTCACAAGGTATTTGACCACATGTACCATGAGGCACTTTGCTACATATAGCCATGGAAAACATGATGATGCATACTTACAAAATACTTAAAATGCTGCTTAAAATATAGCTAGTAAAACTGAGACAATAGATTCTTAACTTTTTAAATTTGAATTTTAAAACCAGTTTTATTCAGTTAGGGGAAATTTTAAGTATGTTGGGGGAAATTATAGGTACTTAAATCAAAATTTTCTCTCCCTTTTATTAAATCAAAACTCACACCAAGTATGTTTTTGAAGAAAGCTCAGCATATCAGTTGAGATATGCTATGGTTTAAGGGTAGCATTGTCTCAAAAAGGAGTCAAATTTTTGATGGTTATATCTATAATGATTGGATATTGAAATAATGATGTCATATAGTACATGAAACAGATTATTGGGTTAATTTCAGCTCCTTTTTGTTGTTTGTTTTTAGTTTTCACTTTGTAAATGTGGCTGCTGAATGGTTGAACTTGTTTCTGTATCTCCATCAGACTTTGCTATTACAGAGAATTCCTACTCCTAGCCATTTTAAAACTGCTGCTGATCAATGTAACTAAAGCTCAATTTGTCTTCACTTGAAATGATGAAGATGAACATTTGTATGGAATTTTTGAGTTGGTAGAGCATTCTTACCCAGAACACAATCTTGAACTCCATAATCACACAAAAATTCACCAAATCTAAGTGATTTGCTCAATCACCTTTCCCATCCTTGACAAGGAGATCAGTATCTGACCTGTACATTCTGTTCTCCACTGTTTCCACCTACTGAACTTACCTCCTTTTATTTTAAAACACATCATTTTAATTACAATAGAGTGTTGGAACTAATCGGATACATTAACTAAGCTCAAACCTGCAGTTGATAGGCATTACTCTATATGACTAATGGTTAAGGTTAGGAAATTACCTTTTGTAATGGCATTTTTATATTGATTTCTTTTTTCTCACAAAACTACAATAAGTTTCAGATCTAGTCCCACACACCTAGATTTTGTGAACCCACCTAAGTAGTAGAGACCTGAGATTCTTCTTGCCTTACCACATACTTTGTATGACAGTCATCCTCTTGCCATATGGGAACAACACCATTGCATGATCAGAAGCTTCTGTTTGTGATTTGTTAGTGGATTCAAAGCAGGAGAAATTTCCTGGATGCTGTCCCACAAACTTGATAGAAACAATGTGAGGACCATATTTGTTGTGGTTAACTCATGCCATGGTACGAATAAAAGGAGAAAAGAACAAGAGATGATTACTGGAGATTCATGAAGCTTATATCAGTGCCCTCCATGTTGTCAACACTCAATATGTCATTTAATTTAAACATCAAAGAGACACTTGGGATGAATAGTACTGTTTTATACCTAAAGACCAAAAGGCTGAGAATAGTAAGTAGTGAGGTAACATCAAAACAATCAAAAATTGTTATGGCTAGATCTCTCCTTTCTGTCTCTAAATTGATAGAGTTGACTCAGCAATTAAGGGTGCTTGGAGGAAGACCAGAGTTTAGTTCCCAGCACCACAGGAGTAGCTTAAAATTACCTGTAACTAAAACTCCAGGGGAATCTTATATGATGAATTCTTCTGGCCTCTGCAGTTAGTGCTTCCATACACATGCACACCAATAAAAATAGAAACAAATATTTGTAGTGGACAAATGTGATTCACTGCAATAAGAGTTAGCATCCTGTTTGAAATTGGAGACTATTAGAGAAAAGGAAGGGAATGATGTTGGAAGCATAGCATGAAAGTTCTTGTGCCTGCCAGTCTCAAGAGAAACCAGGAAAGTTACACAGAATTCATCTTTGTAAATGAACAAAAAAACTGTGCTTCCATCCAGAAATCTGGAAATTGGAAGTAGTTAATTGCCTGGTGATCTGCATTACCTGTTAGGCCATATCAAAATCCTACAGTCAGAAGTGGCCTGTAAATGACCTGTATAGCTAGAGACTTCCCCATACTCTCACAACAAGAACAAAGGTGGCTAGCAGCACCACCTAGTATGCTATCTGCATAATGGACACCAGGCCAGACCCTTAGGCCCTTAGTCTAGTGCAAGTAGTCTATCGATAAAACCCAACTTCTTAGAATAAATTATCTTCCCTGATTGAGTTTCAATGTAATTGCACTTTCTTGTGAACCATGGATTGTATTGCAACAGAAATAATTTTTCATATTATTCTGGGCTTAAATACAATGGGAATAAACCACCTGTTTTGAAACTTGCTGAAATTTGATCCAGGCTCCCAAAGTCAATCTGCACCAGGTTTTCATTCTTATCTCTGTGCAGTGTACTTCCCTATATGACACCTGGTTGAACCACCACTACCACACCTTGAAATGAGGGAGAAGAAGGTACATAAAATAAAAGAGAAACAGAATTGAAATATTTTGTGTTCATATATAAAAATATTACCAAAACTGCATTGTCTTATATTAGTTATATATATTAATAATACTTATGGCTTATAGTACTCAAAATTCCCAGTATTTAAATTACAGGCATGACATTTAATCCCTATCTAATACCATCTTACATTCACTTGTTTTTTTCAACAAATAATAGCTATTGTGAAATTCTGTTTCCAGTTATTCAATGTTGGACATTCAATTTTATATTACTTTGCAGTTGAGCACATTTGCAAAGGACTTTGCTTTGTAATACCCACATGATAGCACACAATCTTCTGCCAACACCTTTTTCTGGCTTCTGTAGGCACTAAGTATACATACTGTATACATACATGTACATAAAAATTTATAACCCATAAAGTGAGTTAATCTATTTTTTGAATTCCTAAATTTTGAGATTAATAAATGGGATGCATTAAAGATACTTGGAATAATATATTCAAATCACTGATTAGAATTATGTTTTTTATTATTAGTAACAATGCAATGATCTCTGTGGAGAGATACTGTTACATGTTCCTGCCTACATAGATTAAAGAAATTGACTATTCTGGTTGGTTTTGTTCAACCTGACACATACCTCCACCTGTTTGGGATGAAAGAATCTTAACTGAGAAGTTTCCTCTATAAGATTGACCTATAGGCAATTCTATGGGATATTTCTACAATTAATGATTGATGTGGGAAGTCTTAACCCACTGTGGGTTGTGATTATCTGTGGGTAAACATATCCATGGCTTCTGCTTCAGTTTCTGCCTCTGAGTTCCTGCCCTGACTTCTTTCAGTAAGAATTATAAACTGAAATAAACTTTTTCTTTCCCAAATTGCTTTTTAATCATGGTATTTCACCACAGAAATAGGAACTCTAACTAAAATTTTGATCATTCTTCCTCCTTAAAGATCAAATCTCGATCTAAAATGTCAGCTATAGGCACTCCTCATTTTATGAGTCTGCTGTCTTAACTGGTGTATGGGATTTCTTCTCTCCCCACAACTGTGGGCATGCTTTTGGTGATGTCTTTGAATCCAGTTGCAGATAAAATCTAATGTTCACTAACCTCAATAAGAACCTGTTCTGCACACTCTTGCTGGGATCAGAACTCTTCTGTGTGGTCTCAGTCATGGTGATCTGCCTGGATAGCTGCTTCCCATCCCACATCATCCTCTAAACTCCATTATCTACAATTGTTCATAATGTCTCTAACAAGGATGATTGACTGTGGGCTTCAGGCATCTGATGTTTCTTACTGTACAGAATTCACTCTCTCTATTTCTATACTAAATATGTCCCTCCAAATAGTTAAAAAGATCTCTCAACAGCTTCATTTATCTTCCACTTTTATTTCTAAACCCAACACTTAGTTTAAAAGTGATTATTATCTCATAAATAAACACATAATACTTCATGCAGTGCTACCAAAGATAAGCATCAGTTTTTCATTTGCTTAAGAGTCTTAACCTACTAAACTCACTTAATCTGTAGTTGTAGAAATAGAGGACTGTGCTATTCTCAGCTCAGTGTCTGACATACAGCAGGCACTTCACATTGTTTACTGTCAAAGTGAACTAATAATTATTCTTATTTTCAGACCTTTCAGTTGATGCCCATAGAATGCAACACAAGGTCTAAATCTTCTTAGCTGTTTTTCACAAACTTCTTGCCTAGAACCCCCATTCTTCCTATATCCATATATTTATTCATAATTCTGTGAACTAAAATAAACTACTCCCCCAGTGGGTCTGTTTCTGCCTTCTAGCCCTTGACTTGTCTGAGTTCATAGCTATTTTTCAGGGTCTACTGAAGGCCAAATGAGAACAGGCTTGTAGGATCTCTTTGTTACCTACAGATCTAAAGAGAGTGGGTGTCCTGAAATGTAGGCCAGCATAAAAAGCAAAATCTAAAATGTTCCTGGGCCATTGTTTTATATCCTAGGCTGTGCCAATTTTGTCTTTGCTGACGTCCTGAAGATTCTCTGCCTTATCTTATATGTTCCTTTGTACTTCAGGCTTTTCTTTTTCTTTCTTCTTCCTCCACTTCCTTTCGTTCTCTCTCATTATTCTTCATCCTGTTTTCTTTTTAACCCTGCCTCCACCTCTAGATGCAAAATGAGCTCCTGACCCCCTTTCAACACTCACCTAACTCCAGTCTCATCTTCCCACCTGTCTGGCAGGAGCATTGAGGAACAGCCCCCCTCATCCCCCATGAAACCTGTGAGGGTTTTACCACACATATTCTCACTTCATACACCATGAAACTAGAAGTTGTATTTCCCCAAACCACCGCCCTTGAGTTTTCTGTGTCTCCCCTGTGGTGAGTGAACTTACTGTATGTAGGCTGACTCAAGCAGGTAGGAATGCCAACACAACCTCTGCTGTTAATATGGATAATTAGTTTCATGAAAAGAAATAAGAGAAATGAAGACTGTCTGTGCCTTTGTTCTTGAAGGTAATGTGTTTCCTTAATTCATTTAGTTAATCTTTCTTCAGGTATCTGAGAAGTACCTGAAGAGAGATGAATGAAGGTAATCTAACTTTTAGTTTAGTCACATTTTCCAACCCACCTCTATTGGAGACTGGTCTGGTGCTGCTTGTATTTAAATGCTAAATGCTTTTAACCCAAAGGGATGCTGAATTTTGTAAAATGCTTTTTCAGCATCTAATGAAATAATCATGTTTTTTTTCTTTGAGTGTGTTTACGTAGTGAATTATGTTGATGGATTTCTGTATATTGAACCAACCCTGCATCCCTGAGATGAAGTCTACTTGATCGTGGTGAATCATTGTTTTGATGTGTCCTTAGATTCGGTTAGCAAAAATTTTATTGAGTATTTTTGCATCAATCTTCTAAGGAAAATTGGTCTGAAGTTCTCTTTTTTTGTTTGGCCCTTGTGTTGTTTAGATATAAGCATAATTGTGGCTTCATGGAATGGAATGGGACGTGTTCCTTCTGTTTCTATTTTTGTGGAATAGTTTGAAAAGTATTGTTATTAGGTCTTCCTTGAAGGTCTGATAAAATTCTCCATTAAACCCATCTAGTCCTGGGCATTTTTTTTTTGGTTGGGAGACTATTAATTACTGCTTCTATTTCTTTAGGAGCTATGGGACTGTTTAGATAATTTATCCAATCCTGTTTGAATGAACTATGGTACTTGGTATTTGTCTAGAAAATTGTCCATTTCATCCACATTTTCCAATTTTGTTGAGTATAAGCTTTTGTAGTAGGATCTGATGATTTTTAAAAAACTAAAAATAAAATAAATGCTAAATACTGACTCCCAAAATCTTGTTGCAGATCCTCATGTACACACAGTGATGCTATGTAAATTTTCTCCCCAAATTTAAAACTACTGGTTAAATAAAACAGCTGAGGGTAAAGTTTGAGTTATCAGACTGGAGGGTCCCAGGTAGACACCATGAGGGGGAGGAAAGAGAAGAGTGACAAGGAGCATAGAGGAGGAGAAGACAGGAGAACAAGAGGTCTCTGGGAGTCCTGACAGACCAGCAACAAATACCAGAGTAATATGCCTCCCCAGAAGGCAAGACTCTTAGAGCAGAAATAATTAAGAGAGTTTTAAACAGCAAGTATTTAGGTACCACAGTTGAGGCAGTAGCCGGACTAGCCATTATAGATTTAGATTAGTGGTAATTACCCAGTACTTGTACAGAACCTAATAAATACACATCATAGTTTGGGTCTCATTCACTTAAATTTAGACAGGAATGAGTTTAATCATTATAGTTATATACCTCTGTGCTTTCCTATTTCTCTGAAAATTATGATAAAGTGAGAGGCAAGGTACAAAATATCTTCAGGCAGTTGGCAGTCTATGGACAGTATTGAGTAACCTCCTCCCTATGCAATACCCAGTGTATAGTGAATGGTCTCAGGCAAGCCCAGTGGCTTATGAATCTATGTTGTCAGGTCTCGACCTCCTGTTGCTTGCTAAGGTTCTTATTTTTGGGTGAGAAGCATATTCCTTTCTTTCTTCGCCTTTTCTGTTTGCCTGATTGGATAATCATCCATCCTGGAAGCAGTGAACACTATAAGGCTCCCACTAGCAGCTGTTCTCCATAATTTCCTTTCAAGAGACAGTGAGGAGTAAGACTTCCTTCCTGGGACACCACTTCCCACTATGTCCCAGCAGTTGCTTACCTCCTCTTGGAACACATTTGGTTTTCCTTCTGTTTTCTCAATCACTAGGACCATCTTGCTGATCAGGTGTACTGTGATAGATCCATGCCTCTATGCTTCATTCATTTTCCTTACCTTGTTAGCTAAGCTGTTGATTCCTGAGGATAGGTATCTATAGAGGCTAACAGTTATAATAGATATCAGCTTAGAATACTCATCTACCTTTTGATTTTAGAAATATTTTAAACAGAGTATCTTTGTCATTAAGATACTACCTAAATATTCCTCAGATGTTAGGACCAGAACTTATTTATTGTTGTATTTCTACATTAAAAATCATATTTATTGTTTATTATCTTCTTGCTTATTTTGTTGAAAAGAATATTGGGGCTCTATCAAGTGTCTCTTCTTTCATCTACCTATATATACAAGCATACACCTACATTGAAAGTACAATAAATATTTATATATAAATGTCATATAAATATGATATGTGTTATCTTACTAATATAACATTTACAACACATACAGAACTCTTCCCTTTAAAGTACATAATAAAGAATAAGAATTAAAACACTCACAGTTTAAATACACAATGATCATTTTTTATAAAATAACATAAATATTCTGCCAATAAAAGGTTTATGATATCCAAATCCTAACAACAACATTGCATTTCAGCCAACCATGCTGTAATAATTCAATGAAAAGGAAGCTAAGGAACAAGCGTTTGCTTTGCCACAAGAGACACAGACAAAGTTTGTGGCAATGCTTAATTACACCCTTTACATCAACTCAGCCTAGATTATATAATGAGGGTGATGCTACCAACAAGCAATTTTATCTAAAGACACATCCTGTTCCATTAGATAAAAGATGCAATAGCTGTCTGCTCATAGAGGAGGGGAAAGGTGACCTTTCCTTGGTCTGTAATCAAATGTCCATTGCATTGTATGATCAGATTGGAAGTTTCCAAATGACACATTAGGTTTCAGCTATTATTCTTAATGGTACATTATGTGTCATTTGATCCAGCAAGATAGCAATGTCCCATAAATACAGTGGAAATGTACTTAGCAAGGGAAGGTGCTGTAAGTCATTATCTAGTGACATTTCATGTTACCATGCTTCTTTCTCTCCATATATATGTATATGTTCTCTCATAGAATGTCTCTCCCAAACAAACACATGCTTTTGCTAAGGTATAAATGGCCATTCAGAGAGCACAATACTAAAGATGATGTGTACTGTAAGATACCTCTGAATTCCAATTTTTATGCCTGTAACAGGGAATTAATAATGGATGTTGTGAACAGATACAAAAGAGGCATGAGAGCAGGATATGCAGCTGAACCTGTAATCTTTAAAAAATGCCTCAAATTTCAAGTATAAAAGAAAGGGATAGTATACCGATATTTGAATAGTTTTCACAATTCTACTAGGTTGTGTTTCATTCATGATAACTCGTTTTGGGGCAGTATACAATGTAGAGACAAGTCTGAAAGCTCCCAGCTAGAGTTAGGTACCAGCTCTAGCTCAAGCTATAGCATTGCTCTCAGAACATATATGCTCTGAATTGTGATCAGTTCTGATCAGAAAAGTATTCAGGTGTAGAAGTTATCTTCCTAACCTGGACATGGAATTACAAGCAGAATTTCAGTAGGTTGCAATAGAGAAAATGGCACATTTTGAGCCAAAGGTGTTAACAAAATTGAAAGAACAATTGAAAAGTAACAGAGAAGATTTAGGTTGAATCATGAACTTTCTAAAATTCCAGAAGTGACTTGAGTTTGCTTTACAAAAACATAAAGGAATCACAGAAGTGAGAGATAGTAATTTATTTTGAAAAACTTGTAGCCAATTCTCATTGACTACCCGTAGTTATGTCCTTACAATCATGGCAGAAAAAAGTGGTTATTGTCCTTAATTTGTATACATGTTCAGTATGAATTACACTCATTTTATTCACATATGCATGTGTTTGGTGCTAGTGTGCCACATCCTATGGATGTAAGTCAGAGGATAGCTTGCAAAAGTCACTTCTAATCTACCATCTGGGCCTAAGAACTGAATTCAGGGCATTGGCTTACAGGCAGACACCTTTTCCAATTGAGCCATTTCACCAGCCGTGAGTGTTAATTAAATGTGCAAAACACTAAAAAAATGATTCAAAGAAAAATTAAAAGAGGGTGATCGAAGAAATTTTCATGTTTATTGCAATCAATGAAAAAATAAGAAGTACCATGAAGCTAAATGTAAGAGAATCTGCTATAAATAGAACTGAATGCAGAATTTTAGAAGGTCAGCAGATGGGGCTCTAAGAGGTGAAAACTGTACAGAAATTCAGTTTAAGACATAAGGACATGTAATAAATTGAAAGAAATTAAGCTATATCCGTAAATCAGAGATAAATTTTCACTTTGTGGATAAAACACAGACTGTGCATAAAGCCAGTTCCCTCAAGATATAATTAGAGAATAAAGGGACTCTCAAAAAAAAAAAAACCAACAGGCAAAGCAGTCCTTATGGGAACAGAATTATAAGACCAGGATTTGGACCTAGAAAAGAATGTCAAGCTAAGGAAAATGAGAAACTGTGGGAGAAGGCATCCTGAAATTTGTATAATGTCTTAGCTTTGATTGCACAGCCTCCAGCAAGTCACACAATATCTGCCTTATTTTCACACAGTATAACTGTTGTAGTGATATCATAGAGGGCAGTATGCCATACCAACTCTGAAACTAGATTTCAGAATTCCAATTCTAACTGCATACCTTGGAAAGATAACTATCTATCCCCTAAATTCTTCATATGCAAATTGAAAAGTTGTTCCACTGAATGCAAGTCTAATACAACCTAGCATTAGACACTGATACAGAATGCTATTAAGATTCCAAGATTGGGTATTCTGAGCCTTTGGGCTAATATCTATTTATCAGAGTGCATACCATGTGTGTCCTTTTGTGATTGGGTTACCTCACTCAGGATGATATTTTCTAGTTCCATTTGCCTAAGAATCTCATGAATTCATTGTTTTTAATTTTTAATTTAATTAATTGTGAGTAGTACTGCATTGTGTCAATGTACCACATTTTATGTATCCATTCCTTTGTTGAAGGACATCTGGGTTCTTTCCAGATTCTGGTTATTATAAATAATGCTGCTATGAACATAGTGTAGCATGTGTCCTTGTTATATGTTGGAGAATCTTTTGTATATATGCTCAAGAATGGTATAGCTAGATCCTCAGGTAATACTATGTCCAACTTTCTGAAAAGACACCAAGATACAATTTAAAGACTATATGAAGCTCAAGAAGAAGGAAAACTAACATGTGCGTTATTCTTAGAAAGGGGAACAAAATACTCATGGGTGCAAATATGGAAAGAAAATGCAGAGAAGAGACTGAAGGAAAGGTATTCCAGAGACTGCTCTACCTGGGGAACCATCCTGTACAGAGTCACCAACTCCAAACACTATTGTGGATGCCAAGAAGTATATGCTGACAGGAGCCTGATATACCTGTCTCCTGAGAGGCTCTGCCAGAGCCTGACAAGTACAGAAGAGGATGCTCACAGCCAACCATTGGATTGAGCACAGGGTCCCCAATGGAGGAGATAGAGAAAGGACTGAAGGAGCTGAAGGGGTTTGCAGCCCCATAAGAGGAACAATAATTTGAACCAACCAGGACCCCCAGAGATCACAGAGACTAAACCACCAACCAATGAGTATGTGGCTCCAGCCACATATGTAGCAGAGAATGGCTTTGTTGGACATCAATGGGAGGAGAGGTCCTTGGTCCTGTGAAGGCTCGATGCCCCAGTGTAGGGAAATGGGAGGACAGAGAGGTGGGAGTGGGTGGTGTGTTGGGGAACACTCTCATAGAAGTAAGGGAAGCAGGGATGGGATAGGGGGGTTCTGGGGGCAAAATCAGGAAAGGGGATAACATTTGAAATGTAAATAAAGAAAATATCCAGTTAAAAAAATTTTAAAAAGGAAGAAAAATATGTAATCAATAAAAAAGTATCCAGAATTGGGCTGTTTTATTTTTCAAAAGAAAGACACATTTTAAATTTGAAAAATTGATAAAATTGATAAATTTTGATGAAAAGGAATCATAATAAATATAGTAGAGAATTAGAATATCATAAAATGGAGGATAGGTAACAACAGTTTTGTTAGAAAATATAAGATATCAATATTCATAATACAATCTTTTAAAAGCTTACACTTTTTAGCAATAAAGCATTCTGTAGCAAAGAATAAGCACACATTCATTACATCTGTTTATGGACTGAGTAGAGAGGGAGAGAACACATGTGCCAATTCTACATTTGAGTAAGAAGACAGTATGTGTTCCATTACTGCTAGAATCTTATTATTTGGTGAACTATGTGCATTTATCATTGTGATTTTTAAGTTTTATAATTTATTATTATTGTATATGTGCATACTGTGAGTGTGTGTGTGTGTGTGTGTATGTATGTATGTGTGTCTGTATGTGTGTGTATTGGTTTGCATGCTATCATATGCATGTGGGAATCAAAGACAACATTTTTTTGGAATTAGCACTCCTCCCCCTTTTACATAGGTCCTGTGGATCCAAGTCATATTATCATGCTTGTATGGCAAGTGCATTTGCACACTGATTTCACCAGTCCTCTAATTATGTTTTTAAAATGGAAGTTATGAGAAACACATATTTCTATATGAGTTATGAGGAGAAAAATTACTTAGTAGAGTGTATTTAGAATGTCTTATGATCTACATTTGTACTAATTCTCATTTTTGGTGGTATATAGACACATTAGAAACATCATGAATTGATAATGTAAGATAGCTTGTATTTTAAGTTATTATTACAGGGGAAAAAGTATTAAGAGAGAACTTGGTCTGCACAGACATGATCAAAAAAGGTGTCTGAGAACAGAAGAGATCTCTACCCAGTAGACTTGTTCCCGCAGTGGGAATGATTTAGCCCAGGATTGTGAATTTATCATACCATTTTTTTTCTACTATGGTCTACTATGGTTTCACATAACCATCCTACAGCTGTTCTCAGAATAAGATGTGCAAACCACAGAGCATATTATTCTACTCCTTAGGCCAATTCTGTTCATTTCCATTCTGTTAATAGAAAACATTCTGCTTTGCTTCTTCATCTCCTGTTATTTCTTCTATCATTGGAAATTTTGGAGTCCTCAATTCGGAAAGCATTAATAGCAGGTAGAGAGATGGTATCTCACTGAACAACATATACTACTCTTTCAGAAGACTTGAATTCAGTTCTAGGACTCATTAAACATTGAGAATTTTACAATTGCTTGTAATTCCATCTTCAGGGCATCTTAACTTCTTGTCTCCAAGGGCATGTACACGCTCATGCACAGGCCCATCAACAAACATACAAATATGCATACACTTACACATAATTAAAAATAAAATTAAATTAAAATTTAAAAAGAGTCAGAAATCATTAATTTAAAAAAAACCTGTGTCTAAAATAAAGAAGCAAAATTTCAGGTCAAAACACACTCCAAGGGTGAAGCTTAGCCAGGGCTGCCCAGCATACACTTTTGATGAATTCTTCACCAAACAGAAATGGTGTCAGGAAAAATAAAACTTGCCTGATAACAGATTGTGGTTGATAATGGACTGTGGAGAGACTGATATCTGGAGATCACAAAAGATCTCAAAGCTCTAAAGGCCTATGAAGAGAGTGGGAGAGTTTGCCACACAGCGATTGTTACACAAGTCATGAATATGCACGTTATATAGCAAGAGAGATGCTACTAACAAACTCACTGATTCATCTAAAGAATGTTCTGATTATTAACCAGGGGAAAAGGCATGAGATAGCAAGATGATAGGTAATCACAAGCAAGTTAAACAAGGCAGCAATCCTCATGTACATTTAAAAGACATAAAATATAGACATAAAATCACAAGAAGTATTAAAGGAAAATAAAGACAAGGTATATGGATAGATGTCCATTATAAATTCACAACACTTGTTTCATGTACAATTTAGAAAATTATATATATAAAATAAACCTATTTATTTTCGGACCAAAGTTGAGGAATAAAGTAAAATAAATAAAATTCAAGGCACACATTTAGGTACATTTTGTACATGAGTTTGAAAGTGAAATATGTATTGACTATGTTCATAGGTTAGTCACCGTTATAATTTGAAGTACTCACCAATAGAATTGATAGGATTTATATCAATAGATAATGTAATACAGTGAAAGACCTTATGCTTTCTGACTATAATATGATAGTAGCTGAAATTAATTTCTCAAAAGCCACAAAGTTTGACAGAGACAAATAGAATTATATCAAAATCCCATTAGAGCAGATAAGTTGTTCTTAATGGTAAGCAGGTTGATAAATAGGACACATCTTTCAAAATACCCAAGTGGTAACATGCTTGGTAGTAAATGATATAAAAATTGCTTTCATGAGAAAGAATGAATATTCCAAATATGTATATTGCTACTTTAGGAGTCCTACATAGCATTTTAAAAATAAAAACACCAGAATAAAAGACAGACATACCACCCAAAGTAAATATGACAGTGGGGTGATAAAAAAAGAAAGAAAACAGTCAGGCAGGCAGGCAGACAGACAGACAGAAACTGATTCAACTTTCTTAAGTCATTCAAAAGAATGCAAATGATATGTTAAGGGATATATTAGACAAGACGGTTTCCTTATAGACTAGTCTTAAACATAAGATAAAGTGCAAGAAGAAGCCATTTAGTCAGTAATTTATTCATTCAGTAATTAAGTCAATCAGACTGTAATAAATTCAATAAGTCAGTAATTCATTTATTCTCTCATTAAATCAGTAACTTGATTTAGTTTGTAATTTATTTATTCAGTCAACCAGTAACTCATTCATTCACTCACTCTCAATAGTTCCTTCATTCAATCATTATTTTAGTCAGTATTACCATCTCCATCAGAATCAGAAGAGGTCTTGGTAAAACTTTGCTTTGTGTGCCAGCACACATACACACACATACACACACACACACACACACACACACAAGAAAAGAAGAAGAATCATGTTGGGAGGTAGTGAAATAGAACAGTAGGTAAAAACACTTGCCACCAAGCCTTATGATCTGAGTTTCATGCTTTCATTCCTTGGCCCAACATGGAAGACAGAGAGAACTTACTGATGAAGTGTAGCCGCCCGCGGCCACATGCGAACCGGATTACCTGGAAGAGAATTCTAGGGGTGATGGGAAGGGGGCGAAAGAGAAACTGAGTCAAGGTGACAGTGCCAGTCAAGACTGACTTTAATATTATTATGTCAAGATATATAGTCTTTGGGGAATAACCCTGCCCCCCAGAAGGTGGTCACATCAAAAGGCAGGCCGAGATCTCCTTGGCTCCAATTCTCAGCGGGTCGCCTGCTTCCAGTCTGGCGGGGTCTCTGTTGGCTCCCAGGTGAGATTGCCTTGAGGCTGTCTTGGTAGTCAAGGTAAAAGCGCCTTATTGTTCCAAGGAACAAAGGCCGGAGGTAACACCATCGGTCGAGTGGGGGCTGCCAGCCGGCTCAATGTTGTGGGGGAACGGACAATGAAGTTGTTCTATGACCTCCACAGATGCACTGTAACATGTGTGAACATGTGCACATGTGCACACATAAAGAAATACCACCAAAAAGTTTTTCACATATTAATGTTACTCAAGAAGAAACAATAAGTTTCTCAAGCTATTTCACTAGTTTCTTAGCATAAGACAAGGGACTGACAAAGATTAGGGGTGGAAAAGAAGCCAATCCTCATCCTCTTGCAGCTAGTCATGTGTTTGACTTAAGATAGTACCCTCCAGATGTAGGACATGGAAGTAAAGTAAAATATTTTGGAGTCTATTACAGAAAGGTCTAGGGTACTGGTAAAATTTTGAACAACCAGAGCATGTAATGTGCATACATAAAAGTTACATTCTTTTGTTCTGTATTAAGCATGGAACAGAGGGACAAATACATGGCAAAAATACAGCTGGAAGGATTCTCTAGAATCTGAACCATTTGTATTCTTTAAGAAACAGGAAATGTGATAGCTATCAGTAATTGATAATAGAACAGATTCAAAGTAGAAATTAAGAGAACAGCATAAATTATTCCTAAGTGTAATGGCTTGTCAGATGGGAGGACTGGTTCAAAGTGGTTAAATGGAAAAGGCAGATGTTGAGGCAGCATGAGGAGCTGAATTCAGACACATTAAGTTTAAGATACTATAGATGTATGAGTGAGGTTGTTGACATACTCAAGGAAACTGTCATCTAATTTATGACATTGTAATAGTTAATATTCACTGTCAAGTAAATATGATCTAAAATGACCTAAAAATATCCTTTGAGAATATCTGAAGGAGTTTCTATGTCAGCATAATTGAGGGAGAAATGTCCACCCTCACTATGAACAGCACTATTCCAAGAGCTGAGTCACCAGGCTGAATAAGGAAAAAGTAGGCTGAGTACCAGTGCTCATTTCTCTCTGTTTCCTGTCTGTGACACCAGTTATCCCATGTTCCTGTGAACATGACTTCTTCACCATGATTGGCTTGTATCTCCCATAGCTGTGATCCAAAGTACATTATTCCTTAAATTGCTTTGGTCAGGTATTTATGGAAAATAAATAGGAAAAATTACTAATGCCATCATTGTTTGAAGAACAGTAAAGATTAAGATGTAGTAACACTTTCAGTAACTTTTACTTTAAGTTCTAATAATTTATCTCATCAATATTGATCAACAGAAATTGTGAATTTGCCTATAGGAAAAGAATGTTAAGATGGAACTAAAATCACCATTAGGCAGGAAGTATCAGAATCCTTGGGTAATACTGCCAATTTGAATAAGGTCCATGCTCATTTCTCAGAACAATCTCAGAATGGCCTTTATCTCTGTACTTGGTTGCACTTTTAATGCTATATTTACTGAGGAAGCGATGGTCTGCATAATGAAACCAAAGCATGTAATAACAGCGTGTAAGCAAAAGTGAGAAAAAGAAGGTTTTGTGAGTGGCAACCTTGCTTGTCATTGACTGCATAATTTCAGAGCAGTATCTTAATCAGAGTATTGCAGGAAAACAAACCAAAAGGAAAATGTAACAAAATTAAGAGATAGACAAAAATTTAAGGCAAGAGTATATGAACATAAAATAGCAGAGTGGGAAGAAGTTGGATATCTCTGTAAAGCAAACTGGAAATTTTCTTACTATAAGTATATCAAGCTGTTCAAAGGGAGATAATGGAACCCATGAAAGATCACATTTTAGCCAGATTTTAAATCTACTGGGCATGTAGACTAGTATGTTAACTTTTCCTGGTGATGTAACATTCTTGCTGGTTCTGGAACTCTGAGAAAGAGAGTCATCAGTTGCCTGTCTGCCCAGTAGATATCCTTTTACATGCCATACTCCATTTGTCTCCAGAACTGTCTCTCAGGAACAAAAGTAACATTTATTTCTCCCATGTATCAAAAAAAATGTCACCCACTTCCCCTGTTATCTTCTATCAAACTGCTTTCTCTAACCTGCCATTCCACTAATTATTTCCTGTAGTTTCCCACTATGCTGTCCTCCTCTTCCACTGAGTTATTTTAATCTTCTAAAAAAATCTCTGCCCACAAATTTCTTATTTTTAAAGACAGGAAGTTAAGGGTGTCCTCCACCTGACATTTGTAACTTGAAGAATTGTGAGGTTTATTTTATTTCCAATGCTTGAGCAATGTGCTCTATATCTAGAAAGCAGTACAGATGTATCTCAGATTTTGGTGGTGCTGCCCCAGCAGCCTTCCATAATCTGAAATTAACCTAACTTGAAAGTAGAGTTGATATACTATAGGTAACAACATGTAGGTGCCAGCATATTGTGGATTATCCACAGGAACATAGCCTGACCCGGGGGTCTAATCCTTGCCACTACCCAGAAGTTCAAGGGCATTTTTATATGCATCATCGGCGGAGGAAGGGAGAAAATTTCCAATTTGGGGCCTTTTTTTTCTGTCAAATTCATAACAATTTTGTACTGTCTGGAAGCTGAAAAGCTCATGGTGAACTATGCTTCATTATCAACAATTTGTACACTCATGTCCTACTAGGCAGAGGGTGACTGATTGGAGTGACACTTTCAGTTTACCTGGTTGGTACGTTCAGAAGTGGTAATCGGAGGGCATGAGAAAAGAGAAAAGGGGAAATTAGTTTAGAAATGTTGCCAAATTGCTTAAGTTATATAATTATTGCAATGACAGTAACTAAAATCCAGAGGCTATTATTTGTGAGAGGTTTTAATTACTAGAAGAAAACACTCAGTTGTTGTGTATGGGTTGTCTATGTTGATACTATTCCTGATCTTAGGATGAAAAGGTGTGAAAATATGGACCATGCTTAGAGTCAAACTCTGGTAAACCATGAGGACAACAATTTAAGTTGAACTTTCTGATTCTATAGCAAATGTGGTCAGCTCGGGCCCTGTGTAAGTGAGAAAGTGTTGAAAGTGACCAAGATAATTTCTTTAATGAGAAAACATGTAGCCAACTTGGAAGAGGGATAGTTAGTGAAGTACAAGATATCAACTGTTAAATTAGTGCTATTTCACTTCACATCACACTACATCACACACACACACACACACACACACAAACACACAAACACATACTCAAATACGTACTGCTATGCATTTATACCAGTGTTTTAAAAATAAATACTTCAAAATCAAGCACTAAAAAATACTACCTGGCAAAAATTTGAGATCTAACTTAAAATTTACCATAATAAACTAAAGGCTACATGGGTCGTTTCCATTAAACATCACTGTTGGAATAAAAACTCTCATTTTCTTATTTATTAAATTCATTTATTTAAAAACTTTCTTAAATATTAATATATTTCCAAAATTTTTATTGCAATCATGATATCTATTAAGATCTAAATCTGGATCAGGTGAAAATTGAAATGTCTGTGGAATGGAATGTTTTTTCACATTCTGGGTGAGTTAAGTACAGTGCTGCAAAGTACATGATCTCAGACAATTTGGTCAGTCACAAAACAATTCTCCGATATGATCTGAAGATTCTCTGAACTACATGCAGAGAAATTTAATAAGTATTAATGATATTCTAAAAGATAGCTGGACTTGTTAGCAGTAAGCATGGATGGGTGCTAATGTTATAGCCTAACAGATTCCCTAAATGCCTTTCATGTTGGGGAGAAACTCCTGTTTCTATGGCAACCTGCAGTGAGTTAAGAAGGGTACTGCTAAACTGTACTGCAATTTTGCTTACTCTTTCTGAAAGAAAAATGTCAGAGGAAACCATCTCTTTACCCACGGTTATAATGGGAGCTCCTCCCTCCACACCCACCAGCTTCTGTTCTGCTGCTAAAGAACATATGAAAAGAAGCAAATCAGAAATCTACTTAATAATTGACTGTTTTTTATA
Source organism: Apodemus sylvaticus (assembly GCF_947179515.1). Classification (NCBI taxonomy): domain Eukaryota; kingdom Metazoa; phylum Chordata; class Mammalia; order Rodentia; family Muridae; genus Apodemus; species Apodemus sylvaticus. Next base: position 1,368,713 of record NC_067475.1, read on the forward strand.
TAAGTTGCAGACCCTTCAGTTGGTGTGGGTGTCACATTTTTAGCATGTTAACATCTACATATCTGTTGGAATGGGTCAAAATAGACAATAGTGCCAAACAGTGAGCAGAAGAAATAATAATGAAAACACCTGCAGTGGCCTGATTCCTAGAGGCTGCTTTTAAATTCACTAAAACTACTCCCTCCTGGGTGATGCATTGCTGTTCTGCTCGTGAAGCTTTGCTATTCTTTGTATTTTGAAAGGAATGAAAATATAATGAACATTTATGTTATGCAAGGAGTCCAAATCAAAGCTCTGACAGGGGACATCCACCCACGTGTTTGCCGCAGCTTTTCCTAATTCATTCATTATCCTGCCTCAAGCTCAAGACTGAGCTGTATCATCCAGAATGACAGAGGCAGCTTGTCCACTGGCAGTGCTCCCAGACCATTCTTTTTTAATGCTAGGCAAATGAAACAATTTAAAATCCCCTTCTATTAGCATATGCCATAGAACACTTGCTGTGAATGTTCACTGAGCATCTACTATGTCCCAGAAATTGTATTAAGTGCTTATATGTATCTTGTAAAGGGAAGCTGCACAATATCAAACAAAACATATGGAATCTACATGTTATCACATTTTATAAATTATTAGATTCCTATGATCATCTTCTACAGTAAAATATTCTGAATTATCAGAAATAAACTTGAGACTGTCTACCTCTACATTAAAATATACTTCTGGTGCTAAAAATCTAAGTAAACATGTACATATTTACAATTACATATACTGTCAGGACTCTCATGGAAGTTCCACACTAGAAGGCCGTGACTTCTACATTCTATTGTTGCTTCCCATGTAGAAGTTGGAGATCAAAAACATATATTTTATCTCTTTCTAGACATTGTAAAAGTCACTGAAATGCACCCATTTACAAAAGTTCTCAAATAAATTTGAGAACCAAGTTTGGGTTGTATTGGACACTGCCCACCCAATTGTTTTTTCTTCATTAATGATTAGCACCATCTTACTCTGTAACAAAAAGTCAGAAATCCATATCACAATGTCAGTAACAGCACAGAAGAGAAATTGAAATGTGAGTGGGTGTAGTGGAGTCTCAGATGTAGTGTGATTTCCTGTAAAGAGGAACAGTTACACACACAGCTCATAGGAATAACATCCACATCTGGGTGGAGCTCCGTTTGGTGAACCAACCAGTACCCCCATAGCTCCCAGGGGAGCTCCTAAACCACCAACCAAAGAGTACACATGGAGGTAACCATGGCTCCAGCTGCATATGTAGCAGAGGATGGCCTTGTTGGACATCAAAGGGAGGAGAAGCCCTTGGTCCTGAGAAGGCTCACTGCTTCAGTATAGGGGAATGCCAGGACAGGGAAGCTGGGAGTAGGTGGGTTGGTAAGCAGGAGGAGGGCTGATAGGATAGGGTAGTTTTGGAGGGGAAAGCAGGAAAGGAGATAACATTTGAAATTTAAATTAAAAAAATTATCTAATTAAAAAAAAGAAATTTAGTACTTTTGCTTTTTATGAATGTTGTGTTTTTTTTTCTCTATACTAAGCAATTGGGGCAGAACAGAGATCCATTTACTCCTTAATTAAATGAAACTGCATTTAGTAGACTTGTTCCATAATTTTGTGATGAAGCAAGTGGTAAGTTTAATTCATTTTTTGAATGATAACAATAAACACACAGAACTGAAATGAATAATTTAGATTTTCAGAGTCCCTACTATTAAAGTTACTTATTGTCAAGAATAGTTGAGGTGGTTTTTTTAGGTATATGTCTCACCCAGCAGTCATCCTTCTATGTACTGTTCAAAAATGCAGGTTTAAATGTACTGGCCACTAAGATGGTGGGGAAAGGGTGTAGGTAAGGAGATTTAGGGCATGCAGGCTTGTATCCCTGATAAGGTTATAATAAGGGCTTCATTCAGTCTTCAATTAGCTTATTTTTTTTTCATTTTCTGGGAAAAGAAAATTTTTGTCTGGAATGGTTGCAACAAGGTGCTACCTTAGAAGTAAGAATCAGTCCTTGACCAAATAATCCAACCTAAAGTCACCATGATTTAAAGCTTCTCTAACTATCTAGAACTATGAGAATGCTTTTCATGGAATTCAATTATTATAATTGTGTCAAGAAGTTTGGTGTGGCTATAGTACAATATCCATGATAAGAACCTTACAAGAAGGAAATACTTTGTTCCATGACTTCTGAGGTGTTAGCTATAGACAGCTGGTTCAGTTTTGGGGCTTGGGGCATTTCACTTTGATGGATGCATATGGCAGAGTATACTGTGGGAAGCCATCCTGAGCTATTCGGACTATTGCTTACTCATGGCCCTAAGGTGGTGGCTGCTAAAATATAAGAACAATTAACTAGAGCCTCTCCCACGGGCATTGGTTTAGCCATTGTCTCGAAGATAACTGCAGAATGATCCTGCCTGCATCATCACCCACCGACTCCGGTAATTGCGGTGGAAGGAAGTCCTGAGATAACTGTGGCAGGCTCCAGCCTGTGCAAACACCTGTTGTCTCCACCGGAGGACCCTTATCTCTTCCTGCTGAAACTGCTAGGATTGCCCTTCCTTCCTTTGTCCTTGCCTTGGGGTACGCCCCTCCTGAAAGCCTTAAAACCTGTGTACCCCAAAATATTAAATGAGGCTTTGACATAACCCAGATTGACTTGTCGTTCTTGGTGCTTGGCCTCCCTCCTTCTCTCCCCCCCTTTTTGACCCACAGGTAGCACCCCTTCGGAACCCTGGAATAACTGACCCGCTGGACGGGTTACAGTGGCGCTCGAACCAGGGACCCGAAGTACGGTCAACTACCGGACGACGGAGGAGAAATCCCGGGAAAAGGAATCAAGGACCCCACAGACCACATCGCTCGTGCGTTGCTGGAGGGGCAGGTGAGTGGCCAAACATTGTCGTCCGATTGTCATTGGGGAAAAAAAAAGAGGCTAAAGAGGCTTGATTCATAGGAGAAATCAAGCAATCATTCAGGGAGAGAGGAGTAAGAGTTAAGAAAAAAGATTTAATTAAGTTCTTTTGTTTTGTCATGAGAAATGTCCTTGGTTAATTTTAAGTGGACCTGACATTCACCCGTTAACTTGAGATAAGGTTGGTAAAGAAATTAATAAGATTTTAAAAACAGGTACAGGTAAACCAATGTTTGATACATTCTTTAGTTACTGGAGGCTCATTCAGAGTGCGAACGAGGACCCTGCTGAATATTGCCTCCGCCCTTTGTCTCAGGCAGCTTCTGTGACCTTGCTTTCCCATAAAAAGAACTCTCCAAAACCTTCCTTGGTCGTTATAGACAGGTCTGAGTCCCCGCCATCCGCTCCTGTAACTTCTCTTTATCCTCCACTCCCGAGGGACCCATCCCTTGCTGATATGACATTATGTTTAGAGAACCCCTGGGGAGAAAGCCAACTTGGAGGAGAAAAGCTGCAGAGAGCAAGCAGTCCTCTTAAAGGAGCTACGAGGGACAAATGGCCATTCTAACTTCAAGATTTATTTCAAAGTCAAATGCCTAGAAAAAGCCAGAGCCAAAACAAGCCCCTCCACGTGGCCCACCACCCTATATCCTGTGATAGGCATGCAGCGTGGCTCCTCTCAGCCAGGTCCCTCAGACCTTTACTGGGTCCAGGTAATCACCAGAGATCGTCCTATACTCAGCCTTAAAATAAATGGTAAAAGCTTTGAGGGCATCTTAGACTCAGGTGCTGATTCTACTGTGGTCTTGCAATGTGCTTGGCCCCCTGCTTGGCTTATTGCAAGCCTCTCTGACCCATCTGCAGGGGATTGGACAATCAAAAAAATACTCTCCAGAGCTCACAGTTGCTGACTTGGGAGGACAGTGAGGGAAATACTGGCTCTACTCAGCCCTTCGTGGTTTCTGGTCTGCCTGTTAACCTCTGGGGAAGAGACATTCTCTCTCAAATGAAAGTCCTTATGTGTGGTCCCAATGAGGTTATTGCTCAACAAATGCTCTCCCAGGGCTATCTCCCTGGACAGGGACTAGGCAAAAATGGACAGGGGAGACCCATGCAGGTAGAAGTCAGAGACTGCTGCTGAGGCGGCCAGAGAAAAGCCTCTCACAGGCAGAATGTAAGACCTGGTCTGCAGAGAAATTCCTGGGCTCTCCTCCCCTCTCCACAGGTGTGTGTGTTCGACTAGGCATCCTCCTTCCCCCTTGTTAAATCTTAAGAGAAAAAGCAAGTTGCAGAAAAGCAGTTTTTCCATGTGTAGGACACAGTATCAAAAAAAAAAAAAAAGAAAAAAAAAAAAAAAGAAATAGTTAGAAGCTATTTCAAAACTCTCCTGGAAAGGAGAAGAAAATGGGAGACGTCCTGTTTTCTCTCTGAAACCTACTGGAGATCTCCTTAGTTCAGGTTAAGATATTTGGATCTTTTGGGGGCATTAAGTGCCCTCTCTGTCTATTGTACATCTTTGGTGCACCAAAACTTGTCTAATAATTCATGTTGTCTATTGTTTTGTTTGGCTGAATGATTGGTTGTTTTTTATGTTTTATGTAAAAAAAAAAATGGTAAAAAGGCGTTATCTTGCTGGCAGTCCTGCCAATTGTGGTTTACACAGAGGAGGCTAATTTGAGGTGCCTCACATTCTAAGATAGGAGTCAAAGACAACTGGAAAAAAAAGCTGCTTCTTAAAGGGCCAGGAGCCGGACAAGTGGAAATGGTTAATTCTCCTAGAAAAATTTCTATCATGATGATGATTGGGTTCAAAGTGCTTTATTCCTCTGAAGTTACAGCTAGAAAAAAAATATGTATTTGGTGTAAATTTATGAGATTTGTATGATCACTTCATTTTTATTTCTAATTAGTCTTAAAGGTATAAATGTTTTACATATCTTGGCTATAGAGTTATAAATTAATTGGTTATAATTTAAAAGGTATAGTGTTTTTAAGAAAAGGTTAGTTTAAAACTGGTGATTCAGTGTCAGAGCCATCTTAACTAGCTACACGTGGCATGACGCAACCCAGGAAATACAGGCCTCTAAGATGCTTCTAAATTGACCTGGTGTTTTGTGTAAATCTTGGCCTGGAGATTGGACTTATAAGAAATACGATTTAAAATAATGTCTCTTCAATAAGTTACAAAGTCATACATTCAAACACAAGATGATAGACAAACTTTACAATATAAAAATATATTTGCCATTAATTTTAAGGAGAAAGGATTATTTAAAACTGGGTTTTGCTTTCAACAAATTGTAGTTATGCTTTGATATTAAAGGTTTCTTTTGTTATTTGACCTTCATACAATGGAGTCTGGTTACTCTTTACAGGACTGGTAGGTGCAGGTCTGGCCTTAGAGATAACAAACTCAGATCAGGAGATTTACATTTGAGTTAATACAAAGCTCAGAGCTTCCTCAAAGCTGCTCAAAGCTGCAGAGGCTTGAGAGATGCAGTTTTGTCTTGCAGGCCTCACTTAGAGAGTTTCTGGCCAAAAGAACATTTTAACAGATTCATACAGATATGGTTCAAAATAAAGTTCACACTTAGATCTGTAAAAGATAATAAGGCTATATAGAAATTATAAAGGCATTAAAATTTGGCCTGTCTACTCCATACAAAATTATTATAGGTATAGAGGGTAGTTTTTTGCTTTACATTCTGATAATTATAAAAACATTCACTTCTAACTTTAAAAGAGCATAAGCTAACTTAAAAAAAAACAATAAAATAATTTCATTAGAAAGTTATTCCTCAAGAAATAGCTTGCTCTTAACAATGGGCTTTTAAAGTTTTTAAGAAAATGATTTTCAAAAGATGTTAAGATAAATATTTTGCCTAAGACACTGCTTTAAGTTTGTCATTTAAGCTTCTGATGTTCTCAAGATAGATACAAAACAAATACTGAGAGACATAACTTGGAGAAAGCTACCATAAGTATTTGTCAACAGTTTATGATATATGCTCACTTCCATTCCTTAACAAAGAGAACATTAATATAAAATCTCTCCAAATAAGGTTTTGACATCCTCCAATAAAGATTTGATATAATAATAAAATGTTACAAAATAAAATCATAAAAATATTTTTAAAAGACTGTTTTAAGAGCGTGATAAAATGTTTGTTCCTTATTTTAAACAGCAATCAAATTGATTATTATTAATTGTTAATCTATTACATGACAAGCCTTTTTGACAAAATTAATAATTGTTATCTAAAAGATAAATTGTTAAAAATTTGCCTCTATACATGTTTTTATATTGTTATAGATTTATACATGCATCCTATAAAAATGCATCTACTATGGGAGTAAAGCTCATATAATTAGATCACATGTTTATTCTTTTGAGTGTCCCCTTGCTTCAGCACAGATAATTGAATTAGGTGCTGTAGCTTTTCTTTTAAAATGTTGAAAATCAAACTTTTGATTTTTATATTAATAATATATATATATAGCTCATGGCTTGCAATTGCTTAAAGTTGTTTCTTTTTAATGATACTAATTCTTAACTTTTACAATTATTTATACAAATACAATTCAAAAAATTAATCAAAAATAGACATACGACTATTGACAGCTTTTCAAGCTTTCTAGTTATAACTGTTTTAACATAGAAACAAAATATAAAATTAGTCATTACATATGTTATTTTTAATACTAAATGTTCCAAATCAGATTAAGACAAATATTATAACTGATTATTATAATCAGTCATTTGAGATGTTTTATTAACAATTTGATATTGGTCATATTACTGAGATTCCTCATCATTCGAAAAGACAAGATATTATAGAACAAGCCCCTAGAACTTTGCAATATTTTTATAATAAAAGAGGGGAGAATAACATCTCTATATACCACAAAAATTTAAAAATTTTAATGCCAGGGAACTCTAAGTGTAGAGAAGAGGTATGTTTGTGTTCTTTCTACAGGATGCTGAAGGAACATGCTAGTTGCCGAAGTATGCTGATGCTGAGACTTCTCCCTGGCTCTCCACTTTGCTGCCCAGCCTTTTGGGGCTCCTCATGGGTCTTTTGTTGCTTTTGTCATTTGGCCCCTGGGCTTTTAACAGATTAACCAGTTTTGTTAAATCACAGATCGATTCTGCCTTGACAGAAGCAGAGGTAGCAACCATCGGTATTCAGTTCTCTACCCTTGCTGCAGACACAGAGCTTTCTTGGTTCCTAAGCAGTAGAAACTTCAATGCCAGAGAGGGTGACCTCCGGCTCCTAATAGTGGCTGAGGGCCATAAGCTGTGGAGTAGCCAATGACGGGAAATATTGTGGTGCCATGAGCCAGATGCACACCACCTATTGGCTGCAGGGTGACTCCATGACGGGATTATTGTGAGTCCACTACCTGGAGGCCCGTCACACCCACCAAAGGCCTGATTAAGCTGTTGGAGTGGGATGTGATGCCAGGAGTGGATGCAACTTACATAATCTAAGGCAGAGGCCCTGCCCTACTAGGATCTAAAAAGGCCTAGTTACTGCGGTGCTGGACGTGGGGGCAAAACCACATAGCCTAAAACAGGCTCTCCACCGACCCTCTTTCCATAGCCACCCCCCAACTTAAGAAAGAAAAAAGGAGGAGATGTGGGAAGCCATCCTGAGCTATTCGGACTATTGCTTACTCATGGCCCTAAGGTGGTGGCTGCTAAAATATAAGAACAATTAACTAGAGCCTCTCCCGCGGGCATTGGTTTAGCCATTGTCTCGAAGATAACTGCAGAATGATCCTGCCTGCATCATCACCCACCGACTCTGGTAATTGCGGTGGAAGGAAGTCCTAAGATAACTGCGGCAGGCTCCAGCCTGTGCAAACACCTGTTGTCTCCACCGGAGGACCCTTATCTCTTCCTGCTGAAACTGCTAGGATTGCCCTTCCTTCCTTTGTCCTTGCCTTGGGGTACGCCGCTCCTGAAAGCCTTAAAACCTGTGTACCCCAGAACATTAAATGAGGCTTTGACATAACCCAGATTGACTTGTCGTTCTTGGTGCTTGGCCTCCCTCCTTCTCTCCCCCCTTTTTGACCCGCAGGTAGCACCCCTTCGGAACCCTGGAATAACTGACCCGCTGGACAGGTTACAGTATACTGCTTAGCTCACAGAAGTTAGGAAACAGGCAAATAAGTCAGGGAAGAGTCCCAGTGTTTTCCCTCAATGAGCTTACTTGACACCTAGCCTTACCTCCTGAAATGCATGGTGCCATGAATTTAGTAAATGGACTGTTGAGGGTCATGTAAGATCCAGCCATATATAGCCCCATCGACATCAAGAAAAAGAAGCTCATCTGTAACCTTGGCAGTCAGGAACTGAGTCAAGTGTAGCTCTGTGAAGTAGAGACCAGATTGGTCTACACAGAGGGTTTCAGGACTGCAAAAGCTACACTGTGAGCTTTGTCTCTAAAAATATTAAGAGGAAGATTACTTAAAATTATATGTTCCTAGTCTTTTTTTAATATATTAAATTCTGAAGAGAAAACCAAATGCATGGATAAACAGGAAAATACCTTAGTTTCTTGTTCCAGCCTCACCATATCATAAACACGCCAAGGAACAATGAATCTTTCTAGGAGAGAGGATATGGAGACTTGTCTGTTCAACAAATTTCAAGAAATATTTCTAAAGCAATGTTAACATTACATTAACTGTCAATAAATCATTTTGTTGCAATAATGTTAGGTCATTCCTCTTTTTACTACATTCATTAACTGACCACAAAAAAGGCCTAAGGTTTCTTGTAAGTGAGCTTGGTCATGAGAATAAATCCCCGTGTTCACACACAAGAAACACATGTAATCATTCATGCATATGGCACTCACAATGACATTTCAGGGATTCTTTGTTCTAACATAACAAAGCTGGGAAATACATTAGCACCAAGAACTATTTTCTTCAGAAGTAGTTGACATTAATTTGTCACAATGGGTCTTACAAATAAAACATGGCTAGAAGTAATCACTTTTTTAATGGTATAAGGTGATGGGTCCTAACCAAAACCTTAGCCTCCATTTTATTCTGCTTGACCATTGAATATCTCAAGGTGAACTCTTATTTAGCAATGATAATAATGTAGGAAATAATATATCTAGCTTTTACTACAAGTAGGTATTCCTGTATAACAAACAACTCCATCTTACTTTCAAACTATCATAAGTCAAAAATGAGTTCAATACACTCAGCATACCATATACCAGGCTAAGCACCACAGTATACTTCCCACATGACCATCCTCATAGCTGACTCAAAGCCCTGGCCTTGGCCCTGCCAACCATTAGGAGAGAGATATTTTCTGCACTGCTCATAGTAAAGATAGAATATTATGTCTACATGCCACTAGCTTGGAAGAAGATAAGATGCAAAATTCACAAGGAGATTCTGCATGATACATACTGCTTTATCCAATGACTAATTGAAAAATAATCATCAATTTGAGTGCTTTAAGTTGAAAGCTATCTATAATGCCAGATGCTCAGTTAGAGTAGATTTTCTGGGACAATAGCTGTGTTCTCATTTCTTATGAATGAACACAATCCACAGTCAGACATATATGTAGATAAAAATAAAAATACTTGCTTGACATAGTACTGGCACTGAGAAGGGTTACATGTAGAAATATTGAATCTCCCTATACCCTAGTTTGAATTCCCAGAAAGACAAGCAAAAGAAAAACTAAGTATGCAGAGGGTTCTCTTACTTTTATGAACTGTAATCAGGCCAGACAGTAGTCTATGTACCAGAGCCAGTATGAACTGGATACTTCCAGAAAACCTGGTATATTTTGAAGGAAGCATGAAAGATGTCAAAAGCTTTCCAAAAAGAGCACAGCTGGGACTCATTTGTAAAACATTACATATTCCATTTTTTATTGAGTGTTTAGCATTCAGTTGTTGCCTTCTATTGCAAAGTGATGAACCACCATAATTGTTCCATTGCATGCATTCTTATAGGCTGCACATTTCTGATGTAGAACAAGACACTTATAATCAAATTTATAGAGCCTTATCCAACAGGGCTTCATGCATGACTGTCAGAAGTAAAAATGAATAAGTATAGGTTAAATCAAAGCATAGTACCAATTGTTGCCTTAAATAAGTATGATTCACAATAATACATATTTTATGGATAATGAATATGTATTAAGTTAGTTTAATTGTAGAGCCAATGATATGTGTGTATACACACACATGTGTGCATATGTGTATAGAGGAATATCTGTATGCGTACATGTTTGTGGTGTGAGTAAATGTTTAGGCTAGAGATCAATCTGGGGTATCATTCCTCAGGAGATGTCCATCTTGTCTTTTCTGACTTTTTATTGGGATGTAGACTAGACTGACCGGCCAGTGGGCCCCAGAAATCTACCTCTCTTGACCTCTCAAGCTCTGTATTTTAATTTTATCATTTTAAAATGGTAAGCATAATGTTCTTTCATCCAAAATAATTTTATTTAATATTTGTAAAATGTTAATAATAGTTTGTAGATATATAAAATATTTACCAAATATTGCTTATAATATTTTATGTACTACACTTAGTATGATCTTGGCTCGGCCCCAGATGGAATGATTCTAGTCACTTTCAGGCTCATGCTTGATGTACTACCTATATTTCTGTATTACATTGATGCCATTGTTGACAGAGTTGATTTGAATAAAAATGCTGAGCATTGGCAATGGTATATATTCAAAAACTTTACATTCCATATGCTTCATGCAGCTGTATTTTTGGTATTATGTTGTTGGAATTACAGGATGTCAAAAACTTTTAAATACTTTAACCTTGGTCTTTTCTTTTCCATTTGATATTGTCTCTGCCATGACTGATATCTGGCTTTCTATGTGGAAGTTGGTGTTCTTGGTAATTCATTCAGTTGTAAGCTCATAAACTCATTGATCAGCAGGTGAGACAACTTGACTATTCCTGTATGGTAGATGACTATGGATAGAAACTTAGCAACTGCTGTAGAGAAAATTCCTAGAGAGAAAGTTACAAACAAGGGGCAGAATTACTTCAGAAACATTTGAAGACATCATTAAAATTAGTATTTGGGTTTAGCGAATGGGTATTAAATTTGGACAACAATTTATACTCACTGGCAACATGCACATTTCTGCAGCTGGCCTGGAAGACTTTGCTCTTCTGACAGATCATGTTTTAGAAATCACAATGTCAGATTTTTTGAAACTCCTTGCTGTGAAAAGAGTGCAGTAGCCACAAATGCAGCAATCACCTTGTTCTGAAAACCCAGGCCTAGTAAACATAGGCTTGGCAAAGTGCTGGAAACAATATTTCAACACAGATAATGGGAATGTTCTCAGTTTTGTCAGTAAAATTGCTATTTCAGACTTTCACACATCTGTGTGTGTGTGTGTGTGTTGACTTTTTCCTCTGCAGAGTCTGAATCCAAAAAAGATAACCCATGTTTCCATATCTGCTGTAAGTCAGATACCTGACATGGTGCTTAAGTTGGATTATCACTATGAGGCTTTATTTAAAACATTGTCACACGTGGCGAGATGCAAGATCTCCTTATTATTGATTTTATAGCAAGGCCACTATGGAACAGTGGCCATAGTGTTATTTATGAATGAATTACCAAACAGGAAGTTCCTCACATTTGCAAAGAGATACTTGTAATGTGTTTTGTGACTTACTTTCCTTCCCTTTAATTTATGAGCATAATTACATTAAGTTTTGAAGTCTTCAGTGGTTTTCCATTTCTGTTATACAGTCAAAAGATAAAATGTAGATTCCCTCATTGAATTTGAATTTTAGATAAACAAATAGTTACTTTTACTTTAAGTATTCCTCATGTATTATACACGTTACATAAGATGTATTTCTACTAAGAGTCATCTAACATTCAGATTAAACTGGGAGTTTTATACTTTTAGTTGATTAAACAAAGGATCATGCCTTAACCCAGACATGTGAAACAACAGGCAAACTCTCCTTGGTATTTCTTTGTATATCACACAGATTTATTTGATGCCACACCCCTTTGATCTCACTTGCTGCTCTTTCTGTTGTAATGTCAGTCCTCTGTTGTACCTTCACACCACAAAGTCTTTTGCCTAAGCAGCACTGATTACACCAAAACAATGTCTCTCTGCTTCCCAATCAACATTTCTTCAACTCTCATACTTTTCACTAGGGACAGGTTTTACTTTTATTGGGATTTTAGTGTAGCCAATATATAAAAGTGCCATTGCTCAGTTGAATTTGGAGTCAACTGAAAAAAAAAATACTTGGAAGACAGGCAAAAAGGAAGCAAAGTTGACAGAAGAATGTGATTATAAACCTGTATACAGATAGGATTCTATTATTCTTGAGTTGAATCTAATTGCTCAAATTGAAGGCACCTTGAAAAAAGACAGTGCTATGGGTTGGACTTTTTTTTCTCTAACTGGTGACTCAGGCTAAACTGTTCCCCACTTGAATCTGAAGAACAACTAAAAAGGCTTTTTCTAAAATATTCATTTAGATATTAAATAGATATTCTGTTTTCTAGCTGACTTATCTGAAAAACTTAGGAATATGAAATAAAAGTCAGTTCATAAATGTCTCCAAATTTTATTCTTAGTTCACAGTTAATCATTAGGTCTATGGTCCTACTACATATTTGTTAAGATCGCCATCAGGAGAGAGTCAGGATGGTCATGCTGTTACCTTCTAAAGGCTACCTCACCCCACTAAACATTGATAATGCCTTGAGATCATCCTGTACAGATAGTGGTCACTACCCTTTTGCCTGTTAGGCTCTGAAATGGTCCAGAATTGAACTTGTTCTGCAGGTTTAAACAGCTGCACAAGTTTGTGCATATTTAGTCCATTAACTACATCAGGAGGTTGGGATAAACTCACCACCTCTCTAACTTGAAAAAATATCAGAAGAATTTTTAGACAGTCAACAATTTCTGAAGACTTTTTTTTAGAAGTAGTATAGTTGCTCAAAAGTTGTCCATGTTCCTATTACTAACCCTTCATCCACGCTTCTGTAAGTTATTACCAAGCCACATAGCATGGAATATTTCTTTGTTTATATCACAGATGTGTTATTTAGAGTGAATAGACATTGGTTCCCATATAATAAGGAAAAGTTCACAAAATGTGATGTTTTCAGAAAGATTTAACTATGGATTGGAGACTTGGGCTACACAGAGAAACCCTGTCTCAGGGAAAAAAAAGATTTATCCTAAATGTGGGTGGCAATATCCAATGAGTTTGAATCCCACAGTGAATAAAAAGAAGCACAGATATTTTTCTTTCTCTGCTTCATGATTGTAGATGCAGTGTGAACACCTGCCTCTTCCTCTTCCCATCATGCCTTCCCAGCCCAGATGAACTTAGCACTGAATTGTGAGCCAAATTAACCCTTTAAGTTAGTTTCTCTTGTCTGGTAATTTATCATAGCAACATGAAAATTATCACAAAATGCAAACTCTGTGTCTACTTGCCAGGGACTAATTTGGTTATCAGATTCTACTTCTTGGACTCTATTCTATTATCTCTCAAGACATTACTTCAAAAGAGTAAAAGGGACAATAATAAGATGCCACATATCTTATAAGTTTAAAGTCTATTTTGTAAATGAGTCAGTGTTAGATAAAGAATATCAAAACAAAAATTTCTTTTGCTTTCATCAAGCATATTGGAGGGCATAAAATAGCTCTATTGTTCAATCCTAGAGCATAAACTTTGCCAAAGTAAAGTTCACTCTGCACCCTCCAGTTCTGCTCTTTCTTCAAAGGTGAAAAACAGAGAAACTGAGCTCATCATTCTGTCATCTATCTCTTTGTTAGGTAAAGTTACAAGTTAGATTATGAAATGTACATGATATTAGAAAGGATGGAGAATTAAGGTCCCTGTTATCAAGTCTCTTACTACTCACTGTTGTAAGCTAATATATCCTCCTCATTTTAGTTGACTTATGATATAAAATAGACTTGAATGCAGGAGTTCTATTCGCCTTACTTCCAAGTACATTCTCAGAAAGTGGCATAGTCCTGGCCCAGGTTAAATATTTACAGAAAAAAAAAATCATGACTGCATGGTGCCATTCGTGTGGAATTTTGGGAACTCACATTGATAACTAAATTTGGGACACAGCAATAAACAATGATATCATATGAATATCCATATATAAGGAGTCTTTCTACTGTTCTTCCATGTGTAGAAGAAATCAGCATAGCTCTGACATAGAAATGACTCCTTCCCCACCATCTCTGGTGCATCCAACTTCTGGTAATATGGAATATCAGACCTAGGGACTCTTCAGTCATTCTTCTTTCCTCCCTGCAGCAGGACAATATCCTAGTTATCTATTTGTTGAATTTTTGTCTTTTACTATCTATTGTAAAGCTAAGTTTTGCCCCCAAGACCCAGAATTTGCCCATAGCACCTGTGACCCTGCGTCCAAGATAATTCTGATTGGTAAATAATAGAGACACTAACAGCTGAGTGCTGGGCAGAAGAGGCATAGGTTTCCCAAGCTTGGGGAGAGGGGATCTATGAGAAAAAAGGAGAGTGGGGAGGAGGAGGAAGTGGCCATGGGTTAAAAGTCAAGAGACTGTGGCCCTGAGGGCTACACAATTAGAGCTAAGAGCAGCCCGGGTAAAACATAGTAGGTAATAACTTGGGGCTATTGATAGAAAAATCAATTTTTAACAGCACTGAGGTTAGGCAAATACCTAATTTTTGTGTGGTTTAAGGCTTATTGTAAATATAAAGGCTGTGAGTGTGTCCTTCATTTGGGAACTTAATAGGTTTAAGAAGGGCTAGAAACCAGAGGCCATGACTTAAATACTTTCTATAAAATCTGTCCCATGAGGTCACTAAAGATTTTATAGAAGTATGCCACCTCACAGAATGACAAATTGAGCAAATAGCATAACTTAAATAATTTTGAATTAAATGTGTGTTTATTTCATTTTTTCCCTCTGCATCATTTTCCATAATAATTCCAGAGCTAAGTATCATTGAATATGATCTACTTCAACTGTATCTCTTTGCGAAATTTTACAGATAATTTACATCCAATTTATGTCCAAGAAGAGAAGAATCTATATTTCAATAGCTATATTGTTAAACCTCTTGACAATAGAAGGTGGAAGTCTAATCACATGGTTTAAAAAAGTAAAACTGATGGAAATTACCAGGAATTTTTTTTCCTAATAAAAGATGAAGGATTGACTAGTATAAAAGAAGGGGTGAATGACATGGTGGGAATTCTTGTTAGAGGAAGAACAGTGAAAGAAAAGTTCTAGGTGTCCATGATGAAACAGAGATTTATAATTACAGAGTAATACAATCAAGTTATTCTAAACATTCAAAAAGGTATTCCAAGAATGCATTCGCAGAAGGCTGAATGAGAAAAAAAAAACAGACAAGAGGAGGGCTACTGGAAATGAGATACAAAACAGACAGTGAGAGTAGCAAGAGATTGGAATAAGAAGTATCTAGAAAAAATGGGTGATTACAGAATTTTCAGATATGTCAGAATAGCAATGGATATAGAATAAAGCTTGTAGATGTAGGTCATACTGTTGTTAAATTTTAAACAACACCTAAAATCACAAATGAAGAATGACTATATTTCCTGTCAGGTAAATGTCTTTGATATCCCACATTGCTGCATGTATGCCTACTATGAATAGATATACCCTATTAAAACACCTTGCATGTAAGTGTTAAATTTAGATGACAATAATCTCTTTAGACATTTTAATAATTAAAATATTCTTACATTTCACATAATTTATCACTTTTTGTGAAATGGTGTTCTTAAAAGTTTGGTGTCTCATGCTTGATTTTTTTTTTTATACTAAACTTAGAGAAATGCAGCCTGCTGTCATTTGATTAGTAATAAAGCTGAAGTTCAAAAGATTAATTAAACAGTACAGTTTCCACAGATGACTGAGCCAAGGGGTTAAACATAAGTCTCTGAGACTTCACATTTCTGTTCTCTTGTATAAACTGTTTGTTTCAAGTACAATTTAGAATCTGTTTTGATCCAGCCTCACAAGCTTAATTCCATTTGCAAACACAGGAATGCATGCTCTTGTCACCACAGAAGACATTTCCACTGAGATACAATTCAGACAAAAAAGTCCAAGTGTCAGTGGCGACACAGAAAACCTGTCAGTGGTAGACAACAACAAGCCATGTAGCTATCTGATTTATATTAAAAGAAGAAAAAAAGCAAAAGGGTCACAACACACAAAATAATTCTGAAGGATGGAAAGAAATCTTGTTTTCTTGGTGAAGCAGGGAAATGACAAAAATCATCCAGAAATAAGTCTTGCATTTGAAATAGAAGAAGAAAACAGACACAGAAAACTATTACAAAAAAATCCTTCAATTCATCCATAGCTGTTTTCCCATGTAGTTGAACAAGTGTATACAGAACCATGAATTACTGAGAAGTCCCTCATCATACAATTCAACATGCCTCTCTAGGTGTACTTGAGCATGTTCCATGCAAGCCAGCCCAAAATGTGTGCTTCTCCCACATACATTATGCATTGTGGTTGTGTCTTAACCCAAAACTTGATGATGAAAAGAGACTGAAACTGTGCCTTGAAAGCCTCAAATCCATGTTAAAAAAATAAAGCTATTCAGGCATAGTGGTATATGTTTGGAGTTTGACAACAGGGAAGGCAGATTCAAGCAGATCTCTAGGGATTATTGGACAGCTAGCCTAATTGATAGGTGAACTATAGGCTATTGAGACAGTCTGATAAAAAATAAAAATAAAAATGATGATGGATGGGTGCTGAGGAACAACACTAATGGTTGACTTCTGGATTCATGTACCCCATATAGGTTTGTACACAAACACATATCCAAATGTACACATGCATATGTGCTCAGTCAAATGCAATGCAAACACAGGACTATCTTAAAATAAGGAGACTGGTGACTAAATAGCAAAGGTTACACACACTTAACTTATTTTTTTTAAACTCTAGCTTTTGAGTTCTTTGCTACCACATGATTTGCTTGTTTAAATGCTATACTTTTTAAAATATTTGATCTCTGGTGCACATTTTAACAACTTTTGTATTATCTTATTTTGAGTTCCAAGAAGCTTAGTCCAAATCAATGGCAAAACCACCTTCCAGAATACAATAATAAACTTAATTTATACTGCTCAATGAGACTAAAATTATTTCTGTTTTCATAGTTCATACATAGCACTTTGTGTTTTCTATGAAAAGCTCCTCTGTTGAAATCTGACTCTAAACTATTGGAACTACTGATTGGATCATTACTAGGAAATGAGGCCAGGCGGAATAAATAGATCATTAAGATCACTCTTGAAGGGTGTCTCTTTCCTGTGTTCTTTCTGTCTAATATGAGCTGAACCACCTTTTTTTTCTACCTGAAAATCTCTCATGATGTTTTGCCTAAGAGTCCATGAACCCAGAAGTAATGGACACAAAAAAATCTTTTATAAGATACAAAATAAAGCCTTTTCCCCTTAAATCGTTGTCAGAGTGATGAAAATAGAGGAGTGATTAGCCTTGTTTTTAGGAACCAAATATTGGCATTTTACTGATCATATGCATTACCAATACTTTGCAGTACAAGGTTTCTACTTTATCTTTATTTAGGTATCAGTTTAGAAACACTTAATAATTTTTCTATATTTTACTTTCCTACCAGGATATTATAGTCTTTTTTTGAAAGTTCTAAAAG
Source organism: Apodemus sylvaticus (assembly GCF_947179515.1). Lineage (NCBI taxonomy): Eukaryota > Metazoa > Chordata > Mammalia > Rodentia > Muridae > Apodemus > Apodemus sylvaticus. The sequence goes on from NC_067475.1 coordinate 1,386,399, forward strand.
TTTCCTTATTGTATTCTTTTTTAATTGATTGATAATTTATTTTGAAATAGAGTATTATTTATGAGACTCTTTTTTCTATACATAATCCAACTTTCTTCATACAAATTAACTAACACCCTGACAATTTGCACAGATTTTTAGTAATGCTTAGGACATTTGAAAAGTACAAACTGTGCATGATTCTATTTTCTTTCTATATTATGATTAACTTTTTCTTTGATTTTCAAAGCCCTCTAAATTAATAATGTTACTAAAACCATAGTATCAGAAAATTCTTGAGTCTGGTGGCAATAAATGAGCTGAATAATAGAATTATGTAACTATACAGATGAAAACTCAATGTTATAAAAGCTAAATGCTGATGTAAGGCAACAGTATTGCCAATTTTAGGAATATTTACTTTCTCTATCCATAGATTTATGTCCTCAGGGCCAGTGTCAGCATAGTAGTTTATTTACTATTTGAACTGAATGACAATATCAAAGGATATTAACAGGGGATGAAAATTATAGAGTAATGATCATGGACAACACTGTTATTCTTCCAATTACTCAGAATGACAAAGAGTCTGAAATAGCTTTTTTGAATTTGTTTCTATGATAAAGTACTGAACAAAAGCAACTTAAGAAAGAAAATGTTTTCTTTGGATAACATTTCTAGATAGCAGTACATTATGGAATGGAAGTAGTGTCAGCAGGAGCAGATGGCATGGTATGCACATAGTCAGGAAGCAGAGAAAGACTGAATGCTGATACTTGGCTTATTTTATTCTTTTGTTTTCAGTCTTGGGCCTGAAACATGAAAAACATGATTGAGTTGAGTTCTTTGCCATTATATATACCAAGAAGCTATATTAGTTATTTCTTTTGTTACTATTACAAAATACCTGGAAAATAAATTTAAAGAAGGAAGAGTTTATTTTTGCTTCACAGTTCAATGGTAAAGTTTATCATAGTAGAGAAGGCACGACAGCAGGGGGTAGCTGCATCCACACACACATATCAGAAATGGATGAATATTGGTGCTTAGCTCACTTTCTTGTTTTTATTCAGTCCAGAACCTCAACCCATAGAATGGTACTGCTATAGTTAAAGCTATTATCTTGCCTCAATTACCCAGTGTAGAAACTTTTTCACAGACATGCCCAGAGGTTTCTCATCTGGATGATTTAAATTTTGCCAAGTTGACCATCAACTTTAATAAGATGGCCTTTCCTCAACAGACCAACACAATTTTCTTTTTTTTCTTTTATTTTTTTATTGAATATCGTCTTCATTTACATTGCCAATGGTAAAACCTTTCCCGATTTCCCCCCTCCACTAAGACCCCCAACCTCTCCCCCTCCTCCCTCCCCCTGCCTCCACATATATGTTCCTCCACACGACACACTCCCACCCCCACCTCTGTTTCCATTTGTTGGGGCCTCTGTTCAGCCTTTACCTGACCAAGGACCATTCCTCCCACTGATGCCCAACAAGGCCTTCCTCTGCCACAATTTTGGCTGGAACCATGTGTATCCCATGGTTGATGGTTTAGTCCCTGGGAGTCCCGGGGCGTCTAGGTGGCCAAAATCATTGTTCTTCCCATGGGGCTGTAAACCCCTTCATCCTCCAGTTCCTTCATTGGAGACCCCATGCCCAGTTGAATATTTGGTTGCTAGCATCTGTCTCTGTATTTGTAAGGCTCTGGCAGGGGCCCTCTGGAGACAACCATGGCATACTCCTTTTGGTATACATTCCTTGTCATCTATAGTAGTGTCGGGGTTTGGTGAATGTTTATAGGATGAATCCCCAAGTAGGGCAGTCTCTGGATGGCTTTTACTTCAGTCTCTGCCCAACATGTTGTCTCCCTTATTGCTCCTGTGACAATTTTATTCCCTTTCTTAGAGCTCTCCAGCCACCACCCCCAACACAATTTTCAATTCCATCTTAGTTATCATCATTGTGGCTTTTACTTTTCATATTCCTACTAGAATTTTGTTCTTAATCAATTCAGTATTTAAAAACCCTCAGAGGTTCCCCAGTATTCTCCTCTTTCTCTTATCTTTCCAGTACCCTTAAAAGAACCGCATTTCATGATTAACTTACAGCAATACAGCCTTTTTGACTTCAAAGCTGTCCTGTCTTCTAACCAGAATGTAGAGTACTCTTCTCTAATTCTATACTTTGGCATATCAGTGTCCTTACTTCTCAGTACCAATTTTTTATTTTAATTAACTTGGTCTTCTAATAACACATTGGTTTTTCACAGTTCACAGGCAGAGGATTCTGAAAAAGTACTTGAGATTTTGACCCAGATGAGAGCTTCTTTCTCATAGATGGCCATCTTTCAGATGTACCTTTTCATGAAAAAGGCATTAACTCATTGGGTCTCTTTTAGGTATTTGGTTAGTTTCATTCTAAAGGCTCCATGCTCAAGCTAAAAGTACCTTCACCAAATTATCCATGAAAGTTAGGATTTCAGACTGTGACTCTTATTTACTTCAACATTCAATTCATTGTGTAATATAACCAACTAAGCAAATATAGAAAAGCTTTGCTTGAAAGTATTCTCTAAAAATGTTTAAGATAACATTATTCTTTAGCAGAAAAATATTATTTATGATAACTTTGAATTATATAGATTGCTGGACAGTAAAACCTTGCCAGGAAGCTTGGTAAAGCAGAGCAGGTTGAGACCCTGATACTCTGTGGTCACACACCTGAGACTTAGGCTGCTCCCCACTCCCTGCCAGATTCCTGGGCTGGAACACATGCCACACTCCTCACATGAGGAAATGTGACTTGTGGTCTTGAAGACCTAGAATAGAGTTCTCCATTCTAATGAGGTACCTAGATACCCTGAGGGCTTAGCCAATAAGCTTCCCTTCACAGGCATCCCTACCTGTAAAAGGTATTTAATCTCAGGTCCACCTTGAGAAGTGGGTAGGATATAGGTATCCATCCATTTTCCTCCATGGACAGACAATGAACAGTTTAGAACCATGGACTGTTTCTTTCATCAAAATCCACCATGGGGAGCCATGGAGAAGGTATTTGACTACATAACTGCAACTTAATTCTCCTCCTTAGACAGTGTCTTAGAAGTATCTTAGAAGGTCTCTCTGCACTTCCAGCCTGCCTCCACCAAGCTAAAGGCAATCACCTCTGGGACAAGCTAGAGCTCCCCTCTATCCCTGAACCCCACAGGTCCCAGGTTAAATGCTGTTCCCAGCCCAATCTGTTCTCCAATTTTCTGCCACTCCCTGCAGCACATGGATTCCAAGAGTCTAAGAACCACATGGTCCAGCCTAGTTGAAGGCCTGGGGACCCTAAAGCACTTTCCCACTCCCAGAGCATTGTCTGGGTGCTTCCCTACAGCCCCAGCAACAGCATGGGATAAGTGCAGTCAAGCTCCCCATAGTCGGCCTCCCCAAGAGGCCATACCTAGAGGCAGAGCAGATGCAGATTCACAATAGATCATATTCATTTAGCCTGAAACTGTAATATTAGGGAGTAAGAAAGATTTGCTTCCTATTTTGTTAAAGTCATAAGAATGGCATATATTAAGACAACAGCTATAAATTCAAAGAAGATTGAAATAATATGAAGAAGATTTGAAAATTGTTTAGAATGGGAGAGTAGATAGGAAAGAAGCAAAAGTGACAGAGTATTAGGAAAGGTTTCATGAACAAAAATGTGTTAATAATAACAGTAGGTTGATAAAAGCTCAAAATGAGTACAACTTCCAAATGTCATGCTGTTAAAAAAAAGTATTCACATTTATAGAATATAACTCAGTAATTAACATGGATAGATAAAAATCAGTAAGTGATTATTAATTTAGTGAATATAAAGTCACAGCCATTTATTTTGTATTTAATTTCGATAAGAAGACTGTAATTACATGGTAATGCTTATTTATAGGACATTCAGGTAGTAACTGATACACATAATTGATGACTTATATGGCATAAAATGTTGATAAATGCATATAAAGTAAGTGAAAAGACAGTTGAAAAAGTAGAGTGGTAGGAGCTATTGTGTGGCAAGTTTTTCTTGTAAAATTAAACTTACTGAGAAATAGAGAACTTATAACTTTGAGCACCTGAATGTTCAATGTCTTAAGCATTGACTGTTACCATGTATTTGCTTAAGAAATAAATAATACAATGAAATAATAAATTGTAGAAGGAATTGTGGAGGTTTGCTCAACAAATATTTATTGAGAACTATTATGCAATGAGTTTTGTGTTGTAAAAACTAGTAGAAAATTATTGAATACACAGGGCTTTTGAAATGCACTAGGATTTCCTAATCTAAGTTATGTAGGTATTCAGATTTCTTTTCTTTTTTAGGTTGCTTCAAGGAAGAATGTTTGTGAAGGATTGAGTAGCATGTATGTACAAAATAAGATATAAGAACGATCTGAAGGGAAGGAATAGTGTGCAAAAACATGAAAATGCAATGTTCATTTCAATAGTCATAGAAATAGGTAGGAATTAACCATATAGGTGAAGAAAGGAAAAAGACCAGAGGAAAGACCATAAATCTGAAAAATTAAATGTCAGAAGTGAAGTGATAACTGCAGTAATTCATAGGAAGAGAAACTAAGGCAGTAAGAATAAAAAGAAAGCAAGTTTATCATCCCATATGCTTGAAAATAAATTAAATATTACAAGTATTACACAGCTGCAGAATTGGGAAGCTGAGTGATTATGAGTAGAACTGAAATAGAGAGTAAACCAATGTTAGCTGCATAAATTGATATTAGAAATATACCCAATATATTAGTCTGTGATTCCTAGAGAAAGAGAATCAAAAAGAAATTGACAAATGAAAGACAGGCAGATAATGGAGAAATAGATGTATAGATGACTAATTCACATGTAGAATTGTGTCATGTGTTATAAGGTTGAGTGATTTGTTTTACTCAGTTTACCTAGTCAAATGCTAATCTCTTTGAGAGCACACTCAAAGCCATACAGATGTTTAACACTGGTTTGTCATTTCAGACTTCCTCATATGGTGTTTCCCATTCTTTTGTCTGAAGCACATAATAAAATTTTCATCACAGAAGTATCCTGGCTACACCCAATGAAAAGGAACATCCTTATATTCAAAAGTGAAGATACACTAAGAGTAATCTGAACAGACAACCTTGATAAGTCCTTATTTGGTGATACTAGTTCAAACTACCTTTGTGTAATTTCTCTTGTGTGGCTATATGTTTACACACAAGTTGCTGTGCATAGAGACAAAGATCTTATTTCTCAGGTCTTCATTTCTAGTTAAGACATAAGGTAAATTAGGTTTTCTATTGCTGTGATAAAATCATGACCAAAAGCAACATCAGAATGAAGGAGTTTATTTTAGCTCACAACTTACTGCTCACACTTCATCACTGAGGATGTCATGGCAGGAACCTGGAGGCAGAATATAAAACAGAGGCCAGGCAGGAACACTGTTTACTGGCTTGCTGGGTATACTTTCTTGTACCATCTAATAGCATTTGCCTTGGAGTGGCACTTCTCTCAGTGAGATAAGAACTTCTACATCAATTACTAATCAGAAAAATGTACTGCATACTTGTCTATAGCCCAATCTGTAGGAATATTCTCAATAGAGAGTCTTTCTTTTCAAATGACTCTAGCGTGTGTCAAGTTGACATAAGACTAACCAGAACAAAAGGCTCCTGTGTCATATAAAGCTTATTTTAAATAAATGAATCTATAATTTTCTTGTTCTAATTTTTATAGAGAATATAGACATGAACCTTGTAATAGTTTCATTTTCGTTGCTGATTTACAATACTCTAACAAACTGAATTAAGGGGAAAGGCTTTGTTTTAGCTTATAATTCCAAGTTACAGTTTATCATAGCATGAAAGCCAAGGTGGTAGAACTTAAAACATCTGTTTACATCACATCCACAGTAGATGTATGGATGTATGCCAGTGCTTTCTCTCTTTTATAATAATTTTTATAAATTCCCCCTCTGTGTGAGTATGTGTGTCTGTCTGTGTGTACATGTCAGAGAGAGAGAGACAGAGACACAAAGACAGACAGACAGACAGACAGACAGACAGACAGAGGGGTGTCTGTGCACCAGTGTGTGTGTATGTGTTTGGACTTGCAGTAAGAAGTTTGGTTTCTTTTTAATCCCAGATATGCTATTGAATACAGTTTTGTTTTAAACTCAGGTATGGGATGAGAGGCTGCTTCACAGCAGGTGATTATGATTTGCCAGTTACAGATAGTTTTTTTCTGGGGACTCTGGAGAGCAAAGTAATGAAAAGAAAAAAAATGTATATACTGATAATGAAAATTGGACTGGCCCCAAGATACACAACAGGAAGTTGTGTATCAGCAGCAGTTATCAATCAACAAACAGTAAGTAACCTAAAGAGGTCTGCACCCCCTTTCTCTTCTAACCTTCTTTTTCTCCTACCTAGTGTTATGTGGTTAGAAGGGATTAGGGTACAATAAGCATTGGAATAAAAGTGGTAGATATAAGAACTCAATAAAACAGCAAAACAATTATGCCAACAAGTATACACAGGGTAGAGAATAGGTCTTTGGATTCCCAAGAACAAGAGTTACAGGCAGCTGTGAGTCACTTGATTTAGAAGATAGGAACTGAACTCAGATTCTCTAGAAGAGCAATGAGTGCTTCCAGCCTCTGAAGCACCTCTTTAGCCCCTAGTTTTTCATCTTTTATACAATATAGGACAGAAAGAGAATAGTATCACCCAGTTAGTCTGGTCCTTACCACATTACTAATTATAATCAAGACTATTCCCAACATATATACTTTGAAATAAACCTCATTGATACTCTATTCTCAGGTGATTCTCAATTGCATCAAGTTGACAATTAAAACTATCACAGCCTTGCACTTGAAAAAGAAGTTATTTCCGTTTTCTTCTCATAGAATCTGCCTTGGCTTATGAAATAGAAAAATGTCTCAGAGCTCAGATGTTATCATGTTAAAGGTCTATACACAGGAAAATCCTTTATCACTCCACTAAGCAATTTTTCTGATTAAGGAAAGCAAATGGAATTAAAAGTGGTGACTACTTTCTATTGTTCTTGCTGATGTGTGACTACTCTTTCTAGACAGAAAGCCTGTACTTGACATTCATAGAGCAGATAGCACCTGTAGAGTATTCACCCAAAACCTTGTCACTAGAAAACCATGTTTCTTTAACATATTCAAGCATGTACTTTAAAAAGTAGCTTGTAGAAAAATATATTTCGTGGAATTTTGAAAGAGTTAAAACAAAATTACATTTAGATAAATCTTAAATTCTGCACAAACAGGGTAATGAAAATGACCAATGCAACTCTTGAAAGGTCAAAAAGAGCATACTTAGATGCTACCAAAGATCATTCAGTCTATCCTTTTGATTGAATTGGCCTTTCCTTGACTTCTCAGAACGTTCACAAAGACCTCAGTCAGTATTTCTTGGCATTTAGTTAATGGGACCTAAAGAAAACAAAAAGCTTCCACTGGTCTTGGTATACTGATGTTCTGAAATACCTGTCTGATTAAAGACAGAGAAATCAAACTACAGTTTAAAACACACAAAGAGGCATCCACTATTAGGAAGGTCCATTTATAAAAACATAGCTGGAGGCCATGTGTCATGTATGACTACAGATTTTGAGATCTAAGAAAGCTAAGAATTTTTAGATCAGGGATGCATTGAAGGAAAAGGGAGGAGATAAAAATAAGAACACAAATAAAGAGAGAAGAAAGGGAAGAGAATATCCTAGAGTGTAACTGAGGCCAATACAGAGCCACAGTGAAGATTTGTCTCTGTAAGGTAGCAACTTAAAAGAGCAGCATAAAATGAGTATTTCAAAACATTCAAAAAACAAACAAACAAACAAACACCTTTCTGGTTGAGAAAGGGGAGACAGAGTGAAGTTCACTAGATGGTAATGAGAGTGGGAAGGCTGAGGACAAATGTACAGCCTCATGATTTGACCACAAGAGTCTTTTTGTGCTTCTGCATGAAACATGTTGACAAACATTTCTGTTTGGAAGGAAAAGAAGAAAAACAGGTAGCTTTAGTGACTGTCTCCTGATATAGTGATACATGCGGAAGGAGATGAAGGAAATGTAAAGAGTCAAGTCAGGTTATTCACAAATTTTATCAGGCTCACAGCATCATGGCAAAGCATAATTCTAGCTATGTTCACTTATGGAGAGTCTGTGCCTCTTCCCTTGTCACTAAGTCTTTAGTATTTCAAATAGAGAATAGAAATTAAATACTCAAGGTCAGTACATTTTAGTCATTCAGGTTAATCCTTTTAATTCAGATCTATTAGACAGAGAAGTGACACTTACATCCCATCACTTTTCAAGTCCAGTTAGTCTTTAATCCTAATTATACCTGACCTGTTTTAAAGTGAAGAGAAATTCATCCTCTGCTGGAGTAAACAAGAACCACAGAGCTTTTGTTATTCATTAGAACAAGCCTCTGTCTCCATTCTAATTATCACTTGGGGTTTTAAGGGCCCAGGTTAAGTAGAGTTGTCAGAGTTCTCTTTGTTGTATAATGAAGTAAGAAACATGAATTAATAACAACATCTCAGGTTTGGGCCATGTTCTGAAATTCAGTGATATGTCCATTAGTTCATTTAAATCCAATAATGTTGGGCAGAATGTGTGCCTGACTCCTCATCCTTCTAGTGGGAGTAAGAACTGCCTCCTCCACATTGAGGTGATAAATGTAATGAGCTTGATGCCATGCCAGGAGCATAGCAAGTGCTAAATAAATGCTCTCAGTATTTATTAATCCTTTTACTATGAAGGAGAAGGGAATGAGGAGAGAAAGGGAGGAAAGGGAGCAAAGTGAAAAGAGGAAGAAGAGGTTTATATCTGGTTTATGACTGAGAGGCTCTGAATCTCATCTGTTTAAAATGATTGTTCAGAGTTGTGCTGTATCAGTAAGTCAAATGGATGGAAGGAGATACATTAAACTGATATTGATTCATTCTGTTAATATTCACTCTCTCAGTCAGCAAGGGGAATCACTTAAATAACAAATGTGAATAAAAAGATATTTCAAAAGAGAGGAAATTTAAAGACTAAGAACCATCTATATGAGGTTGTGTGTTTGTGTTTAAATTATCCAGACACAAACTACTATCTTTGCAATATGGAGTTAAACAGTACATTCTTTTTTTATTTACATTTCAAATGATTTCCCCTTTTCTAGTCCCCTACTCCCCAAAAGTCCCATAAGCCCCCTTCTCCCCCACCCCCCATCCTCCCAACCCTTCCCACTTCCCTGTTCTGGTTTTGTCTTATACTGCTTCACTGAGTCTTTCCAGAACAAGGGGCCACACCTTCGTTCTTCTTGTACCTCATTTGATGTGTGGATTGTTTCCAGTTTTCGAGGTTAATATCCACTTATCAGTGAGTGCATACCATGATTGATCTTTTGAGACTGGGTTACCTCACTTAGTATGATGTACTCCAACTCCATCCATTTGCCTAAAAATTTCATGAATTCATTGTTTCTAATGGCTGAATAGTACTCCATTTTGTATATATACCACATTTTTTGCATCCACTTTTCTGTTGAGGGATACCTGGGTTCTTTCCAGCTTCTGGCTATTATAAATAGGGCTGCTATGAACATAGTGGAACATGTATCCTAATTACATACTGGGGAATCCACTGGGTATATGCCCAGGAGTGGTATAGCAGGATCTTTTGGAAGTGAGACTGATTTCCAGAGTGGTTGTACCAATTTGCAACCCCACCAGCAGTGGAGGAGTGTTCCTCTTTCTCCACATTCTCACCAAGACCTGTTGTCTCCTGAATTTTTAATCTTAGCCATTCTGACTGGTATAAGGTGAAATCTCAGGGTAGTTTTGATTTGCATTTGCCTAATGACTAATGAAGTTGAACATTTTTTAAGATGCTTCTCCACCTTCCAAAGTTCTTCAGGTGAAAATTCTTTGTTTAACTCTGTACCCCATTTTTTAATAGGGTTGTTTGGTTTTCTGGAGTCTATCTTCTTGAGTTCTTTATATATATTGGATATTAGGCCTCTATCTGATGTACAGTTGGTGAAGATCTTTTCCCAATTTGTTGGTTGCCGATTTGTCCTTTTGATGGTGTCCTTTGCCTTACAGAAATTTTGTAATTTTATGAGGTCCCATTTGTCAATTCTTGATCTTAGAGCATACGCTATTGGTGATCTGTTCAGAAACTTTTCCCCTGTACTGATGTCCTCAAGGGTCTTCCCCGGTTTCTTTTCTATTAGCTTCAGAGTGTCTGGAAGTCCTTGATCCATTTGGAGTTTAGCTTAGTACAAGGTGGATCAATTCGCATTCTTTTACATGCTGACCTCCAGTTGAACCAGCACCATTTGTTTAAAAGACTATCTTTTGTCCACTGGATGTTTTCAGCCCCTTTGTCGAGGATCAAGTGGCCCTAGGTGTGTGGGTTCATTTCTGGATCTTCAATCCTGTTCCATTGATCTGCTTGCCTGTCACTGTACCAATACCATGCAGTTTTTAACACTATTGCTCAGTAGTATTGCTTGAGGTCAGAGACACTGATTCCCCCAGAATTTCTTTTGTTGTTGAGAATAGTTTTAGCTATCCTGGGTTTTTTGTTATTCCAGATGAATTTGAGAATTGCTCTTTCTAACTCTATGAAGAATTGAGTTGGGATTTTGATGGGTATTGTGTTGAATCTGTATATTGCTTTTGGCAAAATGGCCATTTTAACTATATTAATCCTGCCGATCCATGAGCATGGGAGGTTTTTCCATTTTTTGAGGTCTTCTTCCATTTCCTTCTTCAGAGTCTTGAAGTTCTTGTCATACAAATCATTCACATGTTTGGTAAGAGTCACCCCAAGATACTTTATACTGTTTGTGGCTATTGTGAAGGGTGTCATTTCCCTAATTTCTTTCTCAGCCTGCTTATCCATTGAGTATAGGAAGGATGCTGATTTGCTTGAGATCATTTTAGAACCTGTCAATTTGCTGAAGTTATTTATCAGCTGTAGGAGTTCTCTAGGGGAGTGTTTTGGGTCACTTAGGTAGACTATCATATCATCTGCAAATAATGATAGTTTGACTTCTACCTTTCCAATTTGTATACCTTTGACCTCCTTATGTTGTCGAATTGCCCGAGCTAGTACCTCAAGAACAATATTGAAAAGATAAGGAGAAAGGGGGCAGCCCTGTGTACTCCCTGATTTTAGTGGGATTGCTTCACGTTTCTCTCCATTTAGTTTGATGCTGGCTACCGGTTTACTGTATATTGCTTTTACTATGTTTAGGTATGGGCCTTGAATTCCTGTTCTTTCCAAGACTTTAAGCATGAAAGGATGCTGAATTTTGTCAAATGCTTTTTCAGCATCCAATGAAATGACCATGTGGGTTTTTTTTCTTTGAGTTTATGTAGTGGATTGCATTGATGGATTTCCATATATTGAACCAACCCTGCCTCCCTGGGATAAAGCTTACTTGATCATGGTGGATGATCGTTTTTATGTGTTCTTGGATTCAGTTGGCAAGAATTTTATTGAGTATTTTTGCATCGATATTCATAAGGGATATTGGCCTGAAATTCTCTTTCTTAGTTGGATCTTTGTGTGGTTTTGGTATCAGCGTAATTGTGGCTTTGTAGAAGGAATTGGGTAGTGTTACTTCTGTTTCTATTTTGTAGAATAGTTTGAAGAGTATTGGTGTTAGGTCTTCTTTGAAGGTCTCATAGAATTCTGCACTGGAACCATCTGGTCCTGTGCTTTTTTTGGTTGGAAGACTTTCTATGACCCCTTCTATTTCTTTAGGGGTTATGGGACTGTTTAGATGATCTATTTGGTCCTGATTTAATTTTGGTCTAGGAAATTGTCCATTTCCTCCAGATTCTCCAGTTGTATTGAGTATAGGCTTTTGTAGTAGGATCTCATAATTTTTTGGATTTCCTCAGTTTCTGTTGTTATATCCCCCTTTTCTTTTCTAAGTTTGTTAATTTGGATACTTGCTCTGTGCCCTTTGGTCAGTCTGGCTAAGGGTTTATCTCTTATCTCTTGTTGATTTTCTCAAAGAACCAGCTCCTGGATTCTTTGATTCTTTGTATGATTCTCTCTGTTTCCACTTGATTGATTTCAGCCCTGAGTTTGATGATTTCCTGTCTTCTACTCCTCCTGGGTGAATTGGCTTCTTTTTGTTCCAGGGCTTTCAGGTGTGTAGTTAAGCTGCTAGTATATGCTCTCTCCATTTTCTTTTTGGAGGCACTCAGGGCTATGGGTTTTCCTCTTAACACTGCTTTCATTGTGTTCCAAAGATTTGGGTATGTTGTGCCTTTATTTTCATTAAATTCTAAAAAGTCTCTGATTTCTTTCTTTATTTCTTCTTTGGCCAAGGTGTCATTGAGGAAAGTATTGTTCAGCCTCCATGTGTATGTGGGCTTTCTGTTGTTTTTGTTGCTATTGAAGACCACTCTTACTCCATAGTGATCTGATAGGAGGCATGGTATTAGTTTGATCTTCTTATATTTGTTGAGGTCTGTCTTGTGACCAATTATATGTTCGATTTTGGAGACGGTACCATGAGGTGCTGAGAAAAAGGTATATTCTTTTGCTTTAGGGTGAAATGTTTTATAAATATCAATTGGTCCAAAGCTTCAATTAGTTTTACTGTGTCCCTGTTTAGTTTCTGTTTTCCTGATCAGTCCATTGAGGAGACTGGAGTCCCCCACAATTATTGTGTTAGGTGCACTGTGTGCTTTCGGCTTTAGTAAAGTTTCTTTTATGAATGAGTGTGCCCTTGCATTTGGCGCATAGATGTTCAGAATTGAAAGTTCTTCTTGGTGGACTTTTCCTATGACCAGCAAGGAATGTCCTTCTGCATCTCTTTTGATGACTTTACGTTGAAAGTCAATTTTATCTGATATTAGAATGGCTACTCCAGCTCTCTGAGACCATTGGCTTATAAAATTGTCTTCCAGCCTTTTACTCTAAGGTAGTTTTTGTCTTTGACACTGAGGTGTGTTTCCCTTATGAAGCAAAATGTAGGGTCCTGTTTCCTTATCCAGTCTGTTAGTCTATGTCTTTTTATTGGGGAATTGAGTCTATTGATGTTAAGAGATATTAAGGAATAGTGATTATTACTTCCTGTCATTTTTGATGTTATTTTTATATTTGAGTGGTTATCTTCTTTTGGGTTTGATGAAGGAAGGTAACTATCTTGCTTTTTCCAGGGTGTAGTTTCCCTCCTTGTATTGGAGTTTTCCTCCTATTTTTCTTTGCAAAGCTGGGTTTGTGGAAAGATATTGTGTAAATGTGGTTTTGTCATGGAATATTTTGGTTTCTCCATCTATGGTGAATGAGAGTTTTGCTGGGTATAGTAGTCTTGGCTGACATTTGTGTTCTCTTAGAGTCTGCATGAGATCTGCTCAGGATCTTCTATCTTTCATGGTCTCTGGTGAGAAGTCTGGTGTGATTCTGATAGGTCCTCCTTTATATGTTACTTGGCCTTTTTCTCTTACTGCCTTAATATTCTCTTTGTTTAGTGCATTTGGGGTTTTGATTATTATGTGACCTGAGGTATTTCTATTCAGGTACAGTCTGTTTGAAGTTCTGTAGGCTTCTTGTATATTCATGGGCATTTCTCTCTTTAAGTTGGGTAAGTTTTCTTCCATAATTTTGTTGAAGATATTTGCTGGCCCTTTCTGTTGTAAATCTTCACTCTCATTTATAGCTATAATCCTTAGGTTTGGTCTTCTCATTGTATCCTGGATTTCCTGGATGTTCTGGGATACAAGTTTTTTGCATTTTGCATTTTCTTTGACTGTTGAGTCAATGGTTACTATGGTATCTTTGGCATCTGATATTCTTTCTTCCATCTCTTGTATTCTGTTGTTGATATTTGCATCTATGTCCCCTGATTTTTTCTCAAGGTTTTCTATCACCAAAGTTGTCTCCCTTTGTGATTTCTTAGTTGTTTCTTCTTCTGTTTTTAGATCCAGGATGGTTTTTATCAGTTCCATCATTTGTTTGTTTGTGTTTTCCTTTAATTCTTTAAGAGATTTTTGTGTTTCCTCTTTCATGACTTCTGCCTGTTGACTCAAGTTCTCCTGCATTTCTTTAATTTTTTTTTTGTTTCTTCTTTATTGGCTTCTATCTCTTGAGCCTTATTCTCCTGAATTTCTTTAAGTGATTTTTGTGTTTCCATTATACAGGTTTCTAGCTTATTCATGTTCCCCTGTATTTCTTTAAGAGATTCATTTATGTCCTTTTTGTGTTCTTCTAGCAGCAGCATGACCAGTGATTTTAAATCCAACTCTTGTTTCTCTGGTGTTTTGGAATAACCAGGACTTGTTGATGTTGGAGAGTTTGGTTCAGACGCTGCCATATTGCCTAGATATCTGTTATTAGTGTTCCTGCATTTGCCCTTTGCCATCTTGTTTCTGGCATTAGTTGGTCTTGTCTCTGGCTGGTGTTTGAACCTCCTGAGAGGTTCTAGGGCTATTTGCGCAATACTGGATGGCTGGGTTTCTCCTGTTGCAGATTGCTGATGTGCTGTCCTCCTCTTGGGTGCCCTTGCAGCCCTAGTGTGCTTTGCCCCAGATTGTATCTGTGAACCAGATGGTGCCCGTTTGCTCCTACAGGGAGTGCTGAGGGTGTATGCTGCGAGACCTTTTCTGAGTGCTGATCACTTTGCTGGGCAGCCGAACTCCCAACCGGGTGAGTGCACACAAGGCTAGCCTAGCTGCTCAGGCCCTGAATCTAGGCAAAACCTGGCAGTCCAAGTTCTGAGCAAAGTTCCCCTTGGGCCATGAGTGCTAACTGGTTCTTTCAGGTAGCCAAGCACTCCCTGAAAGTGCTGAGAGAGTCTGCTAGGCTAACAACCTCCTGGCCAGGTTGGCACACAGATGTCCCACAGAGCAGCCCAGGTCTTGGGGGCAGTCCAGGGCCTGTCGGGCTTAGACACCCCCCCTCCCAATGTTAGCCTTGGGCTCTGCCTGTTAGTCCTGCTAGAACTCTCTGGCGATCCTTAGGCAAAATGGCAGTGCAAGCACCGGGTGGGCAAACAACCTCCTGGCTGGGTTGGCACCGTGATGGCCCCCGAACAGCCCAGGGCCTGGGTGCAGGCCAACGCCCTTCAGGCTTAGACCCCCGTGATGTTGGCCTTGGGTTATGCTTGCATACCTCAGGCTGTCTGATCTCTCTAGCATCCGAGAACCAAGATGGAGGCGAGTCTCTCGTAACTGACTAGCGGGAGGCAGAGTTCTGAAGTGGCTTCTGTGCGGTGAAAGACAATGTAAATCCACCACTGCTTGCAGTCCGGCTGGCCAGCGATGGTCAGTGGTCGTGGGCACAGGGCCTGCCTGGACCCTGTCACCTTGGTTCCACTGCTGATAGCCCTCCCTCTGGACCAGCTGCTGCTGCTGTTGCAGCTGCCACCACCGCCCCAATCAAACAGTACATTCTTATCTGTATTTATAATGACACTGTTTATGTCTGAAGGCATGTAGAATTTTTCATGTAGGCTGAGTACATGAGGAATGAAGTTCCATAAATTATACTCTGTCATTTTACTCATTTATTTAGGTATTACTTTGATAATTATATTGTTCAAATGCCTGGATATTTATATAGCTTATGGTTTTAATTTTTCCTCTTCTCAGTCTATCTATCATGATCATGTGGGTACAGACATGCAGATACACACACACACACACACACACACACACACACACACACACACCTGCTCAAATTCATTGCATTTCTACTATTTTCCTTCCATTAGTAGGTCAAGATTTGGGATATCATTATTTTTCTCTCATCTTTTTTTATTATCTATATTGGCAGGCAGAGAGTCGAACTGATTGTATAGCCCAGATAGAACTCATAGGTCAGAGGACTGTGAAGGATAGTTGTCTTTCTCTTTCCACTTGTGGACCCTGGGAACTTACATCACCAGTCTTTGGTCCTTCAGAAATTAGCAAAAAGTATACTTTTGAGAGCACAGTTAGAATTTGAAACTTTGTAACAATAACATTGTTAAAAAAAATTGATCAGCTAATAAATCACTAAGGTTCATAGTAAGTGGGAGAATTAATACATATACTACTTACAAACACATTATACTTTTAACATCTTTAAAATATTATCATTTAATTTTGTTGAGTCAATGTAATTGAAAAGAAGCTACAAACATGTAAATGAAACAAGAAAGCTCAAAAAATTCCCAAATTTTTAAAATGTACCAATTAACTATCTTATATAACCATATGCAACACTGTGTGAAGACAATTGGAATTGAGTGAATAGAAGGTCCTTTCCACAAGATCATTTTTCTGTCTGGTGTTAGCTCTGTTCTATGACCTGATTCATGCACTGAAGACAAAATGTTAATAAAATCTGCACATTGATTGCCAGTTATTTTATAGTTTGAAAAGGCAGACATGTAAATATATATTTGGCCACCCAAAGATTAGAGAGTTTCAACAAAAGACATACAAATGAGAAGAGTGATAAAGTAGATGTGAAAATAAGGAACTATACTTAATGCACATCACTCTACATACACAATCTTGGATATTTTTAAATAGTAATAAAAATATGAAGTGTCTTTAGAGTAAATGAATCAGGTGATCTTATCATTAAAAGGCATAATTAATTATGAGACAAATTAAATAATTACAACAAAGCAAGAAAACCATCTAATAAGTGGTTATTAACCTAGAAAACTGGAATACCCAAAACATAATCCACACATCAAATGAGGTACAAGAAGAAAGGAGGAGTGGCCCCTGGTTCTGGAAAGACTCAGTGAAACAGTATTCGGCAAAACCAGAACGGGGAAGTGGGAAGAGGTGGGTGGGAGGACAGGGGAAGAGAAGGGGGCTTACAGGACTTTCGGGGAGTGGGGGGCTAGAAAAGGGGAAATCATTTGAAATGTAAATAAATTATATCGAATAAAAAAAAAGAAAAAAATATTCAAGGTAGTAGCATGCCCTATCATGATTAATTGCTACGTACAATATTATTATATTAAAATAATGCCTATGTTTTTATTATACCCTTAATCTGACACTTTAATATGCTTGAGATATGTCTGGGTGAAGTGTAGGTTAGTCTTGTGCCAGTTGTAGAACATAATTTACCCCTATAAAACCCCACCACCAGCAAAATGTTGTATATGAGTATTTATTTGACTAAAAGATATCTGGAAACAATCATTTGCTTTCTACCTACTACCTATACAACTTTCAGGAAGATTGCTGACATTCCAACCTTTAGTTTTCCTATTTGTAAATGGAAGACAGTCACCTCTTATCATAGGCTACTTTTGAAGTTTAGGAATAAAATGCACTCATATATTAGCCATAGAGTGATTAACAATTGCTTGTTCCATAGCTGTTTGTTATGGAATTTAATTTAGTCAATAAATAGATGCAAACAAATATGACTTGATTTCTTAAAATATCAGAAAAATAAAATAATAATAAATATCATATGGTGTATGAAGACTTTTTAAAAGCAGCTTATATTTGTAAATTAAACTTTTAAAAGGCAGATGAAGTTCTTCCCCACTTTCTCTTCTATTGGATTCATTGTGTCTGATTTTACGTGGAGGTACTTGATCCACTTGGACTTGAGCTTTCTACAAGTAGATAAAACTAGATAAATTTGCATTCATCTATAAGCTGACCACCAGTTGAACAAGCACAATTTGGTGAAATTGTTGTCTTTTATCCACTGGATGGTTTTGGATTTTTTTTTTCAAAGATCAATGGCCATAGGTGTATGGGTCTATTTCTGGGTTGTCAATTCTATTCTATTGATACACCTGTCTGTCCAGGTACCAGTACCATGCAGGTTTTATCACTATTGCTCTGTAGTATAGCTTGAGTTCAGAGATGGTGAATTCCCCCGAAGTTCTTTTATTGTTGAGAATAGTTTTTGCTCTCCTAGGGTTTTTTTTTTTTGTTGTTGTTGTTATTCCTGATCAATTTGAGAATTGCTCCTTCTATCGCTGAAGAATTCAGTTGGAATTTTGATGGGGATTACAGTGAATCTGCAGATTGCTTTTGGTAAGATAGCCATTTTGACTATGTTAATTCTGCCAATCCATGAGCATGGGACATCTTTCCATCTTCTATGGTCTTCTTAGGTTTCTTTCTTCATAGACTTAAAGTTCTTGTCATACAGATCTTTACTTCCTTGGTTAGCATTACACCAAGATAGTTTATATTGTTTGTGACGATTGCTAAGGGTGTTGTTCCCCTAATTTCTTACTCAGCCTTTGAGTAGAGGAAGGCTACTGATTTGTTAAAGTTAATTTTATATCAAGCAACATTGCTGAAGTTGTTTATTAGCTTATTAGTTGTAGAAGTTCTAAGATAGAATATTTGGGGTCACTTATGTAGCAGTGGGGAATGGGGAATGGGGAACTGGGGATAGCCACTAAAATGTCTCAGTCTCCAGGGAAGCTAGAGGCTCCAAGGAACTATTGTGGATGATTTTAGTCCAAATACCCAACAAAATGGACATACAACCTGTAGAGACCACCTCCAGTAGATAGGCATGGCTCCCAGTAAACAAATGGATGGGGCTACCCATCCATTTCAAAAATTGTTAACCCAGAAATAGTCCTGTCCAAGGAAAGACAGGGATAAAAATGGAACAGAGACTGAAGTAAAGGCCATCCAGAGACTACCCTCACTAGGGATCTATCCCATCAGCAGGCAGCAAACCCTGATACTATTGCTGATGTCAATAAGCAATGTCCCTTCTTGAGAAGTGCTTGCTGACAGGAGCCTGATATGGTTCTTCCCTGAGAGGATCTACCAGCAACAGACAAAAACAGGTGCAGATACTCAGAGTCAACCAGGAGACTGAGCCCAAGGACTCCACTGAAGAGGATTGCAACCCCATAGGAAGAACAATATGAACTAACTGGACCACCTAGAGCTCCCAGAGACTAAACTACCAACCAAAGAGTATACATCAAGGGATCCATGGCTCCAAATACATGTGTAGCAGAGGATGAGATTATCTGATATCAACGGGAGAGAAAAACCTTAGTCCTATGGAAGCTTGATGCCCCATCTTATAGGGATTTTAAAGTGGTGAAGCAGGCATGGGTGAGTGGATGGAGGAGCATCCTTGGGAAAGGGTATTGTGGAGGGGTAACAAGGAAGGGGGATATCATTTGAAGTGAAAATGAATAAAATGATTAATAAAAAGACTCAGATGAAAAGCTTATGAAGCATCTAGTCAAGTCTATGTTACAAAATTATGATCTGAATAAGGTGATTGATATCCCAACTTCACACTGTAAGCACATAAGGGATTCTACTTAATTTTATGGGCAGTTTAGCACCAAAAGTATGATAGAGGGTTTGCTCCAAACATTATCCAAACCTGAAATTAACCAAGCATCTACAGAGGGGTAAAGCAAGAAAATGCCTTTAGCCTAATTGGAGTACATAGTATCTAAAAAGATAAGGACAAAAGATAAAGACAATGTGGGGAAAGAGAAAATGACCCTTACCAGAATATAGCCTAGCCATCATTTCTAACCAAAGAGGTATAACATCCTTCTTCCTTGGTCACCAGGGTCTCCAAGAAAGAAGTAAGAGGTGAAAAGAAATGGGCTTTGTCTCAAGGCAATGAAAGAAAAAGAACACCCCTGCCAATCCTTCTAAATTGGGGATTCCAGATTTCAGAAGTTCATACTCATTGAAGACATCTTCAAAGTATGATGATATAACTGATACATTTCAACAGGATTAAGTTATAAGTAAAATAATAATAATTAATATAATAATAATAATAATTAATAATACAGCTGGTGGTCACCAGGCCAATGCTTAGAGTTCTTATCTAAGTAATTTTAAATCCAACGCAGAGTGAATGAACATGATCTTAGAAAACAAAAAGCTTACCTGTTAGGAAATCACTAACTCTTGTACAAATGAAATTTATCAGTCAGAAACCAATAAAAACACAGCCAGATTTTACCAATCTGAAACCACTAGTTTATTTCTATGTAAAGACTACCAATTTCAAAAATAAAATGTTATCTTCCTCTTGCTTTTTGTAAAGTCATCTAGAAGTTTTCACTCACAATTCTTCCTAGATTTCTACAGTGTTTTGGGTTTGGTACTCCTAGATTCACAAATCACTGTTAGCTTGAATAACTCATTGAAATGTTAAGTTTATCATTTTTGCAGAGTGACATTATATAATTTCAAAGGAAATGGTTCTATGTTTAGTTATAGCCCTCATTTTCCCCTGAGAAGTCCATCCGTTTAAAGAACAGAAGCTGTGACCCACTCAATTCAAAAGTAAGACACCTGGTCCCTTTGGTATAAATATACAAAATGGCCATAGAACTCCAGAGCATAATGTATTTATCTTACTTGTATAAGATTAAAGATCACAATTGAACAATAGACCTCACTGTATGTGGTTATTTGTCAAAGGAATGTCAACACATTCCCTTGTGGCCCATTTATTATTCTATGTGCAGTTATAAAAACTATAAATAAATTGTAGCTATAAATTAAAATCTTTCTTTTTAAAAAGTATTATTTATGTGCATACAACTTGTATTTGTTCAAGCAGTTTCACAAATGTGTAATGATTGAATGTCTTATATAAATGCAAGCTTACTGAGAGCAATACAGTCCTTCCAACATACAATATAAAAGACCTTGGCAAAGCTGTGTTCCTTCCAAAACAATTAATGAACATGGCAAATGCCTCATTAACACTCTGTTTCTTAGCCTTATGATCTGATCGAAGGTTATGTATAAGGACTCATCTATTATCTTTACTATTTTAATAAAATATGCCATTGGCCATATATGTGAGTTGGAACTGCTGAGGCTATGAAAAGTGATTACAATAAAATAGTATTAGTTGAGACAGAGGGATCAAGGACACCTCAAGAAAACCCACAGAGTCAATTAGCCTGGATTGTGGGAGCTTACAGAGATTGAATCCACAACCAGGCAGACTAAATGAGTCTGGCCTAGGTCCTTTGCATTGTAGGTTGGTATTCTTGTGGAAGTCCTGGCAGTGGAATTGGGGGCTGCCTCTGATTCTTCTGTCTGTTTTAGAGACCCTTTTCTTCCTGTTACGTTGACTTGTTCAGCATTAGTATATGGGGAGAGAGGTGCCTAGTCTTATTGCAACTTAGTATGCCATGTTTGTTTGACATCCATAGAAGCATGCCCTTTTCTTAGGAAAAACTTAAGAGGAGTGAAGGGAGAGGAAATGGGGAAAAGAGACAAGGAGAAGAAGAGAGGAATCTGTGGCCAGCACATAATATATGAGAGAAGTATATACAAAACATTTAAAAATAGTATAAGCTTTGTATTTTCTGAAGATGAATGAGATAGGAAGAAATGGAATGTTCAAGTCAAATTTATGCATTGTGAAAGGTATAGAATTCAGTTATTCAAAATTCAGCATGCCTTGCCCTTGCAATCATGTTGAGGAGAGTTGCCAGATCCTTGCCAAACATACTGCTGTGTAGAAAAAATGTCTGTGGAATATGATTCTAGAAAAGAAATAAATCAACCAAACAAAATACAAACAAAAGAAAAACAAACAACAAGTATCAAAAACTTAAGGGAAAATTATCCTAGATTCAGAAGGTAGTTCTGTGAATATTACAGTATGTAAAATCATCAGGTATATAAATATTAAGGATCACACACAAGAGGCACAGCAGCAGAAGCACCTGCCACTCCACTTCTAGTCTATAAGGCACAGAAGAGGTCCTTCCTGTGGTCATCCTTTTTTGCTATACTTTCCTTGTCAGTAGGGTGGTGTCAATCTACTGTGTCTTGGGTACCAGAGTAACTGCTGTCTGACACAGATAGTGGTGGTAATCATTCTAAAACCTGAAATATGCCCTAATAGTCTTAAACAGTTACTGAAATATTTGACTTTAAAATTATGGATTGAAAAGGCTTACAAAAGCATAACAATATTAAAAGGATCAGCTTCTTCCTGAGGCTGTGATCATCATGATCACAGAATGTGATGAGATTTGAAAAGACTATTTTCTATATTCTATGTTGCCCCTTTTGGCATATGAGTTATAAATTATGTTTTTAGCAACTTATGTTACTATTCATATTTTTCAGGTAATAAAGAAAATTTATGCTTATGTTGCTGTGCCATTTCTTTTTATCTTAGAGTGATTCTTCCTGTTTAAAGAAGAGATTAAACTATTTTTGAAAATCTGCTTGGATATAGGGCATCTGTGCTTCAGAGGCCTTAGAGGTTACAGACAAGTTTACCTGACTTCTGCTCTCAGCTGCTCTGATTACTAGTCCTCTGTTATTTCACTTTTATTTTCTATGTTATATATATATATATATATATATATATATATATAAAATTGGTTTGGTATTCAATGTTCATTTCCAACACTTTCTATAGCGAATTGCTATATTTTAGAGTCTAAAAGGCTAAAGAGTATATTCTTCAGGTTTTCTTCTATAGGATTATGGAAGCAAATTAAGTTCATCAATTAGATGAACTCCCAGATGTCTTGAAAGGCAAAAGGGAGAAGGTGTAAACATATTCCTATCACATGTAATCTTATACCAGTGAACAAAAGTCCTATGGAAACAGCACTTTTCTTGAGCTAGTGTCTAAATTTGCAAATATCAGGAGAGAATTCAGTACCTTGAGAGCTACTGCTTGTCTCCCCTGCCCACTTGTGGATGAGCCTTCCAACAAGAAGTGAGCAGGATCCTCCTCTGAGAAATAGTATTGTTACACTTTCAGGGCCTAGAACCTACATACCTACTCCTCAGTGACCCAAGTCTGTGAGTTTAAATCAATTCCTTCTTTAACTGTCTAGAGTAGTTTCTGAATCCTAGTCTCAAGCCTCAGTGATCAACCTTATCAAGCCTCAACTTCTTAACTTGGAAATTGGGACAAATAGGTGTTTGCTTGATGGGAGAACTAATTCAGATGGATTATGCAGAATGTTTGACTCAGCATGTTGTTCTCAGACAAATACATAGCTATCACAGAGCTAAGTCTAATTCAGTCACAAGTTGTCAGTAGGTAAATATAACCAGCCACACTGATGTTTGCAGCCCTTGTTTCAGTTTCATGCATAAGTGGTGCCTGCTCTACTGTTCTACAAAGCCCTAAAGTCTTCTTTTTATATCAGTTGCAATAGTCAGAAATGGTTCTATGCTCAGTAAAACTGAGATCAAACTAATGTGTCCATTTATTTTTTATTTCAACAAAATGAAAGACTGAGAGGAGAACACTTCTAATCTCCAGATTGCATCAACAACAAAGCTGTAAAAACCGGTTGCTTAGTAAAGAGGGATGTGGGTGCAAACTGAAATTCCCAAAAAAAGAATCAAACCTGTGTTATATATTCTACGAGGCTGGTCAGTTTTGGAGTGCTAAGATGTTACATGTTGAGAGCATGAATTATCATAAGGTTATCTCTTAATGGGCATTCATTGCCCACATTGTGTCTAATACATCATCCTTATGGCTAAGATGGTATAAATCCTTTTTAGAATATGCAAACAGACCCCTAGCTCCTGCCAATGCAAAGGTTAAGAATGTCATCAAGAACTATGGAAATTTAGTGAAAATGAAGATTACAACCAATTATGTAAAGCTTTTAATATTGGGTAGTAAAATATTTTAGGATAAGGCATTTGTTCCCCTTCTAGTACCTAAAACCTTACTACCTGGCCTGTCCCCATCTCAGAACCATTTTATTAATATTTAATCACCGTCTTAAGTAAAAACCGCCCAGGGGATCAATTTTAAGACTCATTAGAGTAAAGATTATGAGAGTTTATTTATAGAATACCTTTTAGTCATTCTTACCATCTTTTGGATGGTCTTTAAATTAGCACTCTCCTCCACCTTTCTCAAGTTCAGTCAATCAATTCTGCCTGCAAGTTTTAAGTAGTATCTCTCTATGCAAATGAGAGGTCATGCCATAGGAGATTAAATTAAAAGATGCTCTACAAAGAGACTTTAATGAGATATATTGATCTGCTCATTACTTGGTCTTGAGTTTTTAGACATCATTAGCAGAACACAACCTAACTGAAGACTTTCATTAATCTCCAGGTGTACAGGCAGAAGAAATATATGAAAGTCAGCCTTTAGAGCTCTTTAGCCATGTATGAAGTAGAATTTCTGACTACAACGGTAGAGTAAATTTGCTGACAATTCCACTGTGGTATGAGTTCTATACCATGTCATTTAATTGGCCATTTCATTCTAACATTAAAGTAAGATATACAGTAAGATACAGTAAGACTATGGTCACAGAAATTCATGAATTATCATGAGAATGCCATTCTCAACATTTACATGATTATATGTAGAATAGATCTAATTTTAGAAAAATTTATACATCTTCATATGAACACAGAAGTGCTCATGGAAACTAGCTATCTGGAAAATATAATGTTTAAACTTCTGTTGGCACAGAATAATAACCCTGTCTTAAAGAATGTGAGAAAATATTTTGTTCTGCCTCAAATCTAAATGACACTTGCCTGGGAACTTGAATTTAAGTTAGACTGAGTGATGTTATTCTATGAGAAAAATCACATGACCTATGATAGCCAAAGAAGAAATTTAATGATCCAGGAGATCACTTGGCCTGGAAAGTGCTTGCCACAAGATCATTAGGACTTGAGTTTAATAATCAGAACCCCACAAAAAGCTTGTCATGGTAATACACGCTTGTCATTCCAGCATTGGAGAGAGATATGGGTGGATCCCTGAGGCTACCAAACTATATTAAACAACTATATAAGTTCAAAGTCAATGAGATATTCTGTTTTCCAAAAGAAGATTGAAGACTAGGGAGATGGCTCCATGAGTAAGAGTGCTTGCTGTACAAGCATAAGAACCTGAGTTGGGTTCCTAGAAGGTATATAAACACATTAAGGCAAGGCTTCACATATCTGTGACCCAGTACTGGGCAACAGGGTTGATAAGAGTTCAGATTCAATAAGATACCCAATCTCAAGGTAATAAGATAAATAACAATAGAAGAAGATAGCACCTTCCTCTGGTCCTTTAGATTGTGTGAAAGGTGCATGCACCTATCTAAACACATACATTACACACACACACACACACACACACACACACACTCCAGGGTAGAAAAATCCTTAGGAACAAATACTCCTCAAGATTGACTAGCTTCCCACATATGCAAAAACATATAGAAACAAACTTGTATATATAGACAAATGTATAAACACCAAACTATGCCCCCACAAAAGGTAAAATAAATCATAAATTAACATATTTGCTGCACACATTGGTGGGTTGTTAGGTAAGTTGCTGATGAGTAGACATTAGCTTGTACAAGTTTCAGCTATTGTTATTCAGCATCTCAACTTCAGGCTTGTCAAACCTAAGGTGCTAAGCATAAGGATAGAATATAGAAGTTTACTAATAGTAACAAGAATTCTAAGCCAGATGTAGAGCTTGAAAGTAAATAGATATTAAGTTTATTAATTTATCCCAATGTAATTTTGCATATAGAAACATGATGATCCACTTTTACTAGACTATGCTGTTCTATTCAGGCATACTATTTGGGAATCTTCAATGTATATAAGGTTTCCTCATAGATCTACAGTTTCATGTTTCATCAGCAAGGTGATACTAACAGGTTAGAGGCCTGATTCATAGGTCAGAAGAAACAAATATCTGAAAATGGAATGAAAAAACAACAAGAATATTGGGGAAATTGAGTTATAATAGATATTTAATCTAGTCAAATGTCTGTTTTAATGAAAACAAATTAGAATTTCAATGTGATGTATAATTTTCATTTTTTGTAAATTTGGAACCATACAAATTCATTAAAAATTATCCTTAACTGTTCTCTAGATAAGTGTCAAAAATTCTACAAGCACCCACTCAAAATGACCTTTTTCAAATGTTAGTGTTACTGACCACTAAAACAAAACAAAATATTCTCAAAAGATGAAACATAAATGTTAAAATTATTCAACATCTGTAGCCATAAGGGAAATGTAAATTAAAACTACTTTGGGATTTCATCTTAACCCAGTCAGAATGACTAAGATTATTTCAACAAATGACAGCAGATCCTGACAAGGAAATAGGGAAAATGAAACACTTATTCATTGAAAGTGGGAATGCAAACTGTTAGAGATACTAACAGGTTAGAGAGTGGAAATCAGTGTGTTGGTTCCTCAGGAATCTGAGAATAGATCTACCTTAAGATGTATCTAAATTGTATACCCAAAGTACTCTGCATTCTACTATAGAGACAATCTATGTTTATTGCTATTCTATTAATGATAGCCATAAATCAGAAATTACCTAGATATGGTCAACTGATAAATAATGAAAATGTGCTACATGTATACAAGAGGATATCACTCAGTTATTTGTTAAAATGAAACTAAAAAAAATTAAAGTAAGTAGAAGGATCTTGATACACTATTCCTAACTAAAGCAACCCAGGTGAAGAAAGACAAATATTGTGTACATTCTTTTATATGTAAATATTAGATTTTTAAGCTTTAAATATACATGTTTCAATGAAAACAATAATAGATGTTAGGTGGCTTGCAAGGGCCAAAATGGGAGAAGGGGGGCTTCCAAAAAAGGGAAATAAAATTAATGTTGTATGGAGATAAATGAGAAATTAGAATAGGAGGGCTAAATGGGGGGGGGTTGGAGTCCAGGGCAAAAAAGAAATATTAGAAGTAATAACTAATGTTAAACGCCTATTGAAGTCATATAGATAACCTCTACCACAGAAGTTCCTTAAAGCATATGTGAAAGCAATTTAAATGGAATAATTGATTCAGGGAGGAGACAATGCCCTAAGTATACATCTTATGCCATAACGTAGAACCCACAATGCCCAGAATGAGGTGTCTAATCTTGAGTCACTGGGCAAAGGGGTTTCATAAAGCCTTCCCTAAACATCACAGGCTATAGGTTATTTTTATAACCTGATGGTAAGGTACATATGCAGAAAATACAACTTACTTATGTCATTGGACATGAAGAAATCGAGCTAATGCCCATATAGAAGCAGTCCCTACAAACTCATGATTCTGGAAGGTACTTTGCATGCTACCAGAGAAGAATGGTAATCATCACTGTCACACAGATATAAACTCTGAAATTTACAACAGAGACCAACCTGCCAGATATGTTGGTGTAATAGCAACAGAAATGTTATGGGAATTACCAACCATTTTTTCAGTTGGGTCTAATACCCACTCTGTGAGATAAAACCTATAGCTGACATTGTTAAATTGGCCAAGAACCTGAAACTATATAAGTAGTGGATCCTAAGGGAAAATCTACTGTGATTATTCTACAAATGAACAGTCAAAACCAACTTTTAATGACATATTGCTATACTCATAGAACATAGTGTCACTCAACACTCCTCAGAAAAGCTTCTTGTCATAGATGGTAATCAACACAAAGGCCTGCAACAGAATAGTGTGAAGAAATTAGGCTTTGGCGCCCTCATCCATAAATTGTTTGTCTGTTTAAAAACCCTCCCTTCGTGGATCAGAAATTTATATGGAAAAAGATGGAGGCAGAAAGATTTTTAAGAGCCAGGAGTGATGAATAACTCTAGGGAAAATATATCTTCCAGACTAATGTGACCTCACAGAGACTATGACAGGATATATATGAGAAGCTCAAGACACACAAAATCTCAGCACTAGGAAGGGAAGGTGGATGCAAAATTCTACTAACTAGCCATGAATATATTTGCAATTAATGTATACTTAGTAATAGAAAATCAGTTTTCTGTAATGAAGTGACACTGGCCAGGTATCACCCTCTTTTCAGGGCACATTAGATGCCCATGAGTAACCAGCCAAGACAAAACAGATTCCATGTTTGTTTTTGTTTTTTTGCTTTTAAGTGCTTTTTGTTTTAGGGTTTTTTTATTATTGTTGTTGTTTATTTGTTTGTTTGTTTTGTTTTATTGTATGTACCAACCAGGAGCCCCACAGCTCCCAGTGCCTAAACCACCAACCAAAGAGTATACGTGGAGGGACACATGGCTCCAGCTACATATGTAGCAGAGGATGGCCTTTTCAGACATCAATGAGAGGAGAGACCATTGGTTCTGTGAAGGCTGGATGCCCCAGTGTAGGGGAATGCTAGGTCAGGAAATTGGGAGGGGGGTTGGTGAACAGGGGAAAGGGGGATGGGATAGGGAGTTTTCAGAGGGGAAATGAGGAAAGAGGCTAACATTTGAAATGTAAATAAAGCAAATATCTAATAAAAAGATTAAAAAACATGAAATTTGATAGGTAGCAAGGTGGAGAAAATGAGGGAGAGTTGAGGGATGGCATCTTGATTGAAATATATTGTATGAAAACAAGTTTAAACAATAAAAATAATTTATAACGTTTATTTTAAATGTTCAGGTGGGTTCTAGTCTGCTTTCTATTTCTGTGATTAAAATCATGACCAAAAACAAATGGTGGAGAAAATGGTGTATTTCTTCTTACCCTTATACATCAAAATCTACCACTGAGAGAAAATAAGGCAGCTGCTTAAAGCAAGAACCTGGTACAGAATCTATGGAAGAGTATTGTTTGTTAGCTCACTCTCTGGTTGCTCATACAGACATGCTCAGCTTGCTTACACAACACCTGTCTGCCTGCTTAGGGATAGCACTACCCACAGTGAACTAGGGCCTCTATCAATCAAGGCAATCTCTCATAAACATGTCTACTTTGGCCTTAGCCATAAGACATAGTAGACTAGGTGACTCTAGGTTGTCCTAAGATAAAGGATGTCCTGGCGTTTGAGACTATTTCCAGTTCTGCAACTCAGTGTAGTGTTTTTATCTAGCTTCCCTTCTGGTAACTTAAGACATGTCAGGAAAAATAATGCATTAGAAGCAAAAATAAAGGAATAAGGAAGAAGTCATTCAGTTTTTTACCAGTAAGAAAATATCTTAGTGTGGTACAGCACTATGCTATTATGTGTTCAGATCACCCCTGTGGGAGAATTTCCTCTGTTAATATCAACAGACTGAATTGTAGGCCAAATCCTCATCTTGCTGTTACACCTACACAACCGACAAGCAGGACCTGGGATCTTACCAGTTTTCTCAATTCTGGACTCTGGGGTAAAAGGGTGATTAGAATATATTGGCTTCCTGGAGCTTTCAGTGTCATGGGAGCCAAGGAAAATGAACAAAAACTTAATACATATCTTCATTCTTTTCCACCTTTTCTTTTTATTATGTGGGTTTCATGTGGGTTTTCAATTATGATATTAAGATAAAAAGGGCCATTATTTACCTGCACATACCTGCTGTTGTGTGGAACTGGAATGTCTCCCAGAGGATCAGGTGTTTAAACATGTAATTCCCAGCTAGTGGAACATTTTAGGAAAGTTTTGGAACCCGTGGGAAAGGAAGCATTCCTGCATGAAGTATGTCACCATTGATGCCTGATCCCACTTTCTATTTTCTCTCTGCTTCCTGTGTACAGTTTCAAAGTCATCGACCTGCTTCCTGCCCCAGCTGCTAAGCCTTCTCTGTCTGTCCTCACGCCTTCACCAATATGATGGACTATCTCTTTCTTGAATAATAAACCAAGAGCCCTTTCTCCTTTAAGTTGTTTTTGTCAATTTTTCTCAAAGCAATTGAAAAGGATTAATTTAATTGGGGAACGGGTAGAGGGAAGAGGGCTTATGGGACTTATGCAGATAGGAGAACGGGAAAGGGGAAATCATTTAGAATATAAACAAAGAATATAGAAAATAAAAAAATCTGATAAGAGATAATCTTCCTTGAAAATGGAAATAGTGACAATCATCTCTTATGAGATTAATAATGTTCTTAACAAAAAATTAGAAAAGGATTGATTTAATAACCATTGAGCATTTGCTAAAACTGGCATTAACCTCAGTACATACTATTAACAAAATCAGAAACTGTACTTAGATTTTTCCAGTGACCTCACTCATGTCTTTTCTGTGTCTTAAATCTAATCTAGTATATGACCTTGCTCTGAGGAAACAGATATTGCTGTTAGCATCCTTCATCATTTCTTCTTTGCGGACTTATCAGGTTTTCATGACTTAAAATAGCCTTGTCATATTTTAATGTACTGATGTGTGTGTGTGTGTGTGTGTGTGTGTATTATTAATCACTTTGATTTGTCTGGTATTTTTTTTCAATGTACTTTGGATGTGTGACACCCACAAGACATCACAGTGAGGGCAGTGGTGGTGCACGCCTGTAATCCCAGCACTCTGGGAGGCAGAGGCAGGCGGATTTCTGAGTTCGAGGCCAGCCTGGTCTACAGAGTGAGTTCCAGGACAGCCAGGGCTATACATAGAAATCCTGTCTCGGAAAAAACCAAATCTGAAAAAAAAAAAAAGACATCACAGAGTACTTCAGAAACATTTTTGTTCTTCTTAGTATTTTTTGACAGGAATCAGTAAGTCCAGTTTACACTCCAGGGGAGAAATTAAAGCTTCATTTTCTGGAGGAAGGAGCATTTAGTTTTGACAACTATTTCCAAAGAAAGTATTGTCTCTTTATTCTAATCATAATAAACACATTTGTAAATGATGATAACTGTATAGGAAAATAAAAAGATGTGATATGAAAAGATGGGAAGATATTCCTTCTCTCCCATACCTCCTCTCTCTAGTGTGTGTTAGTGTGTGTGTGAGCATGTGCACAAATGTGCATACAGATATTTATGCTTATGGGTATAGAAGTTAGAAGGCAACTTTAGAAATTTTCCATCTCTTAGTTTAAGACAGGTCTCTCACTGGCCTGGGAATCTGCCCATTTGGTTAAGCTAGCCCTCAACAATCCCAGGGATGCTCCTGTCTTTACCTTCTCAATGCCAGGATGACAGGCTTACACCATTATGCTGGGATTTTTATGTGGGTTCTGGAAGTTTAACGCAAGTCCTCTTCAATGTGTGAAAATCACCTTATAGACTGCATCTCCACACTCAGAGACATTTTTTAAGAATGCTCTATAAGAAATCAGTATGAAATTGTGGTCATGAGAAAAACATCAGAGAAAATGATGGGACAAAAGTATGCACCAACTTATTTATTTCTCCCACCACCCATAACACAGCAATCTCTTAATAGCTATTCAGGATTGGTGGTCCTAGGAAACAGCATCAAGAAAACAAAGGAAGAAAACAACCATAGGGAAACATTCTGTATAGGATATGATTACAGTTCACATACTGAGGTGATAGTTACCATTCAAAACCAGAGTGTCTTGAAGGGATTTTTAAAGCAACACTTTAAGTAAAAGAAAGCAACTCAAAGAAAACACAAAGTGTGCGCATGTGTGTGCGAGCACACGTGCGCGCACACGCACAAACACACACAAACACACACACACAGTCATATCATGAGATTCTGATTCTGAGAAAAGCCTTTGACAAAATACAACAACCCTTCATGCTAAAAATGTTGGAAAGAATAGGAATTCAAGGTCCATACCTAAATATAATAAAAGTAATATATAGCCAATAGTCATTATCAAACTAAATGGAAAGAAACTTGAAGCAATTCCACCAAAATTGGGGACAAGACAAGGCTGCCTATTCTCCCCTATCTATTCAATATAGTACTTGAAGTTCTAGCCAGAGCAATTAGGAAATGAAAGGAAATCAAAATGATAAAAATTTGAAAGGAAGAAGTCAAGATACCATTATTTGCAGAAGATATGATAGTGTACATAGGTGACCTAAAAAATACACAAGGAACTCCTACAGCTGATAAACTACTTCAGCAAAGTGGCTAGATACAAAATTAACTCAAACAAATCAGTATCTTTCCTCTATTCAAAAAATAAATGGACTGAGAAAGAAATTAGAGAAACAACAGCCTTTACAATATTCACAGATAATATGAAATATCTTGGTGTGACACAAACCAAGAAGGAAAGATCTGTATGACAAGAACTTCAAGTCTCTGAAGAAAGAAATTGAAGAAGACCTCAGAAAATGGAAAGATCTCCCATGCTCATGGATCAGCAGAATTAACACAGAAAAAAAAAGGCCATTTTGCCAAAAGCAATCTGCAGATTCAACGAAATCTGCATCAAAATTCCAACTCAATTCTTCACAGAGATAGCAAGAGCAATTCTCAAATTTATCTGGAATAACAAAAAACCCAGGATATCAAAAACCATTCTCAACAATAAAAGAACTTTTGGGGGAATCATCATCATCATCTCTGATCTCAAGCTATATTACAGAACAATAGCGATAAAATTTTCGGGCTTGTGTAGAGGAACCTGGGAAGGGGACAACATTTGAAATGTAAATAAATAAAATAATCAATAAGAAAAAAGAATTCACAGTGGTCAGAAGTAGATTTTGCTACTGGAATGCTTCTAGGAAGATTATGTCCTTGTTCTTGTTCTTTCTCTTCCTGTTTATTAAGCCCAGGTACTATAAAACATCTGATATAGACAGCATGAGGTATCACATACAGTACCTCAAAGTGATATCTTGGAAGTGTGTAAATAAGGAAACTATTGGAGAAAGTAGAAGGTAACATGATGGAGCTGGTTCCTTACACCTCATGAGGACAGAACATTAAACTTCGAAATCTTTGTGAACTTCTTAGCACTCTACAAAAATAGAATACAAATGTAAGCAGACTAATGAAATATAAACCATGAGAGAATCAGTTTTTTTTAGGTTTAGAATTAAGACTACTACATTAAGAGATAAAATAGAAAATGGTTTGATTAGGTAACTGGTACCTATGTACAGCAGGGAAGTAGATGAAATAAGTAGATAAAAGTGCTCTCTAATCTTGCCTGTCCTTATTTCATGTGATGTTAACTTTTTCCACAGTTTTTAAGCCTGTGCCCTATTTCAGAATCTTTTCCCCCACTCATCTTCTGAACCTCAGGATACTGAGGGAATTTGATGTTCAGACATTTTATTTTTAGGATATCATATTATATAATATCTTGGGTTAGTGTCATTCATTTTAAAAACTGCTGTTTTGAACAAGAAGTGAGAAAAATGTACCCAGTAGATATCAATCTTTACATCTAAACCTTAAAAATCACCTCAAAAAAAGCAGTCCTCCTGGAAGCATTTTTCTTTTATCTATTGACAACTCCATATGTGACTCTGGATTCATTTTCAAAGCCAAGTTACTGCACCTTTATTTCTAGCAGCAGTTAGTTTTCAATTAATTAACTGTTAAGTACAGTATTTAAAATAACGTATTTATTTTGTTTCTCTGCTGTGTAAAAAATGTTCCAGCTGCAGTATACTTTATCTTTTGAAAACTGACATCTCTGTTTTCTCATCAAGGATAGCCATGAAAGCACATTTAGAGAAAAAAAAAAAAACAAATACACAGAAGACTTAGAAATTTCAAGAATAATGAAGTCGCTGCAATACACTGAGGTTCCAGAATCAACAAACTACATAACATATCTACATTCACATTTGCTCTACAAAGAAAGTGTTCCTTTTATGTTAAGGAAATGTTGTGTGGAGTTACTGAGAAAATCAACATCAATTTGATTATTTTTTTTCATGGAAAACAGTAGTGAGCTTCTGAGCAGCATTTATCACAAAGTCAAAATATCTCCTGGCTTCATACTGAACTGCTAGGGTTACTTTGGCTTTTCATTATCTCTATCAGTCATTTGCTAATGTATCCAGTCTGTGGTGTAGGCAGAACTCTGTGAGGTAAATTGGAACAGCCATCCTGGAGCACCTCAAAGATGCTGGTGCAAGAGCCAGCCCAGTCATTAATTTCATCACTAACAAAGAGGAAAAGCACGTGTGTAATTACATGGTTTGCAAAGCCAGCAACAAGCACTGGCATCAGGGACTGTTTTCCTGCCTCCATTATTTTATCTGGACCAGAAGCTGCCTGCATGTTTTCAAAGGAGGGGGTGGGTGTGGGTAGGAGAAAACCAACAAGCATTCTCTCTCCTTCCACTGTAGGCTATTGTTTCCCCTTAAACAAGCTTCTCTCTCTAGTTCTTGCCAGTTCAACTAATTTTAGAAGTAAGCATAAAGTACAGAACACCCATGATACATTCCATAAACCCAAAGAAGCTAAACAAGAAGGAAAGCCCAAGCAAGGATGCTTGAATCACACTTAGAAGGGGAAACAAAAGTCATAGGAGGCTGAGGGATAAAGGGAACTGAGTGGAAGAGGGGAGGGTGAGGGAAGTGGGGGGAGGCATGATCACATACAGAGAGAGAGAAGAGAGAAGAGAGGCCCAGAGAGGTAGGAGAATCAATGGAAATCTGCAGCTGCCAGGGGTGGGGGAGGATGGAAGAATCTCTAGGAAGTCCCTGAAACCTGGGATAGAGGAGGTTTCCAGTAAGGAATCAATGCTGGTGACCTTAGCCAAGATGCCTAACAGTGGGAACATGGAATCTGAAGAGGCCACACAGGCTGGACCCCAGTGAAGGAATAAGGACACCAACCCACCTACAAAATTTTGATCCAAAATTTGTCCTGTCTAAAAGAAATTCAAGGATGAAAGACAGGAGGAAAGGCCAACCAATAAAACAGTCCAATTTAAAACCCATCCTATGGACAAGCACCATTCCTTGACATTATTACTGGTACTCTATTATAGTTACAAACAGGAACCTAGCATAACTATCCTGTGAGGGCACAACCAGCAACTGACTGAAATTCAAGTACAGTGTCCACAGACAAATTTGGGCAATGGTCAGGGACACTTACTGAAGAGCTGTGGGAAGGACTGAAGGCCCAGAAAGAGAAGGAGACAAGAAGACCCCACAAGAAGAGTCAGCTAACCTCAACTGCCTGGAGCGCCCAGTAACTGAACCACCAACCAAAGAACATGCACAGGCTGGAACAAGACCCTGGCACATATGTAGCAGACATGCAGCTCAGTGTCCATGGCTGCCTTGTCTAGCTCAGTGGGAGAGGATGCACCTAATCTGACAGAGATTTGGTATGCCAGAGTGGGGTAAGTCTACCCTCTCAGAGAGAAAGGGAAGGGGAAATGGGGGAAGAGGGAGCTGAGTTTGAGATATGAATGAATGAATGAATGAATGAATGAATGAATAAATAAATAAATAAATAAATAAATAAATAAATAAATAACTTAGTGAAATCACTGAATCTGTGATTTTGGGCTTCTTATGACTATTTTACTATCTATATATTAGTAATAGATTAAAGTAATAATGATACTTGCAGGAATATAAAATAATAAGTGAGGTTCAGATAGATATCCATTCTTAAAGTTACAAGGGTAGCATGTGTGTGTTGCTAATTATCAGGGACAAGATACTCAAGAACTTTTAGGTTCAGTCCCTTAGCATATCTCTAGAGGTCTGGATACCAGGGAGTCCAACAGCACGGACTTTTTTCTAAAAAATATCTGATATTTTATTTTGCCAAGTTTCTTTGTGTTATACTACATCTCTTTTCTCCTGGGTATTTTGCAGGGATAGCAGGGATAATCTGTAGCATAGATCCTTGACTAAAGCAAACATTATCTTTGCTATGGGAATGTCCTCGTTCTCTTGGTATAGTAGAGGGCTTACACTTTAGAATCTACAGACCCCTGACCAACAAGTTGAGCCATTTAGATTCCATTCTATAACATCTAGTAGATCTGATATCTATTCTATGCTCTCCAAAAGACTAATAATAATACTGAAGGTCACATGGTATGTGAGAGTATTTAAGTTGTGATTGGCTAGCTGATTTTGCTTTAGAGTTCTACAGAATTTTCTTGAAATATTCTTCCTCTATCCCTTCCGACCTTCCTTCTTTTATTCCTTCCTTCCTTCCTCATTTTTTGAGGTAATAAAAGGTAAATTATTTTTTTGAGGAAAAAATAATTTATTCTGGAAACATTTTAAGTGACTGTGGACTACAACATAAATTTAGGTTACCTGAAGTTCCATTTTCCAACATAGATTCACTTTCATAAAGTTTTACAGAACAAAGAAAGTCATAAATAAAATCAAGTTTATCGTACATTGGTGGGTATATCAGAGGGGCAGTTATAGGAAAATGAGGGAAGTTTTTCTATAAGCCCAAGATGCTATGATCTTGGATTGGTGAAAGTTGGTGGTCTTCTAAGTTAATAAATTCAAATATGTTTTAATTGTTAGGCACAAGATACTAATTCCAAATTAGGTGATTAAGGAATAGCTGTTTGGAAGACCACAAATCATCCAAGATAAAGCAACTAGCCCCTTGAAGTTACTGTGGTTTCTTTCTTCCAGGAAGTCAGACATTGTTAGCATTTTTTATTTTGTTTGGCAAATCAAAATATTGATTGATCTTAAAAAACCCTTTTCAGTGTATCCAGTGCAAAGATTTATAAGCAAGAAAGGAACAGTCTCTGTAAGCACTGTCCATCTGGGATGTTGGTAAATGAAATATGGTCATGCAGAATAAGGATAATCACAGCATCAAATGGCCTGATGGCTGGAAGCCTCCCCATAACCCAGTGCAGCTCACAGTCACATCCTCAGCCTACAGCCACCAAGGATGAATAAGCACTGCAAATTATGCCATTATTTTCAGAAGCTGATATACATAAAATGTAGGTCATAGGATTCTATTTAATACCATATTTATCTTCAAAATGTGAAGCATGAACATGTTACTCCATCATTAAAAACAAAGTGATAAATGAATAGGCTCTTAAATGTTATTTAGGAGACTGCATTCTGTTTCAAAATTATCACTGAGATATGAATTCTACAAGGTAGACAACATGTGGGTTTTGTTTACTGTCATCTGTCATGCTTAGCATAGAGCTGGTCTCATACAAGCTTACACACAGATACACATAGATTTGATTATTTAGCTACTGATTCAGATCTGCATTTTTTTGTGAATTGATTTATCATTGCTGTTCTCTACTAAACAAATTTTGTAGTATGCAAGAGAGCTACAGTATTTTATTCTGTGTCTAGGTACAGTGCATAGGTAGGTGCTTGGCCAGTGAACAGAATGATATAAGAAAATGTTGCTTTATTAACTAAGAGGTATGTCCATAATTCTAGTACTCAATAGGCTAAGGCAGGAGGATTGTATGTTTCAGGCCACTTTGGGATAAATAGAAGGGAGGTACAACTTACCCTGTGCCTTAAGCATATGAACTAAGAAAATGAAAGACTTGTATCTGAGATATTTTAGTTCTGAATATTATGCCATCTAAATGATTTTATTTTTTAGCTTTTAAAAGTGGTTTAATTTATAATACTATTTATTAGATGTTGCGTATTTGAAACCAACTGCTAATATTTACTTTACTTGCAAAAGAATCAAATTTATCTCTGAATTTGGCTATAGTTATGGAGCCAAATGACCTTGTCTAAACTTATTTGTGTATAGCAATCCAAAGTAATATAGACACTCACATAGATAACTCAATGGAGAGAATAGAGAATACACAAGGTACTCTGGGCACAGAATGATGGGCACAATAAGCAGAATGAAATATTGAAACAAGAAGAGATTAAAAATGGTAATAATTCATGAAATCAGGGAAGCTAACAATGTGTAACTATAGCATGTTTTATAAATGTCATAACACAAAAATTAAGATATGTTACAGGTTTCAATAGTAAGAATTTAAAAGGAAAAGCCAGGAGACAATTGGAGGTTTAGCCACTAGGACTAGTCAGATATAATTATGTAAGAGCTATGGCAATAAGTGCACATTGTCAGAAAGCCTTAGTTAGAAATGTGGGATAGATGGGGGGAGGGTATTTTTAAGCTAAATTTGAATAGTTAAGAAAGCTGGTAATGATTGCAAACCTGCTGTGCACAGAATGGGCTGTTTGTGTCTTCGAGACTCAGATACTCTATTTTCTGGTCAGTTAAAATGATGTGGCCAGTGCTTTCTTGGAGACATGCTAAAACTTTCCTTACAAATCCTATGGAACTACTTGAATATTTAGGAATGGATCAGGAAATGCTTGTCTTTTATATGAACAATTACATATCTCATTCTTTCAAGTAACAATAAATTTTAACTATTTAGCTGCTATTCAAATATTCTTCCAATAATTTGCAAATTTGTAAGATATAAGAATTTCAAAAATAAAAATAGACAAATAATGTTCTTTCTCACTAAAATGATTAATTGATTATTGAAAATTACATTCATCCTTAATTTTGAAAAGAATTTTTTGATGCATATGTAACTGTTATCTGCCAGAAAACTCAGTAGTTGGACATAATGGATTGAGTAGAGATACTTAAAGTCAATAGCTGACTCCATTCAGTGACTATTACTGATTTCTGTTATATTGATTTTTACATACATAACAGCAGTTGCCCCCCCTTTAGTTAAGGTAAAAATAATGACTATAACAAATGAAAACTCATAAACTAGCAGATATTTTATATTCATTAGTAATTCATATGAATTCTGTCTTTAATGCCCTCACACTCAGAATCTATTGGAATATTAGATATCTACATTATTATTAATGCTACTGTTAATTCTGTTCATTGTTTAAATGGGACTAAGTTCACAAACCCAGAGTTTGAAACATTTACCATCTAATTAACATTAAAGTCAGGAGTTAATATTGACCTTAGTCCAAGTTGTATTATACATAAAAAGTCTAGATGAAGGCATTTGGCTGTGTAGTTATAACCTAATTAGGAGATAAATTTAATTCTTTAATAAGTAATGTTTTGATGTAAATGGTTTCAAAGCATCAACCCCTTACAAAGAACAATGCCACAAATCCCACACTTTGAAGAAGAAAAATAAAAGAAACAGAAAATAGATCGAAAGAAGAAAGAGAAAATCATGGAGCACATTTCTGACTATTCTGGGCTGAATTTGCGTCACACTCCTTAGCTTTTTATAAATTCTGTATTTTAAGCATAGAACAATTGTTGCAGGGCCATAAGGAACATAGCTGTTCAAGTTGTTGATTTACTTATCTGCAATAATGAAATCAAAATACCTTTGTAAAAAAAAAAAAAACAATTGATCCTGGATTTTCAGAAATTAAGTTTTTATGTGATCACTGTGGTACTGGAGACCCAATCCAGTGCTTTGTGTGTTCTGAGGCAAACATTTGATGACTGAGCTATATGTCCACCCACAGAAAATAAGTCAAACTGCATATTTGCCCCATCTTCACGTTCTGTGTAGCTATATACTCATTATGACTATGAGTATATACTCTTGGTAATATAAAGTACCTATTCTAGAATATTTTCAGGGACTAAAAGTATTAATGTTGTGACTCAGTATTTTACCAAGTTTCTTAAGACATGCAATATAGAATATAAGCAGAGCAAAGAATTCATTTGCCTGTCCACAGAGTCTATAGCATCTAGTCAAATCACTGAAGAAGTAAGCAAAGATGTATGTTTTAAACTTATAGAGCCTGCCACCTTGATTTTTCCTTAGTTACTGCCTGATGTGATAATGATGATACCATCATTGATCACCCACATAAGAGACTGCTTTGTGAAATTCTGTTCAGTACAAGATTAGTGAGGACTGCTTTCAACTCTGCAGATGAGACTGGGTATTATTATTCTACCCTAATACAAAGCCAGAGTTAGAATGAGAACCTGTCTTCCCACTGTCCTGAGACCTGATCCTAGCAGGTCGGTGGGGACACTTTGTAAAAGGCTTACTCCCTCCACAACCACTATCTTATTTGGCTTGCACATTAGCTCTGTGAAATAGAAAAATAACAAAAGAGAGGTGTTTCATCTTCTTAACAGGTAAACAAATTGAGCCCGAGGGAGGTAAAGCCACAAGCCCGCATTGAGAGCTCTTGGACCCATATTTTCTGGCTTGCCCAATGTTGGTTGAAATAGGTATATATCTGATGTAGGATGAAAGTCAGGGGCAAGCTTTGCTCTTGTGCATTCTACATTCCTCAGACCTAGGAAATGGGAACTACTTAGGCAACTAGTGGTGATTTGGCTGGAAGTACTGTTTAGAGATATGCCATTCATGAGCCTTCTAAAGTTCTCTACCTGAGAAAGAACTAAGTGCAGGTATGAATTAGTCCTAACCATTCGTTAATTACATAGATACTACAATGTAGGAAGTAGAACTAGTTTTAAAATCTAGAGCATGGTACAAACAACCAAGGAGCCAACACCAGAAGTCTTGAGCTCAGCGTGTAGACTTCAGATGTCTCCTAGAGATACTTAACTGTAATCACAGGACAGGAAAGAGGTTACCAGGAAAATAAATTTCTATGAGATATTTAAACCCACTGGTGCCTTTCTATTTATGGTACTTTGATTATATTTTTAGAAAAAAATTCCCCATGTCCAGACCTTTATCACCCAAAAGCACACAAGTGCATGCAAACTCACACATATAAACAGAGACACACCAACACACACATCCATACACAATCTGTGTATTTTTCTGTTAATCACAATATGTTAAATTTCATTTATTTTACTTTACAAATTCTTTTATATATTATTTCATTTTGGGGAAAAACGATCCATAAGTATACAACATGTCTGTTAAACACACAAAGAAATAGATATATTATGTACAAGATAATAAGTTCTTTGGGAGAGAAATAATTAATAGGCATCAAGAGTGCCTGGATCAGGGGTAGCTGTGGTCAGGGTAAAATTTATGCACAAGGTTCATCTGAGAAAATCGTGAAGACACAGAGGGAGTTTGTAATAAGAATGTCTTAGGAACTTTATGAAAACATTACAAGAATAATTAACATAGCTTCATCAAGATCAGAGCATGCCTGAGGTATTTAACAGAAAACAAAGCAATGGGTGGTATTGGAGCTAAATAATGAGAAAGAGGGTAATTGACAATTGGAACAAAATGTGGACAGAACCCCAACCTTAAGTAAGCACATGGTCTGTTATGCTGAGATTAGATTTAAGGGAAGCAGAAAAGAAACAGGTCCAGTGGGGAGTCCCAGTTACTGCTAAACCAGAAGCAGGGCTGGTAAGTTCACCTACTCTGTGTATTTTGAAGGATCAGCCAGTAGAATTCTGGAAAAAATGCAGACAAATAGTTGAGTAAAGGCCCATTTTTCTTTATACTGTGAAAAAATTAAATACTACACCAAATCACATCAGAACAAGAGTAAAGAAGATAGTCTAAACTATAAATTAAAATATGATGCTAGTTGCATTCAGATACACAACTGGAGT
Organism: Apodemus sylvaticus; assembly: GCF_947179515.1. Classification (NCBI taxonomy): domain Eukaryota; kingdom Metazoa; phylum Chordata; class Mammalia; order Rodentia; family Muridae; genus Apodemus; species Apodemus sylvaticus. The sequence continues at coordinate 1,427,582 of NC_067475.1, forward strand.
ATAAATTTACACAACCATAATTTAAATGCATTTACTGGCAGTGAACATATGCACTCTCTATGGCCCAATAGTTTTACACCTACCTACATGCCTAACAGAAATATGTGCTCAAATTCACTGAAAACCATGTTTAAGTATTCATAAAAGCATGTTGCAAAAAAACCAAATTGAAAGCTACTCAGTAGTAGAATGTAAACTGTAGGATAATCACATGGTAGCACAGTATACAGGAATGAGAAGGAGCCAACTACCTCTTCCTATAAACTGCATAATAATTCTATCCATAACAACAGGGAGATTTATATGAGTTCAAGCAGGTCAGTTGACTTATGCTTGACAAGTCTGGTGGAGAACACCTTTGGTTGGGGATTTGGGACTGCTGTAAGCGAGTGCCTCCTCTGGTATTCTAGCAAATATGCTCCTAGTCCCAGTGAGTTGTTCAGTTTATGGAGAGTCATTTATTTATTCTCTCTTCAAAATATCATCCTAAATGAAATAACCCAATCACAAAAGAATACACATGGAATGCAGTCACTGATAAGTGGATATTAGCCTGGAAGCTCTGAAGACACAATTAACATATCAAATGAGTCCCAAGAAGAAGGAAGGAGGGGGCCCTGATCCTGGATAGGCTTGATGCAGCATTGTAGGGGATTACTAGGACAGAGAAATGGGAGGGGGGCGATTGGGGAATGGGCAGAGTAAAGACAGCTTATGGGACTTATGGGGAGGGAGGAAGCAGGAAAGGGGAAATCATTTGGAATGTAAACAAAGAATATAGAAAAAAAGTATGCTAAATCTCCTTCAACCATAAGAAACTTAGGAATTGAAATTTAGTAGTGTAGTAGGTCTATCTATATTAGTAAAAATAGAAATCAGAGCAATTTCTATGAACGATGATTTTCATCTTATCAAATACAAAAGCCAGTAAACACATACAATCCCACAAACCTTTTCTATAGAATACATCCTTCAGCTTCTTTACAATAGAAGCAGCATGATGTATGTGTAAAGTTATTCCTTAAAGCACTCTGTGCCTCAGCAAGAAATTGAAACAACCTCAAAGGCCATCAGTGCAGACCCATTGAAATTAATTATGGCAGCACTGGTTCAATGGAAAATCCTGGGGCTGTGAAAAGGCATAGGGAAAAGCACTAAGCTCTGACTTGAAACAATTGTCAAAGTAATATTGCTATATTCCAAAAAGTAGGGCATAGGTGGTCTAGCATGCACTATTATTTATATGCAAAAGTATGTACTTATGCATGCATAGGAAAGCATAATGAGAAGTAACATTTCAGGCCTCCAAGTGGTAGAACATGACAATAAATGGATAGTAAGGGTAGAAAACTTTTACTAGCTTAGGTGAGTGTATTACTTGTTTGAAACACAAATACAATGCACATTGAAATGAAGAATATTTCACTAGAGAGAAAATACATGCCCTATCATAGAATTATTGCAATTTGGAGAAAAGGAAGGTTGTTAAACCCTGACACTGTACAATAAGATGACTTTGGTATTGCAAAGTGACACCTTATATCATTAAGTGTAAGATTTAATAATTCAAAACATCCCAAAACCGTAGTTTTATTATTCCTGCTTAATGGGATATAGGATGCCTTATTAGATGATGTCATTGTCAATTTAAGACCTTGTCTACTTCTTTATTCATTGAATTGAAATGAACATAGATCATCTAACATGCAACCAGTCTAAAATTGCCTTTGCTTTTTAGTTTTTCATAGTTCAAATGAAAATGTGGCTGGAATTTCTTCAAAATATGTATGTGTTCTACGATCTCATATTGGAGTGAAAAGAGAAAAGTATAGTTCTAGCTGTGTATATTTTTTTAATAACTTTTTTATTAATCTACTTATTTATTAACTATATCCTTATCAAAGCCACGCTCACATGGTGCCTCTCTCCACCACCCATCCTCTTCACATCTGAAAAGCAAGAGGCCCCCCTGGGTACAAACTCACCCTGGAACTTCAAGTCACTACAGGACTACACACATTCTCTCCCACTGAGACCAGACATGGCAACACCACTAGGGGAACAGGATCTACAGGTAGGCCAGAGTTAGGGTAAGCCTCCTTCCCCATTCCAGTTGTTGGGGGATCTGCATGAAGAACAAGCTGCTCATCTGCTACATATAGGTGTGAGGAGTGGGGCCTAGGTTCAGCCTGTGTACCTTGTTTGTTTGGTGATTCAGTCTCTGGGGATTTCCCAGGGTCCAGGCTAGTTGACTCTGATGGTCTTCCTATGGAGTCTATCCCTGCTCTTTGGGTCCCTCAATCCTTCCTAGCTGACTTCTGTAGTTCCATCCCATGTTTGGCTGGCTGTGAGGACTCTGCATCAGTTTCAATCAACTGCTGGGTAGAGCCTCTCAAAAGACAGCCTAGGCTACTATCTGTGAATCCAGGCTGACAGATACAAAAATGACCTGAGGCTCCAAGGTAGGTGAAGGAGAAAAGCAGGCCTATAATGTGTCCCTATTGATCCTCTGAAGATATCTTGGTCCATTCCCCCCAAATTACCAGAGGTTGTAACTACATTCATTTAAGTCTGTCTCACATAGGACACCTGTATATCTAGGCCAGCAGGGACAAATATAGCTGTCAACAGTGTCTTTACTTTTTGTATCATTGTGACATGGATTTGACCAACAAAGAGGCATCAAAGTCTTACAATGTGTCCCTGTAAATTCACTAACTGTACAGTCACATAGTAGTCATTTCCTCTACCCACACATAGATGTCCATGGAGATATAGCTGACTAGCTTGTTCATCAAATCTAAGTTCACAGTAGTCTTCAGGGAATCCAGGTGTATAGTCACAAACGTAAGCCCAAGAGCATTCTTACATGTGGTATCATGTAGACATAGCTGGGAACCACATTCTTCAATTTTTGTCTCATAGTTCACACCAGAGTATCCTTAACAACATACATGTGCATAACTTCCTATCTCATTGAGACACACAGCTTCACTCATGAAGGGATCAGAAACACACTCACTACTTCCAAGTCACAACATGCCTTGGTATCCATGCACACCAAAGCAGGAGTAATCATTGATTCTATCCTGGCACACAGCCTGGAAACACTTTCATTGTGATCTGTCTCACAGAACTTTCCAGCATATACAGTAGGACAGATACAAACAGAGTGCTCAGGGTCTTTATGACAGATGAATTCTTATTGTCAGGCATTCCCTCTACAGGAATTAGTGGCAGGTCCACAGGTCAGCCTTCTGTACCCAGGAGAATATTGATACAAGGAGTCACTGTTTCCTGGGGTATTCACACAGTGGCAAGTCTTTTGCAGAGCCTGGAGAAGTAGGGGCTTTTAGGTCTTCATAGTCTTTGTCCAAATTATTGACTAAGTCTAAGCAACACTTGTCTTGTGGAAAACCCTGTGCATTTAATTATTTTGGAAAGCATTTAAGAGTCATCCACTTGCTTGAAATTTTCATGTCTTTGTTTTTAATAGCTGAGTATTAGGTCTTCTATTGTGTAAATGAACACATTTTCTTATCCATTCTTCTGTTGAGGGACATCTGACATGTTTCTAGTTTTGGCTATTACAGAAAAAGCTGCTCTGAACTTAGTGGGGCACATGACCCTGTAGTATGGTGGAACAACTTTTGGGTATGTACCCAGGAGTAGTATAGCTGTGTCTTGAGGTAGAAATATTCCCAATGTTCTGAGAAACCAGCAAATTGTTTTCTACTGTGGTTGTACAAGTTTGCAATTCTGTCAGCAATGGAAGAGTATTCCCATTGTTCTACACCCTCACCAGCATGTGCTGTACCTTGAGTCTTTGAGTTTAGCCATTCTGATGGGTATAAGGCAGAATCCCAGAGTCATTTTGATTTGCATTTACCTAATGACTAAGGACTTTGAACATTTTTAACTATATTGCCAATCTACATTTTATTTTTATTTTATTATTTTTTTCAATTACGTTTCAAATGATATCTCCCCTTCCTTGTTACCTCTCCACAAACTCCCCATCCAATCCCCCATTTTCCCCTCCCCTTTGCCTCTCTGAGATGAGGGTGTGTAGAGACATATTCACCCAGTCCTGCCTCACCAATCTAGTATCCCCTAAACTGGGGCATCCAGCCTCCATAGGGCCAAAGGCCTCCCTCCCATTAATGTCAGACACGCCCATCCTGTGCTACATATGTATCTGGAGCAATGGATCCCTCCGGTTGGTGGTTTAGTCCCTGGGAGCTCTGGGTGGTCTGGTTAGTTGATGTTGTTCTTCCTATGGGGTTGGAATCCCCTTCAGCTCCTTCATTTTCCCCTCTATCTTCCATTGGTGTCCTTGGGCTCATTGTGGTGGTTGGCTATGAGAATCTTCATCTGTATTGGTCAGGTACTGGTAGAACCTCTTAGGGAACAACCATACCATCCTCCTATCAACAAGTGTATCTTGGCATCAGCAATAGTGTGTGGGTTTGGTGTCTGCAGATGGGATGGGTCTCTAGGTAAGGCAGTCTCTGGATGGCATTTCCTTCAGTCTCTGGACATTTCTTTAAGTATTTCTTGACCATTGGAGATTCCTCTGTTGGGAATCCTATTTAGTAGGTGGGTGGTGGTGGAGCATGCCTCTAATCCCAGCACTTGGAAGGCAGAGGCAGGCAGATTTCTGAGTTCAGGCCAGCCTGGTCTACAAAGTGAGTTCCAGGACAGCCAGGGCTACACAGAGAAACCCTGACTCGAAAACAAAACAAAACAAAACAGCAAAAGAAGAATCCTATTTAGCTCTGTACCCTAAGCAGAGGATGGCCTTGTTGGACAACAAAGGGAGAAGAGGCCCCTCCTTCAGAGGCCCCTCCTTCTGGAAAGGCTCTATGCAGCAGTGTAGGGAATACCAGGACATGGAAGAGGAAGGGGGTTGATTGGGGAACAGCGGGAGGGGAGATGGCTTATGGGATTTTGTGGGAGGAGGAACCAGGAAAGGGGAGATCATTTGAAATGTAAATAAAGAATATATCTAATAAAAATGGGTTATTTACTTTGTTAGTGTCTAAGTCCTTGAATTCTTTATATATTCTAGATATTATCCCTCTGTTGGATATAAAGTTAATGAAGATATTTTCCCAATCTGTAAGCTGCTGTTTTGTCCTATTGACAGTGTCTTTTACCTCATGAAGCTGGGAAGCTTTTCAGTTTTATTAGGTCCCATTTATCAATTGTTAATCTTAGTAACTGAGCCATTGGTGTTCTGTTCAGGAAACTATAACTTGTACCAATGAGTCCAAGACTATTTCTCCCTTTCTCGTCCATTAGATTCAATGTCTCTGTTTTTATGTTGAGGTCCTTGATACACTTGGACTTGAATTTTGTTCAGGGTGATAAATATGGATTGATTTGCATTGATTTACAGATATCCACATTGTGGATGGAGACATCCACATTGACCAGCACCAGTTTTTGAAGATGCTTTTCTTTTATCCATTATATGGTTTTAGCTTCTTTAGCTAAAATCAAGTTTCCATAGGTATATGGGTTTATTTCTGGGTCTTCAATTCAATTCTATTGGCCAAACTATTTGTTTCTATACCAATATCATGTAGTTTTTAGTACTATTGCTCTGTAGTACAGCAAGAGATCAGGAATGGTGATTCCTCCAGAAGTTTTTTTTTTATTGTATAGGATTGTTTTATATATCAAGGATTTTTATTTTTCTATAGAAAGTTGAAGATTACTATCTCAAGGTCTGTAAAGAATTGTCTTGAAATTTTGATGGGAATTGCATTGAACTTGTAGATGTTTTTGGTAAGATGGCCATTTTTATTATATTAATCCTACCATCAATCCATGAGCACAGGAGACCTTTTCATCTTTGCATATCTTTCTCAATTTTTCTTCAGAGACTTGAACTTCTTGTTTTATAAATCTTTCAATTGCTTGGATAAAGTTGCACAAAGATTTTTTTTAATATTATTCATAGCTATTATGAAGGGTATTGTTTCCCTGGTTGCTCACTCAACCCATTAATCATTTATATAAAAAGGGACTACTGATTGTTTTTTAGTTAATTTTGTATCATCAGAAATAGTGACACTTTGACTTCTTTTCCAAATTGTTTCCTCTTGATTTCCTTTACTTGTATTATTACTCTGTCTAGAGATCCAAGTACTATATTGAAGAGATAGGGAGAGAATAGACAGCCTTGTCTTGTCCCCTATTTTAATAGAATTGTTATAAGTTTCTCTCCATTTACTTTGTTGTTGAATGCTGGCTTGATATATATTGCCTTTATTATGTTTTAAGTATGTACCTTATATCCTGGATCTTTCCAAAACTTTTAACATGAAGGATGGTTGGATTTGTTAAAGGCTTTGTCAGCACCTAATGAGATGTTCATGTGGGATTTCTTTTTTAGTTTGTTTATATAGTGGATTACATCAATAGTTTGTTGTATATTGAGCCACATTTGCATTTCTGGGATGATCTGGGTGGATAATGTTCTCGATGTGTTGTTGGCTTCTTGTAGTAAACACTTGATTAAGTATTTTTCCATCAATGTTCATATGGGAAATTGGTCTGAAGTTCTTTTTTTTTTTTTGGTTCTTTCTGTAGTTTAGGTATCAGGGTGACTATGGCCCCATAGAATGAGTTTGTCAATGTTTCTTCTGTTTCTATTTTGTGGAATAGTTTGAGGAGTCTTTGTATTAGCTCTTCTTTGGAAGTTTGGTAGAATTCTGCCCTAAAATCATCTGGCTTTTATGGTTAAGAGATTTTAATGACTGCTTCTATTTCCTTAGGGCTTATAGTATTATTTAATTTGTTTACCTGATCTTGATTTATCTTGGGTAAGTGGAATCTATCAAGAAAATCATGCATTTTATTTAGACTTTCCAACTTTGTCAAGTACAGACTTTTGAAGTAAGAGCTAATTATTCTTTGGATTTCCTCAGTGTCTGTTATGTCCCCCTTTTCTTATTTTGTGGATTTGTATCTGCCTTTTGTTACTTTGGCTAAGGCTTTGTCTATCTTGTTGATTTTTATCAAAGAACCAGCTCTCAGTTTCATTGATTCTTTGAATTTTTCTCTTTGTTTCTAATTGAGTTCTTTCAGCCTGGTATTTGATTATTTCCTGCCATCTATTCTGTATTTGCTTCTTTTTGTTCTAGGGCTTTCAGGTGTGCTGTTAAATTGCTACTATTGAATCATTCCAGTTTTTTTATTAAGGTGCAGAGTTCTATGTACTTTTCTCTTAACCCTGCTTTCCTTGTGTCCCATAAGTTTGGGTATGTTTGGCCTTCATTTTTTAAATACTACCATGTCTTTAATTTTTTTATCTTTTCTTTGATCCAGTGATCCTTAAGTAGAGTGTTACTGATATTTCATGAGTTTGTATGTTTTTCTGTTGTTTCTATTGCTGTTGAAGTCCAGCTTTAATTCAAGATGATCTGGTAATATGCTAGGGGTTATTTCAATATTCTTGTATCTGTTGAAGCTCACTTTATGACTGATTATATGCTCAAGTTTGGAGAAGGTTCAAAAAGAAGGTTGAAAAGGAGGTGTATATTTGTATTTGGATGAAATATTCTGTGGGTATCTGCTAGGTCTATTTGATTCACAATGTTTGTTAGTTTCATAATTTCTATATTTAGTTTCTATCTCAATGACCTGTCAATTGATGAGAGTGGAGTGTTGAAATATTCCACTATGTATGGAGTTAGATATATGGTTCTTAAACTTTAATAATTTTTTTTTAACAAATGTGGGTCCTCTTGCATTTTGGAGCATAGATGTTTGGAACTACAAATTTCCCTTGCTCTTGGTGAATTTTTCTCTTGAGTATAAAATGTCTTTTCCTATCTCTTTTGATTACTTTTGGGTGAAAGTATTTTATTAGATATTCGTATGGCTACTTCAGCTTGTTTCTTGGGTCTCTTGGCTTGGAAGATAATTTTCCAGCCCTTTACTTTGAGGTTCTGTCTTTGTTGCCAGGGTGTGTTTCTAGTATAGATCCTATTTACATATCCATTCTGAGAGACATTAATGAACAGTGATGCTTAATTCCTGTTATTTTTATGTTGGTAGTGTGTGTGTGTGTGTGTTTCTCTATTCTTTTCATTTTTCTAGTGTGGAATTATTTATTTTTTGTGTTTTCTTAGATTTAGTTAGACTCATTGGGTTGAAGTTTTTCTTCTATTTTCCTCTGTAGGTCTGGATTTGTGGAGATATGTTGTTTAAATTTAGTTCTGTCTTGTTTTTTCCATCTATGAAGACTAAAAGTTTTGCTGGGTATAAAAGTCTGGGCATTCATCTAAGGTCTTTTAGGGTCTGCAAGGCAACTACTCTGGTTCTTCTGGCCATTAGATTCTCTGTTGAGAATCAGATGTAATTCTGATAGGTCTACATTTATATGTAACTTGGCCTTTTTCCCTTGCAGCTTTTAATATTATTTCTTTATTTTATACATTTACTGGGTTTTTTTAAATTATGCAGTGTGATAATTTCTTTTTTGGTCCAATCTATCTGGTGTTCTGTAAGCTTCTGATACATTTATACCCATCTTCTTCATTAGGTTAAGGAAAATTTCATGAGTGATTTTGTTGAAGATATTTTCCAGACCTTTGAGTTGAGAGTATTCTCCTTCTTCTATTCCTATTAATCTAAGGTTTGATATTTTTATAGTATCCCAAATTTTCTGGATGTTTTGAATCATGAACATTTTAGAATTTTGCATTTTCTTTGTGTCAATTTCTTCTATTGTATCTTATACTCCTGAGATTCTCTCTTCTATCTCTTGTATTCTGTTAGTAATGCTTGTTTCTGTAATTTCCTGTTATCTTGGATATGGTTTTCCATATCCAAGATTGCCTCAGTTTGTGTTCTCTTTATTGCTTCTACTTTCAATTTCAGTTCTTGTGCTATTTTAATCATTTCAATTATTTGTTTAATTTTACCTTCCTGAATTTAAGGGATTTATTAATTTCCTATTTAGAGCACTCTATCATCTTTATATTGTATTTAAAGTTATCCTCTGGTGATTCAGCTGTGTTAAGGTATCTAGGGCTTTCTGTACTAGGATAGCAGGGATCTGGTGATGCCATATTGCCTTGACTCCAGTTGATTGTGTTCTTAAGCTATCCTTTAGCCATCTGGCTTTCCTAGGTGTTGGCTGAATTAGCTAGAGGCCAGTAGGACACCTTGGTAAAGCTGTGGGCCAGACAATATATCAGGGGTCAGCACACAGTTTACCTATGTAGGCTATGTGCCAGGTGGACGAAACTGGGAAGGGATTGGTGGGGCATGGTTCCAAGCAGGCTGTTGTTGATGCCACTAAAGACCTCCATTGGGAAGTAGAACATCTTTGAGGTCCCCACATCAACTTGGTATGAACCATGAGCCAGATGATCCTGTGCTTGTTTTCAAAGTTGATCAATGTTTTTCTGGCTTTAGCCATGGAGAGACATAATGAGCATTATTGCTAAAATTTTATCCTTTAATCACAAAGAAAACATATCCTTATGGAACATATTTAAGAGAAAGTCAGTCGTATTTTAAATAAATTTTAATGTAATATATATTTCTCTGCTATTACATAACATGGTTATCATTCAAACACAGACAATAAACATCATACACTTATCCAATATTTCATGAGAGTTATGTGCAAAATTATCAAATAAATTTTATAGTATAATCAGGAAATTGAATGAATTATTGAAAGTTAAATGATTCCAGTAAATAGAACAAAAACAATTGGAGAAAAACAGTTCACTTTTTAAATTACATTTTACTTTAAGTATTTGAAACAAAGTATTTCATGTAAATAAAATTTAACTGTATAAAAATCATTGACTACAGATATAATGCTACACAGCATATCCCTAGACCATATTTATTGTGTTTATTTCAGATTTTATGCCTATTAAGTAGTAATTCCTCATTTGCCCTTATGACCAAGATCTTGATTATCACCATATGTATGATGCCAAGGGCAGGGTTAATTCAGATATCCCTGAAAGTGGAATTATGCAAGATTCACTATCTTAGTTGGTTGATCCCACTTACTATAATGTCAAGGACAATTCATGTTCTTTAATATTGCATAATTTTCTTTCAAGACTAAATAATATTTCATTGAACTATGGGTATACCAAAATCTTTATCTATTTTTATTTTAAAAGGCATTTTGTTTGCTTCCATTTCTTTGGCACTATTAACAGATCATTAGTGAGCACAGGCAGACTACAAGAGGGCTAATACCTCTTCAGCATCCTAATTCACAGAGTTTAGTCCAGTGCTTTGCTGCTCACAAGACATTTTGAGGATATATTTCCTAGGGTAAAGTTTACAGTATCTAGTTGAGAGTCACTGAATGTAATACTATAATTTAAAATTGTACTATTTTCTAGTCATTGTATCTTCTTTCCTGTTACTATGTTCATGAAGTACAAAGAAAACCACATAATCTAGTTCTAACATGGTTGTTTATAATTTCTTTTTAGGGGTTACAATATGTTGACTACATTGACAGCCTTATCCAAATACTAAAAATAATTCATGAGAATAGGTAAAGGAAAAGAAAAGTTAGGATTGGAAGAATGATTCTAATCAAAATGGCACATAATATTTTAAAATATTGTTATTAAATATACGCTGAGCCCAAGGCACTTTTATTCATTTTAAATATAATAATGTCTAAATAAGATTTAACCATCTAAGAGGTATAGCTTTGCCCCAAGAAAAGGATAGTTGTCATGAGTCATTGTATGTACTAACTCAGGGTCTCATATTGAAGGAGCAGAGATCAGAAAATACATTGTTTTTCAATGTTATATTAAGCAGAGTAAGGTTGCTTTCATAAGGTAATGTATAAATGACCATTCTTTTCAATGTCACTTTCTTTGTGGTTCTTTTAATACTTATCATGATTCAAATCAATGTTTCATAAAGGTCATGAGTTTGGGATTTATTGGGGATTTCAGAAAGTGTCAAAACCTTTAGGAAATAGGGCCTACTAGAGTGAACCAGGGTTGTGGACACTTCCATAAAAGCATATAAGGACACCATGTCCTCTTCTTTTTCGCCCTTTGCTTATCAGTTTCAAATAAATGAACAGGCTCCTCTGCCATGGGCCCCAATCATAATGTACTGTATTTCCACAGGCTCAGACAAATGGTAGACTGAAACCTTGAAACCTTCATAGAAAATTACTTTTCCATTATTAAAATGATTACCTCAAATAATTTGTCACAGTCATAGAAACCTCACCAACCTAAAGAAATGTTTTAATTTTGTCCAGATTTCTTTTACCAGTTCTTTCTGTGCAAGGTAAACCTTCAGGTGATCTCACTGGGGTTGGGGGCGGAGGGGGGGCTCCAGAATAGAAAATAAAGAGTTGTTCTCTGTTGCAGGGTATTTGATCACACTATGAATCCCAAGATTGTGTTATTTACTGAAGAACCCATTTTCTAGTTGTCATGTAGCTCATCCCTAGCAGACATGTTTAACTCAAAAGCTTTCTGTTTATTTTAAACATGATTAAATAAAGTCGACCCAGGATAAGAAGCAGAGCAAACAACCAACTAACCAGATATAAACATAGGGAAGAGTACAAGAAAGTCAGGAGAGATAGAGAGATGCACAGTAAGTAGAAAAGAGAGACATTCTATTTCAGGATTTTTTGAGACAGTGTGGAAAAGAACTTCTTTTACCCTTTGGGATGTTGGTAAAGAGGAAGGTCAATTGGTTGCTCTCTCTCTCTTCTGAGCTATCAGGCTTTCACCCCAGCATCTAACTCTGGAGTCTTTATTGGCAAAACTGATTGTTAGAGATTTTTTTTAAAAACAAAAATTTTCCTCCTTCCCCAGCCCCTCATAATTTCAAAAGATGTAAATGTATATTATGTGTGTGCACAACCAATAACAGATATCATTCACTCAGTTATTTGGCCAGTGTCTAAAAAGCACCTGGTAGCTGAATTACAATGATATTATAATTTTTAAACATTATTCTTGTTATAGAACACTTGTAAGTTGTTATGAATACTCACTTGACTACCTCTCTCCCTCTATTGATATGAACATGCCTTTATTTTGTTTTCATGTAATATTTTTGAAGAATTCTATGAATCAACATGAACTGCATCCCACCCTCCTGTGCAAAGCAGGAGCTCTTAAGTTGTAAGTGTATATGGAGCTACTTGTGAGGTCTCTTCACCCATGTTGGGGTCTTAATTCTGTGCCTCATGTCTTCTACCAGACTTCCCTGCTGCAAAGACTGGCAATGTTATGGTTGCCTGAGATGGCATTTGATTCATCATCTGTACTATATAACCCATAGGCACCTACCCTCCACTGACTGTCAGATGCTTTGGCAGAAGCTGATTTCGTGTTGGCTTGCAGCTTCTCCACATAGACCATGAAAGCTGTACTGGATACAATTGTGCTAGAATGGTGTTATTCTGTATGTGGTGTAAAGCAGAAAGAATTTACACTCTCAGAATGGTGTTTTTTTTTTCTTTTGAAATCATTATTTTGGTATATTCCTTAACATCAATGTAAATACTTATTGAGATCGCAATCAGCAGACATTAAATAGGAAAACCAGAGACCAACAATTAAATACAATTTAGAATGTTCAATACATTCATGGGACATTTAATATAACTGCATAGTTAACTTTATCCTATAGTTATCAAACATCACTCTGGTTTCTTTATACACCCTGTTTTAACGAGTACTTAAACCTTCTTAGCAGCTTGTCCATTTTCAAATGCCAGATATTATTTGCTGAAGCCATTTAATGCCAATGTGTGACATTTTTCTTCCTGAATTAAAAATATCAGAATGAATGTAACCAAAAATCGTGATTTTTAAATAATGTTTTCCTCAAAAACCTCACTTGACTATTTTACCTACTTCATTGGCCAAAATTTTGTTTTTAAAGACTTGTTCTTATACAACACTTGGGCCATTCTTTAATGTCAAATAAAGTTCTACTCTTTAAGGCTATAAGTTATTCACTGAAATGTGGATATTGTAAGCTGACTATATGATGTTGTGGTAAAAGCTGGAAATATTTGAGGGTTATTGTTTGCAGAGATTTCCTTGCTCAATGGTAAGCAACAATATCAAAAATACTTTCATTCCTTCTAACATAGTAATAATGAATACGTGGGCTACATGACCAGAGGAAATTACTGATATATTTAACTTAATAAATAAAGCCTTCATAAGGTAAAGAATACTGAAACTGAGACTCAAAAACAGAGACACGATCTCACCTGTATAGAGAGGATTTCCATACATGCAAAGACTAAGTTCTTCCACAAAGAAGGGACAACAGGTCCCATCTGTAGCTATAGGATGGAGCAAAGTGTAATGAAGTGTTTTGTATGCAGTGTGACTATAGCACAGAGTGTATGTGAACAGACAACTCAGTGAAGCCTGGGAAGCAGTAGTGATTTGGGAGAAACTGAGTAAGACTAGAAGGACAGTAGGAAGAATAGAGGGATACTCAGGGGATGTGAGGTATGCATGCATCATATGTTATGCACCATCTGTGAAATTGAACCAAATTCTCAATTATGGCAAAGAAGAAGAGGATAAACTGAGGTCAGACACTATGGCAATGCTGCTGAAAGCTATGGTGGTTTAGGAATCAATTATAGGAAAGCCTTTGGAGCAAATGTTTCAGAAAAATGTGAATATAAAACTGAGATGATTTCTACTTAGCAACAAGTGGTTAAACAATTATATTTGTGTGTTCATTAATTAATTCATTCATTTATTTTGCACATGACTTTTGACCACTCATCATGAGAATTATCATGTTTGATCATTCATAGCTGATGTACTTGGACAAATAATGGCTTGCAAGTGGGGAAATAAGCTGGATTTCAATACCTGAAAGAGAGGATAAAAGCTGTTAAAGACTCATTAGTGAGTAATTTGAAACATAATGTGTAAAAGAAATAGACTACTGTAAATATAAAAAACTGATTCTACATGGAATTCAATACTAATTCCACATACTGATATAGTCCACAGGCTGTCAGTACTAACAATACTGCTTATGAGATACAAGTAGTGAATTGTTTTAGTGCCTTCTGGGAAACAGTGCTTATAATTATTTTTTTCTATTAAATATTCCCTATTTTGAGGGAGCTCAGATTGGTATGGGAAGAAATTAATCTACATTGGAAAATAAATATGAGCAATTAAAGTAATAAATAAGTTTGGGAGAATTGAATTTTTAGGACAGAGCTGCACATAGACAGCACGGAACTTAATGCTATGTGCCGAGGCACACACACACACACACACACACACACACACACACACATATCAAACAATTAGCAGAAAAAAGAAGAGAGGTAGAAAAAACAAGTGTTTGTAAACATGTAGACTTGTAAATGTGGCTTACTAGATTCTAGTTCGTAGGGAAAATTATGTGCTTAAGGTTTACATTAAGGTGACTCCAGACACCCAGACACCCCAAGACTCCTAGGGACTGAATCATCAACCAAGGGGTATACATGGTTCCAGCCAAAAATGTGGCAGAGGAATGCCTCTTTGGGCATCAGTGGGAGGAGTGGTCTTTGGTCAGGTAAAGGCTCAATAGAGGCCACAACAAAGGAAAAAAGATGGGGGGAGTTGGGGAGGAGGTGGGACTGTGCTGGGTAGAGGGGCATATACATGGAGGCAGGGGGGGAGGAGGGGTAGGGAATCGTTGGGGAGGGGGGCTTTTGGGAAGGGTAAATTGGGAAAAGTTTTACCATTGTCAATGTAAATGAAGAAGATAATTATATATATATATATATATATATATATATATATATATATATATATATGAAACAATATCTGCCTTTCACCCTTATTAATATATGTAAACTACTCAAAACAAAGCCTCATACCAAATAAATATTCTGGATGTTTCAGATCACTGCAAGCAATGTGACAGGTAGTTTCTTTGGCAGGATCAGGTATGAAAAGAGTCAGGAGAGAAGTTCAGAGTGTCAGGAGAATGAATAGAAATATGTAGCAGTGGGGGTTGGGGAATAGGGGAACCACTAGAAAGTCCCAGACAACAGGGAAGCAAGAGGTTCCCAGTACCTGACAGGGATTACATTAGCCAAAATACCCAACAGAGGAGAGATAGGACCTGAAGAGACTACTTCCAATAGATAGGCATAGCCCCCAGTTGAAGGATGGAGCCACCTATCCCTCTCAAAAATTTTAACTCAGAATGTTCCTATCTAAAGGAAACACAGGGACAAAGCAGAGACTGAAAGAAAGGTCATCCAGACTGTTCCACCTTGGGATCCATTCTATCTGCAAACACCAAATCCCAACACTATTGCTGATGCCAAGAAGTGCTCCCAGAATGGAGCCTGGTAGAGTTGTCTTCTGAGAGGCTATGCCAGCAACTGACCAATATAAATGCAAATACAGCCAACCATTGGTCTGAGCCCGGATACCCCAATGGAAAAGTTAGGAGAAGGACTGAAGGAGCTAAAGTGAATTGCAACCCCATAGAAAGAACAATATCAACTAGCTGGAACAACCAGAGTCGACAGGGACTAACCGCCAAAGAGTATACATAGATGGGTTCATGGCTCCCATGTGTAGCAGAGGATTGCCTTATCTGTTATCAGTGGGAAGGCTGGCCTTTGGTTCTGTTGAGGGTTGTTGCTCCAGAGTAGGGAGGTGCTAGAGAGGTGAGGTGGAAGTGTGTGTGTGGATGGTAGATCACCCTGTTAGAGGCAACTAGGAGGGAGATAGGGGGTTTTCAGAAAAGAGACAAGGAAGAGGGACAACATTTGAAATGTAAATAAATAAAATAAACAATAAATTAAAAAAAATTCTCACAGCCCAGTTTCTAGGGTATTGTAAAGTGTTTGCTGGAAACAAGTAGAAAAAAGCTGAAAGGGGTCTGAATAAAGATCTCAGAAGTTAAGGGTACTGACTGCTCTTCCACTGGTCCTGAGCTCAGTTCCTAGTAATCATCTAGTGTTTCACAACCATGTGTAATAGGATCTTATGTCCTCTTATGGTGTGTCTAAAGACAGTTACAGTGTACTCATATACATAAAAATCTTTTTCTAAAAAGGTTGAAAAGGACAAACAAAATTCAAAGCTCAAAATTCAAGGTCCAGATTAGTGCGTCTGTGTCTCTGTGCTCCACTTTTTTATTTATCAATGAGTTAGTTAGATTGGTGAGAAACACCTGTCATCCCAGTAATTGGGAGGCTATGGTAGGAAGGTAGGGAGTTGATAGGTGATAGATTGATGATAATGATGATGATGACATGATGATAGTAGAAGATAGATGATAGATAGAGAGAGATAATAGATACATACATAGATGATAGATAGATAGAGATAGATGATAGATGATAGAAAGATAGATAGATAGATAGATAGATAGATAGATAGATGATAGAGATAGATAGATAGATAGATAGATAGATAGATAGATAGATAGATAGATAGATAGATAGATATAGATGATAGATAGATAGATAGATAGATAGATAGATAGATAGATAGATAGATAGATAGATAGATAGATAGATAGATAGATAGATAGATGATGGATGGATGGACGGACAAACGGACGGATGGATAGATAGACAGACAGACAGGTGATAAATAGATGATATAGACACTTGCTAACTACCTCTTTTGTGTTAAAAGCAATAAAAATGACAGACTTTTGCTTTTCCAAAATAGTTTTTCTAAAGAGTAAACTATAAGCAGGTAATATAGAAAAATAGAAATCTCACTTTGTAGGAAACTCATTGCAAGTGGAAATTTAAAACAATGCACATATTTCAAACTTATAACAATGATATAGAAGATATGAATACAAACATGTTCTTGCCATGACATGTAGCAAATTCTCAACAGGAGCTTTTTGCCAGACTCAAGCATGGCATGTCTCAGAATCCCAGTAGCGACTGGTCTTGATATCAAGCTCACTGTAAAGCTTTAGAGGTGGTGAGCTGCTGGTGGTTTTATATTTTAAATAAAGTATTATTATAAATAAAAGTTTTATAATGAGTTTTTATTGTTAAGTAGTTCTATTTGTGAATGGTTCTACAGATACTTTATTACATCAAATAAATAAATAAAACTAAGCAGTTGCAACAAAGGCTTTAATGCCTCTAGTGCCTTTGCTATCTGACCTTCAAGGAAGTTTCCTGACCACTGATTATCTTGATTCCTTGGATCAGTCACAGAATTTATTCATTCAAAGATAGGTACAACACTATCTTAAAAAGGAAGATGCTTGTCAGGTTGAAGTTCACCAGACATTTTCCTTGGAGGAAATCACTATACATAGACTCTGAAGAGTTTTGGCTCTTAGGGCATACCTACCATCAAAACACTTAGAAGTCTGAGACAGGGGTATCCCATATTCTAATCAAAACAGGAATATATAACAAGATCCTGTCTCAATAAACCATTATCAATGACAAAAAATGTTTTTGAGAAGGATGCTTTTGTAAAGGAGTACCAGCAAAATTTCTACAGGAAGAGGGCTCAATAAAATTATAGCAGAAAATAATAAATAACTTGATAAATCACTTGTGTATAAGGCTAGGAAACACAGAAGACAGCACATGGAAAAGAGTTTGGAAAATAAGACCAATGTGATTTAGAGAAAGAGAAAGTGACTCATTTTCTGACCATGAGAATAACATCAAAATCATACGTAAGGTATTCATTTGTCACAGGTATTCAAAATGAATTGAAACAGATAATGAAAACATCAACCATCAATGTGTGATTGAAAAACTATCACAAGCAGGAGATATTGGGGTTAGCTTTAAAGCTCAGCTCCAAGTGGATAAAGGACCTCCACATAAAACCGGACACACTGAAACTAATAAAAAAAGAAACTGGGGAAGACCTTTGAGGACATGGGCACAGGAGAAAAGTTCCTGAACAGAACACCAATGGCTTATGCTCTAAGATCAAGAATTGACAAATGGGACCTCATAAAACTACAATGTTCCTGTAAGGCAAAGGACACAGTCAAAAGGACAAAATGTCATCCAACAGATTGGGAAAGGCTCTTCACCAACCCTAAATCTGACAGAGGGCTAATATCTAATATATACAAAGAACTCAAGAAGGTAGAACCCAGAGAACCAAATAACCCTATTAAAAAGTGGGGTACAGAGCTAAACAAAGAATTTTCACATGAAGAACTTCGGATGGCTGAGAAGCACCTTAAGAAATGTTCAACATCATTAATCATTAGGGAGATGCAAATCAAAAAATGATAGATTGAAAGAGGAGATGACCACATGAATTTCATAATTAAGAGTACAGAGAGAGTTCAGAGATAAATAAACACTGGTGTGAGCTGTCAGCATCAATAAAGGTGACAACTCAGAAAAATGACAAACTGTGCCAGCATCATATCAAAGATGAAGATAAATGGGGCTGAGCAGAGACCATGGATATAATTGATTCTTCACTGAGAGCAATGGTAGATACAATATTGTTACTCAATTAGATGGGGCATTGAAGGAAGGGAAAGAGCCTGGGCATTTGTAAAGAGGCATGTGGCAATTCAAGCACTTCAGAAAAATTCACTGGATAATTTTATGAACAGTTACCACTATCAATATGCCCATTTTATAGATGAGGAAATTAAAGTTTAACATGACTGGGTTTTCTCCACTCTTTCCCAGTTAATATCAGAACTTGAACACACATAATATTACACTGAAACTGTGCTTGCCTAAACAAAAACCTGGACCAACATCAAACAAGGAAATATATGCAAAATAACATGAATGAATGTAATGATACTTTAAATTGTCCTCTTAGTTGTTGAAAAAGTTTAGTGATCTTTTATACTGGTTAAATGTTGACTACCATAATAAAAGCCTGTGCCTATGTGGTGTTGGCTTCATTACTCATATTCTAATAAGTGTCTAGCAAAACAAACCATGAATAAGAAGAGGGAGGGGCTATGCAAGGGATGGCTCCATGTGTGGAAAGAACAGTGGGATGCTCTGGTTATCTGCTGTAATGCTGTCTTTGTTCCCAGGCTTCCTGTCCATAGACTGGATGGCTCTGGGAGTGACAATTTCACCATTTTATTCTATGAGTCTTTTGCAAAGTCCAACCTGCAGTCCACAGGAGTTTCAGATTTTCTAGTGATTTTTTTCAACATCAATTTACCTCTGTTAAATTCCTTTGTACTCTACCTGGATAGTGCAATTTCTGTAACAGGAACAATAACTGTACCATTTAGCTCCAACTTTCTTTTTTTCCCTCCCAGCCTTGATAGCTTGTAAAAAGTTTTAATGAAGAATTATATAGATCATTGTTGATGTAAATATGACTGAGGGGGATTTTCTTAATTTTTAATTGATATTTTTAAAAAAACCCAACCCATTGTGGGTGACATCATTCCCTAGACAGAATCCCCTAAAAGATAAAAAGATAAGACCAAGCAAGCAAGACTCTATTCCTCTCCCTATTCTTTTCTGTGGGTTTGATGCTTGAAGTGCCTGACCTAACTTCCCTACAGCAACAGACTGCAACATGGTACTGTAAACAAATACCAAACCAACAAAACAACCTTTCCCCTCAGGTGTTTCATTATCATCATCATCATCATCATCATCATCATCATCATCATCATCATCAAAGGAATAGAAATGAAACTAAGATTCTAGTCTACCTCATAAAATACTGAAGCAATGAAATTGTCAAGGCAAATTTGATAGCGCTGGAGTTCCCAAATTTCTCCAAAACTTTTTCTGAAATTTCTATGTGGCATAATAGTATGCACATCTAAGAAGGCATAAAAGACATATTTTAAAAGTATGTTTGTCAAATGAATAGACAAAAAGGCCAATGATCAACAGATAATGTTTCTGAAGTTTAAGATATTTGCTTTAGGATATTGTTGTACTCTTATGTACTTTACCAGAATTAAATAGTGTTGAACTTTTTTTTAAGTAGGTTATCCTTGAATTTGCAATCTCGATGAACATCTCTAATTGTAGGTACAACCCACCATGCTTGGCTGTTCATCTTTTTATTGTAATTATTAATTTATTTATTTACATACCAAATGTTGGTTCTTCTCTCTGTCCCTCTCTCAGAGTTCATCCTCCAATCCCTCTCCCATTCTCTACTGAGAAGGTGAGCCTCCTGAGTGTCTCCCCACTATGGCACATCAAGTCTCAGCCTGATTAGGCACATTCTTTCCCACCAAAGCCAGACAAGGCAGTCATGAAGACTGCGATGTTTGTCTCATATGTATCTGTCTGGCAAGTCTTTCCAAACCCTGTATGTTCTTTGGGTCTGAAAACTCCCAGGGGTCAAAGTTTGTTGACTCTTAGTCTTCCTCTGGGATTCCCTTCTACTTCAGGGCCTTTGGTCCTCCCCCATCTGTTCCATAAGTGTTCCTGACCTCCATTTAATGTTTGGCTATGGGTATCTGCAGCGGTTTCAGTACAGTGCTGGATGGAGCCTCTCAAAGAACATCTATGGTAGGCTCCTACATAATAACACAGAATCATTGTCAGGGATACATGCTTGTCCATGTGACTAGTTTTGAGTTGTATAGTTTTTGATTGGCCTTTATTTTGGTCTCTGTCCCATCCCTGAAATTCTGTTATATAGGATAAGTTTTTGGGTTGAAAGTTTTGTGAGTGGGTTAGTGTCCTTATCTCTCCCATGTAGGACCTGCCTAACTACAGGAGGTGGCTTCTTCAGATTCCATTTTTCCACTGTTAGGCATCTTGGCTAAGGTCACCAGCATTGATTCCTGGGAGCCTTCTTTAGCTTATCCCAGGTCTCAGGGACTTCCTATAGATTCTCTCCCTCCCCCTATCAGCTGCAGATTTTCATTCATTCGCCTGATCCTTTGGGCCTCTTTCCTGTCTCTTCCCATACTTGATCCTGCTCTCTCCCCATTCCCTCCCCAGCCCCTCTGCCACCCATTTCTCTACGTGCCTCTGTTCTCTAGGATTATTTTTCTGGGTTACCTCACTCAGGATGATATTTTTTAGTTACATCCATTTTCTGGCAAAACTCATGATGACTATTCAGCTTTTTAATAGCTGAGCAGTATTCCATTGTGTAGATGCATGACATTTTTCTGTATCCATTTTTTTTTTTTTGGTTGAGCAATATCTGGGTTGTTTCCAGTTTTGGGCTATACCAAATAGAAGTCCTTATGGGACAATAGAATATTTTTGCATATGCCCAGGTATGATATAGCTTTGTCTCAGGTAGAACTGTTCTTAATTTTCTAAGAAACTACCAGATTGATTTCTACAATGATTATATAAGTTTGCAATGCCACCAGCAGTAGAACGTTCCCCCTTTTCCACATTGTCATCAGCATGTGCTGTCCCTTGATTTTTTTTTATCTTAGACATTATGATTGGCATGAGGTAGAAACACAGCATTGTTTAAATTTATACCTCCCTTATGAGTAAAGATGTTGAGCCATTCTTTAAGTGCTTCGTGGCCACTTGAGATTTCTCTGTTGAGTATTCTTTGTTTAGTTCTGTGCCTCGTTTTTAAATTGGGTTATTTGGTTTGTTGGAGTTTAAATTCTTGAATTCTTTATATATTTTGGTTATTAGCCAAATATATAGGGTTAATGAAGATCTTTTCCCAATTTGTAGGCTGCCATTTCGTCTTATTGACAGGGTCCTTTGCCCTACAGAAGCTTTTCCATTTCATGAGGTCCCATTTATCAATTGTAAATCTGATGGTCTGACACTCTGAAGCTAATAGAAAAGAAACTTGGGAAGACCCTGGAGGACATCGGTACAGAGGGAAAGTTCATGAACAGAACACCAATACTGTATGCTCTAAGATCAAGAATTGACAAGTGGGACCTCATAAAATTACAAAGTTTCTGTAAAGCAAAGGACACCATCAAAAGGACAAATCGGCAACCAACAAATTGGGAAAAGATCTTCACCAACCCTACATCAGATAGAGGGCTAATATCCAATATATACAAAGAACTCAAGAAGTTAGACCCCAGAAAACCAAATAACCCTATTAAAAATGGGGTACAGAGTTAAACAAAGAATTCTCACCTGAAGAACTTCGGATGGTGGAGAAGAATCTTAAAAAATGCTCAACTTCATTAGTCATCAGGGAAATGCAAATCAAAACAACCCTGAGATTTCACCTTACACCAGTCAGAATGGCTAAGATTAAAAACTCAGGAGACAGTGGCAAGGATGTGGAGAAAGAGAAACACTCCTCCACTGCTAGTAAGGTTGTAAATTGGTACAACCACTCTGGAAATCAATCTGGCAATTCCTCAGAAAACTGGGCACCTCACTTCCAAAAGATCCTGCTATACCACTCCTGGGCATTTACCCAGAGGATTCCCCAGCATGTAATAAGGATATATGCTCCACTATGTTCATAGAAGCCCTATTTATAATAGCCAGAAGTTGGAAAGAACCCAGGTATCCCTCAGCAGAAAAAATGGATGCAAAAAATGTCGTATATATACACAATGGAGTACTATTCAGCCATTAGAAACAATGAATTCATGAAATTCTTAGGCAAATGGATGGAGCTGGAGAACATCATACTAAGTGAGGTAACCCAGTCTCAAAAGATCAATCATGGTATACACTCACTAATAAGTGGATATTAGCATGGAAAACTGAAATACCCAAAACATAATCCACACATCAAATGAGGTACAAGAAGAACGGAGGAGTGGCCCCTTCTTCTGGAAAGACACAGTGTAGCAGTATAAGACAAAACCAGAACAGCGGAAGTGGGAAGGGGTGGGTGGGAGAACGGGGGGGGGGGGGAGGGGGCTTATGTGACTTTCGGGGAGTAGGGGTCCAGAAAAGGGGAAATCATTTGAAATGTAAATAAAAATTATATCGAATTAAAAAAAGAAAAAAAAATCTGATGGTCTGAGACATTGGTGTTCTGTTCAGGAAACTATCACTTATGCCAATGTTTGAAAGGCTATTTTCATCTTTCTATTCTTTTAGTTTTAGTGTATCTGGTTTTATGTTGAGTTTCTTGGTCTATTTGGATTTGAATTTTGTGCAAGGTGATAAATATGGATCTGTTTGCATTTTTCTATGAACAAATATCAAATTATACCAGCACCATTTATTGAAGATGCTTTTGGTTTTCCATTGTATGGTTTTGGATTCTTTGTCAAGAAGGAAAATGTCTTGTCACAGTTCAGCCCAGGAACCATCTATGCTCATTCTACACCCGCCCCCCCCCCCCGCCCCAAAACAAAACAAACAAACAAAAAAACTAAGGTTCCTTAAGGATATCACAAGAATGAGGGCTTCTGCCAGGCACTCCTCAGAAGAGAAGAAACATAGCATATATGTTATAATACAATAAAGATGTGTGTCAGTTTACAGTTGTAGCTGGAGGCTGAGAGTCTATTAGTCCTAAGGTGTACCAGGGTGATATTGCTGACAGAGAGAAACAAATGAGACATAGCCACAATGATTATCAGCCAACAGTTACTCATCTACATCTAAACCACATGAATATTATTAAGAGAAATTCAAACCAGACTTTTGGGTTAGTGTTCCCTCCCTCTCTGTATTGTGTGTGCATACGTATGTGTGTGCACGTGTTTAAAGACATGGTCTCTTGCTGTCCTGATCTTACAAATTAGGCTTCACTGGCTAATCAGCAAGCTTCATAGTCAACACCTTCCTTGTATTTGGATTACAAATATAGGCTGTAGTGATCAGTTCTTTTCAAGGGCTCTGAGCATCACATTAAGGTCCCAGTGCTTGCAAGAGAAGCACTTCACTGACCAGGTTATTGCTTTAAGCCGAGTTCTACCTCTTTCTGTGTCAGAATGAAGAATATTTCCATCAGCATATCAGCAAGAAGAAAAGTTCACACCATAGCCCTTGCTGGTATAGTTTGGGATTTTCTCTGCTTTATATTTTTGTTACAGTTGGATTAATATCTAATAAAGCAGATGTATACCATTTCAAATTTAGAATCATTTTTCTTTTTGCAATTTAACCTATTGTCTATGGTTATAACTGTGATTTGCTTTCTTTCCTACATTTCCCAATAGGTCCATATTTACATGCCTTATTTAAAGAAGGTTGAAATCTATTCTGTTTTTCTTATCTTTCTCTGTGTATCATAATATGGATAAAAATATGCATTTCTGTCTTAATTTCTATCTGCTTCTAATGTACTCCCTGAAGGTTTTGCATTCAGCATATACTTTTTTTTTTACTTTTTTTCTCTTTTTTTTAATTGAATATCATCTTTATCTACATTACCATGGTAAAATCTTTCCCAATTTCCCCTCTCCCCAAAGACCCCCAACCCCTCCTCCCTCCCCCTGTCTCCTCGTATATGCCCCACCACTTGACACACTCCCACCTCCCCACTCCGTTTCTATTTGTTGGGGCTTCTGTTGAGCCTTTACCTGAAAAAGGACCATTCCTCCCACTGATGCCCAACAAAGTCTTCCTCTGCCACATTTTTGGCTGGAACCATGTGTACCCCTTGGTTGATGGTTCAGTCCCTGGGAGTCTTGAGGCATCTCGGGGGCTGAAATCATTGTTCTTCCCATGGGGCTGTAAGCTCCTTCAGCTCTTCTGGACCACCCTCCAGATCCTCCACTGGGGACCCCATGCCCAGTCCAAAAGTTGGTTGCTATCATCTGTCTCTGTATTTGTAAGTCTCTGGCAGGGCCTCTCTGGAGACAACCATTGCATGCTCTTTTTGGTATACACTTCTTGTCATCCTTAGTAGTGTCCAGGTTTGTTGACTGTTTGTAGGATGAATCCCTAGGTAGGGCAGTCTCTGGGTGGCCTTTACTTCAGGCCCTGCTTCACACATTGTCTCACTTTTTGCTTCTGTGGGTATTTTGTTCCCTTTCTTAGAGGAACCAAAGCACCCTTACTTAAGTTCTCCTTCTTCTTTAGCTTCCTGTGCTGGGTGAATTGTAACTTGTTTATTTTGAGCTTTTGGGCTAACTTCCGCTTATTAGTAAGTGCATACCATGTGTGACCTTTTGTGATTGAGTTGCCTCACTCAGGATAACTCTTTCTAGTTCCATCAATTTGGTTAAGAATTTCATAAATTCATTGTTTTTAATAGCTGAATAGTACTCCATTGTGTATATATACCACAGTTTCTGCATCTATTTCTCTGTTGAGGAACATCTGGGTTCTTTCCAGCTTCTGGCTATTATAAATAAGGCAGCAATGAACATAGTAGAGCATGTGACTTTATTTCATGTAGGAGCATCTTCTGGGTATATGCCCAGGAGTGGTATAGCTGGGTCAGCAGGTAGTACTATGTCTAGTTTTCTGAGGAATCACCAAACTGATGTCCAGAGTGGTTTTACCAGCCTGCAATACCACCAACAATGGAGAAGTGTTCTTTTTTTCCCCCACATCCTCTCCAGCATCTGCTCTCCCCTGAGTTTTTCATCTTAACCATTCTGACTGGTATAAGGTAGAATCTCAGTGTTGTTTTGATTTGCATTTCCCTAATAACTAAGGATGCCGAACATTTCTTTAGGTGCTTTAGGCCATTCAAGTTTCATCAGTTGAGAATTCCCTGGTTAGCACTGTACCCCATTTTTAATAGGGTTACTTGACTCGCTGGAGACTAACTTCTTGAGTTCTTTGTATACATTGAATATTAGCCCTCTGTCAGATGTAGGGTTAGTAAAGATCTTTTCCCAATTTATTGGTTGCTATTTTGTCCTATTGACCATGACCTTACAGAAGCTTTGCAGTTTTATGAGGTCCCATTTGTTGATTCTTGTTCTTAGAGCATAAGCCATTAGTGTTCTGTCCAGGAACTATTCCCCTGTGCCCATGTGTTCAAGATTCATGCCCACTTTCTCCTCTATATGCTTCCGTGTGTCTGGTTTTATGTGTAGATCCTTGATCCACTTGGACTTGAGCTTTGTACAAGGAGATAAGAATGGGTCGATTTGAGTTTTTCTTCATGCATATCTCCAGTTGATCCAGCACCATTTGTTTAAAATGCTGTCTTTTTTCCACTGGATGTTTTTCCGCTCCTTTGTCAAATATCAAGTGACTGTATGTGTGTGGGTTCTTTTCTGGGTCTTCAATTCTATTCCATTGATCTTCCTGCCTGTCTGCATACCAATACCAAACAGTTTTTAATCATGATTGTTCTGTAGTAGAGCTTGAGGTCAGGAATGGTGATTCCCCCAGAATATCTTTTGTTGTAGAGAAGAGTTTTTGCTATCCTAAGTTTTTTGTTATTCCAGATAAATTCGAGAATTGCTCTTTCTAGATCTATGAAGAATTGATTTGGGATTTTGGTGGGGATTGCATTGAATCTGTAGATTGCTTTCAGCAAGATGGCCATTTTTACTATCTTGATCTTGCCAATCCATGACCAAGGGAGATCTTTCCACCTTCTGAGACTTTCTTCTATTTCTTTCTTCAGAGGCTTACTTAAAATTCTTCTCATATAGATCTTTCACTTGCTTCATTAAGGTCACACCTAGGTATGACATATTATTTGGGACTATTGTGAAGGGTGTCATTTCCCTAATTTCTTTCTCCTCTTGTTTATCCTTTGAGTAGAAGAAGGCTACTGATTTGCTTGAGTTAATTTTTTATCCAGCCACTTTGCTGAAGCTGTTTTTCAGCTTTAGAAGTTCTCTGGTGAAACACCTATGGTCACTTGGTCTTCGACAAAGGGGCTGAAAGCATCCAGTGGAAAAAAGATACTCTTTTCAACAAATGGTGCTGGTTCAATTGGAGGTCAGCATGCAGAAGAATGTGCATCGATCCATTCTTATCTCCTTGTACCAAGCTTAACTCCAAATGGATCAAGGACCTCCACATAAAACCTGACACACTGAAACTAATTGAAAAAAAAACTGGGGAAGACCCTGGAGGACATGGGCACAGGGGAAAAGTTCCTGAATAGAACACCAATAGCTTATGCTCTAAGATCAAAAATTGACAAATGGGACCTCATAAAACTACAAAGTTTCTGTAAGGCAAAGGACACCGTCAAAAGGACAAAATGTCAACCAACAGACTAGGAAAGAATCTTCTCCAACCCTAAATCAGACAGAGGGCTAATATCTAATATATACAAAGAACTCAAGAAAGTAGAACCCAGAGATCCAAATAACCCCATTAAAAAGTGGGGTACGGAGCTAAACAAAGAATTTTCACATGAAGAACTTCGGAGAGCTGAGAAACACCTTAAGAAATGTTCAACATCATTAATTATTAGGGAAATGCAAATCAAAACAACCCTGAGATTTCACCTCACACCAGTCAGAATGGCTAAGGTCAAAAATTCAGGAGACAGCAGGTGTTGGCGAGGATGTGAAGAAAGAGGAACACTCTTCCACTGGTGGTGGGATTGCAAGATGGTGCAACCACTTTGGAAATCAGTCTGGCGGTTCCTCAGAAAACTGGGCATGTCACTTTCTGAGGACCCTGTTATACCACTACTGGGCATATATCCAGAGGATTCTTCCGCATGCAATAAGGACACATGCTCCACTATGTTCATAGCAGCCCTATTTGTAATAGCCAGAAGCTGGAAAGAACCTAGATGTCCTTCAACGGAGGAATGGATACAAAAAATGTGGTATATTTATACAATGGAGTACTATTCAGCCATTATAAACAATGAATTCATGAAATTCTTAGACAAATGGATGGAGCTGGAGAACATCATACTAAGTGAGGTAACCCAGTCTCAAAAGATCATTCATGGTATGCACTCACTGATAAGTGGATATTAGCCTAGAAACTTTGAATACCCAGGACATAATCCACAAATTAAATGATGTCCAAAAAGAATGGAGGAGTGGGCCCTGGTTCTAGAAAGACTCAGTGCAAGAGTATAGGGGAATTCCAGAACAGGGAAGTGGGAAGGGGTAGATGGAAGAATAGGGGGATGGAAGAGGGTTTATGGGACTTGCGGGGAGTGGGGACCCAGAAAAGGGGAAATCATTTGCAATGTAAATAAAAATAAATTAAAAAAAAGTTCTCTGGTGGAAGTCTTGGGGTTGCTTAAGTATACTATCATATCATCTGCAAATAGTAATATTTTGACTTCTTCCTTTCCAATATGTATACTTTTGACTTCCTTTTGCTGCCTGATTGCTCTGGATAGGAATTCAATTACTATATTGTAATAGATAGGGAGAGAGTGGGCAGCCTTCTCTGGTCCCTGATTTTAGTGGGATTGCTTCAAGTTTCTCTCTGCTTAACTTTGTGTTGGCTACCAGTTTGCAGTATATGCTTTCACTATGTTTAGGTATGGGCCTTGGATTCCCAATCTCTCAAAAACTTTTATCATGAAGGGATGCTGGATTTTGTCAAAAGCCTTTTTAGCATCTAATGAAATTATCGTGTGGTTTCTTCCCTTTAGTTTGCTTATGTAGAGGATTACATTGACAGATTTCCATATATTGAACCATCACTGCATCCCTGGGATGAAGCCTACCTGATTAGAGTTTTGATGCATTCTTGGATTCGGTTGGCCAGGATTTTGTTCAGTATTTTTGCATCAATATTCGTGAGGGAGATTGGTCTGATGTTCTCCTTCCTTGTTTGGTCTTTATTTGGTTTAGGTATAAACACTATTGTGGCTTCATAGAATGAGTTGGGTAGTGTTCCTTGAGTTTCTATTTTATGGAAAAGTTTGAAGAGTATTGGTATTAATTCTTCCTTGAAGATCTGATAGAATTCTCCTCTAAACCCATCTGGTCCTGGGCTTTTTTTTTTTTTTTTTTTTTTTTTTTGAAGGGAGACTATTAATGACTTCTTCTATTTCCTCAGGACTTATGGGACTATTTAGATGGTTTGTCTAATCCTGTTTTAGCATTGGCACCTGGTATGTATCTAGAAAGTTGTCCATTTCATCCAGGTTTTCAAACCTTGATGAGTATAAACTCTTGTAGTAGGATCTGATGGTTTTTTGAATTTCCACAATTTCTGTTGTTATGTTTCCCTTTTCATTTCTGATTTTTTTTTAATTTGGGTACTGTCTATGTGCCCTCTGGTTAGTCTGGCTAAGGGTTTATCTATCTTGTTGATTTTTTCAAAGAACCAGCTCCTTTTTGGTTGATTCTTTGTATAGTTCTTTTTGTTTCTGTTTGGTTGATTTCTGCCCTAAGTTTGATTATTCCTGATGTCTACTCCTCTTGGGGGTATTTGCTTCCTTTTGTTCTAGAGCCTTCAAGCGCATTGTCAAGCTGTTAGTGTAAGCTCTTTCCATTCTCTTTTTGGAGGCACTCAGAGCTATGAGTTTTCTTCTTAGTACTGCTTTCATTGTGTCCCATAAATTTTGGTATGATGTGTCTTCATTTTCATTAAATTCTAAAAAGTCTTTCATTTCTTTCTTTATTCCTTCCTTGGCCAAGCTGTCATTGTGAAGCACGTTGCTCAAGGTCCATGTGTATGTATGTTTTCCATTGCTTTGGTTTGAGCTTAAGACCAGCCTTAGGTCATGGTGATAAGATAAGATACATGGAATAATTTTAATATTTCTGTATCTGTTGAGGCCCGTTTGTGACCAATTATATGGTTTTTTTTTGGTGAACGTACCATGAGGTGCTGAGAAGAAGGTATATTCTTTTGCTTTAGGGTGGAATGTTCTATAAATATCTGTTAGATCCATTTGGCTCATAACTTTAGTTAGTTTCACTGTATCTCTTTAGTTTCTGATTCCATGATTTGTCCATTTTTGAGAGTGGGGTGTTGAAGTCTTCCACTATTATTGTGTGGTGTGCAATGTGTGCTTTGAGCTTTATTAAAGTTTCTTTTATGAATGTGACTGCCCTTGCATTCAGAGCATAGATGTTCAGAATTGAGAGTTCATCTTGGTAGACTTTTCCTCTGATCAGTATGAAGTGTTCCTCCTTATCTTTTTTGACAACTTTTCGTTGAAAGTCAATTTTATCCAATATAAGAATGGCCACTCCAGCTTGTTTCTTGGGACCATTTGTTTGGAAATTTGTTTTCCAACCTTTGACTCTTAAATAGTGACTGTCTTTGTCACTGAAGTGGGTTTCTTGTATGCAGCAAATGTTGGGTCCTTTTTACATATCCAGTCTGTCAGTATATGTCTTTTAATAGGGGAATCAAGACCATTGATATTAAGAGATATTAAGGAAAAGTGATTGTTGCTTACTGTTATCTTCTTATTTAAAGGTGAAATTCTGGTTGTATATCTATCTTTTATTGGGTTTGTTGAAAGATTACCCTGTTAATTTTTCTACAGTGTAGTTTGCTGCCTTGTGTTGGTATTTTCCACCCATTATCCTTTGCAGTGCTGGATTTGTGGGAAGGTATTGTGTAAATTTGCTTTTGTCATGGAATGTCTTGGTTTCTCCATCTACGGTAATTGAATGTTTTCCTGGGTATAATAGTCTGGGATGACATTTATGTTCTCTTAGGGTCTATATGACATCTGCCCAGGCTCTTCTGGCTTTCATAGTCTCTGGTGAGAAGTCTGGTGTAATTCTGAGAGATCTGCCCTTATATGTTACTTGACCTTTCTCTCTCACTGCTTTTAATATTCATTCTTTGTTTAGTGTATTTGGTGGTTTCATTATTGTGTGACAGGAAGTATTTCTGCTCTGGTCCAATCTGTTTGGAGTTCATGGGCATCTCTTTCTTTAGGTTAGGGAAGTTTTCATCTATAATTTTATTGAAGATATTTACTGGCCCATTTAGTTGTAAATTTTCACACTCTTTTATACCTATAATCCTAAGGATTGGTCTTCTGGATTTCCTGGATGTTTTGGGTTACAAGCCTTTTGCATTTTGCATTTTCTTTGACTGTTGACTCAATATTTTGTGTGGAATCTTCAGCATCTGAGATTCTTTCTTCTATCTCTTGCATTCTGTTGTTGATGCTTGCATCTATGATTCCTGAATTCTTTCCAAGGTTTTCTATCTTCAGAGTTGTCTCACTTTGTGATTTCTTCATTGATTCTATTTCCAGTTTCAGATACTAGATAGTTTTGTTCAGTTCCTTCACTTGTTTGTTTGTTTGTTTGCTTGTTTTTTCCTGAAATTCTTTAAGGAATTTTTGTGATTCCTCTTTAAGGGCTTCTACCTGTTGACCCATGTTCTCCTGTGTTTCTTTCATGGATTTTTGTGATTCCCTTAAGGGCTTCTGCATGTTGACCCATGTTCTCCCATAATTCCCTCTGGGACTTTTGTATTGCCTCTTTAAGGGCTTCTACCTGTTGACCAATGTTCTTCCATATTTCTTTAAGAGATTTTTGTGTTACCTCTTTAAGGGCTTCTACCTTTTGATCCATATTCTCTTCTCTTTCTTTAAGGGATTTTTGTGTTTCTACCTGTTGCCCCATGTTCTCTTGTATTTCTTTAAGAGAGTTATTTATGTCCTTCTTGAATTCCTCCATCAGCAATATGAGATGTGATTTTAAATCTAGATCTTGCTTTTCTGATGTGATGGAGTATGCAGGATTTGCTGCTGTGGGAGAACTAGGTTCTGATGGTGCCATGTTGCCTTGGTTTCTGTTGGTAATGGTCTTGTGTTTGCCATTGACAATCTTATTATCTCCAGTGTTAGTTGGTCTTGCTGTCTCCATCTTCTCTATCTTGCAGGCCTGTGTTTCTGCACTCCTGGAATTCCTTTTCTCTCCAATCCCCTGCAAACAGCTGGTCGGTCCTCCAAGAAGTATCAGGTGATGGGGTCTCTCCTGTGGCAGACTTGGCAAGGGTCGAATGTCCTGCTGGCTACTATTTCTCAAATGTTCTGCTGCTCCCAGTTCTCAAATGCTTTGCTGATGCTGGTTCTCGAATGACTTGCTTTTACCAGTTCAAATGCCCTACTGGTGTCAGTTCTCAAATGACCTGCTCCTGATAGTTTTCTAGAGAGTATCAAGAAGTAGGTTCCTCCTGGACAATCTGTTCCTGCTAGTTCTCTAGTATCAGGAAGTGGGATCTTCCTCTCATGCCAGATGTGGAAAGGGTCTACCAGATCTGACAGAATGTGGCAATGGTGGCAGAGGGAGGGGTATCAGGGAAGGAAGGGGAGTGGTGTTCTGGGGGGTTTCTGGGTAATGAGTCCCAGAGTGGCTCTGAGCCTCTGGGGGTACAAAGTGATTCTTACCAGATAATCTGCTCCTGCCAGATCTCTAGCGAGTATCAGGAGGTGGGATCTTCCTCTTGCCAGATGTGGCACAGATCTACCACATCTGACAGAACGGGGTAGTAGTGGCGGAGGAGGGAGGGGTATCAGGGAAGGAAGCACATTCAGCATTTCCATAACTTGACATCTAAGATATGTTCTTACTATGAATTTGAAAATTATAATTATAAAGTATTAGTGGTGTGTGTGTGTGTGTGTGTGTGTGTGTGTGTGTGTGATTTCACTCATCTTATACTTTTTTTAAAGCTTAGAAGTCAGTCAGTATACAGTAAAAATTTGTCACTCTCCAATTAGGCCCTTTTCTAGTTAGCTTCCTAACTTCCTAGTTAGGAAAGTAGCCATGCCAGTGTAATAAATTATTTTTTGTTCATTTTTTCATTAATATCTGTATGCTTGAGATTAAAATTCATTTTATGAACCTTAGTTCCCAATATTTAATCCCTTCAAAGACCAATATTTCATGAAGTATTTCCCTCCATTTAATCAACTTAATAGATTCAAGCAATTTCCTTGGGCTTTTGCACCAGAAAACTGTTTCAGTTCTTTGTCTGTTTCTTTTTCTTTTTTTTTTTTTTTTTACTATATTAAGGGTCTCGTAATGGATTTCTCATAGTTTTGCTGAGTGTTTTTCTCAGTGACTTTGGGAATTAAAAAAAATTAATCCTATCTCTATTAAAGCTACCTCAACAATTCAGGCAAGTCTTAATAAACTTTACTAAAGGACAGTGCTATGGTGGTAAGGGAGGATGACCATGCCCCACCTATTTTGGCATTTCCCATGATTGTGCAGTTACTCACATCAAATCTTGCCTCTTCACATAGCTTAAGGACTCTTTCTTACTGCACATGCATTTAGCTGTCAGGTTGAAAGTATTTGGGGAGCTGGGCAGTAGTGGCATATGCCTTTTATGCCAGCACTTGGGAGGCAGAGGCAGACAGATTTCTGAGTTTGAGGCTAGCGTGATCTATAGTGTGAGCTCCAGGACAACCAGAACTATACAGAAAACCCTGTCTTGAAAAACCGAAGGGGAAAAAAGGAGTATTTGAGGTTTTTTGTTATGCATTACATTTAATGAACGATCCTTACCTCTGAAAAGCATTTTTTTTTTTTTACAAGGAAACCATCTTCAGGTTCAGTCCTAAAGATGAATAACATGTAAAAATGTGTATTGGAACTTAGAAAAGACACAATTTCTATTTTCTTATAAGTGCATTTTTAATTTATCAATTTGATCAACTTTTATATCTATGAATTCAGTTTTTATTATTTTCTATTTTTACCTTTGTGTTTTTAAAATTTTAATTAATTTATTTATTTACTTAGTTTTAATTTATTTGTATTTCAAGTGTTATCCCTTACCCAGTTCTCCCACTCCTGGAAACCCCCTATTCCATTCTCCCTCCCCCTGCTTCTATGAGGGTGTTCTTCACCCACCTACCCACTCCCACATCCTTCCTTCAATTCCTCTACACTGGGGCTCAAACCTTCATAGGACCAAGGACCTCTCCCCTCATTGATGCCTGACAAGGCCATCCTCTGCTACATACTCAGCCAGAGCCATGTGTATTCCTTGGTTGATAGCTTAGTCCCTGGGTGCTCTGGGGGCAGGGGGAGAGTCTGATTGGTTGATATTATTGTTCTTCCTGTGGGGTTGCAAACTCCCTCAGCTCCTTTAGTCCTTTCTCTAACTCCTCCATTGGGGACCCTACATTCAGTGCAATGGTTGGCTGCAAGCATCCAACTCTGGGTTTGTAAGGATATGACAGGGCCTCTCAAGAGACAGCTATATCAGGTTCCTTTCAGCAAGACTTTCTTAGCATCCACAATAGTGTTGGAGTTTGGTGAGTGTATCTGGGATGAATTCCCAAGTAGGACAGTCTCTGGATGGCCTTTCCTTCGATCTCTGCTTTGCACTTTGTCTCCATATTTGCTCCCATGAGTATTTTGCTCCCCTCTGTGAAAGGATCTAAGCACCCACACTTTGGTCTTTCTTCTTGAGCTTAATGTGGTCTGTGAATTATATTGGGTATTCAGAGCTTTTGGACTTAATATCCACTTATCAGTGAGTGCATACCATGCGTGTTCTTTAGTGATTGGGTTACTTCACTCGGGATGATATTTTCTAGGTCCATCCATCTGCCTAAGAATTTCATGACTTTGTCATTTTTAATAGCTGAGTAGTACTCTGTTGTGTAAATGTACAACATTTTTTGTATCCATTCCTCTGTTCAAGAACATCTGGGTTCTTTCCAGTTTCTGGCTATTATAAATAAGGCTACGATGAACATAGTAAAGCATGCATCCTCATTATATGTTGGAGAATCTTTTGGGTATATGCCCAAGAGTGGTATAGCTGGGCCTCAAATAACACTATGCCTAATTTTCTGATGAACTACCAAACTGATTTCCAGAGTAGCTGTACCAACATCCAATCCCACCAACAATGGAGGCATGTTCCCCTTTTCCACATCCTCACCAGCATCTACTGTTACCTGAGTTTTTGATCTTAGCCATTCTGACTGGTGTGAGATAGAATCTCAGGGTTGTTTTGATTTGTATTTCCCTGATGGATGCCTAAGGATTTTGAACATTCTTTAGGTACATCTCAGCTCTTCTAGTTACCTCAGTTAAGAATTCTCTGTTTAATTTAATACAAAATTTTAAAAAAAGAATTCTGTGTTTAGCTCTGTTCCCCATTTTTTGGAGTGTTATTTGGTTCTCTGGAGTCTAACTTCTTGAGTTCTTCTTATATTTTAGATATTAGCCCTTTATCGGAAATAGGATTGGTAAAAATCTTTTCCCTGTCTGTTGATTGCCATTTTGTCCTCTTAATGGTGTCCTTTGTATTACAGAAGCTTTGCAGATTCTTAATCTTAGAGCCTAAGCCATTGGTGTTTTGTTCAGAAACTTTTCCCCTGTGCCCATGTGTTCAAGAATTTCCCTCACTTTCTCTTCTATTAGATTCAGTGTATCTGCTGTTATGTGGAGGTCCTTGATCCACTTGGATTTGTACAGGGAGATAAGGATGGATCAACTTGCATTCTTTTTTTTTAAATTTTATTAGATATTTGCTTTATTTACATTTCAAATGGTATCCCCTTTCCTCGTTACCCCTCCAAAAACACTCTATCCCATCCCCCTTCCCCCTGCTTACCAACTCCCCCTACCCCACTTTCCTGACCTGATATTCCCCTACACTGGGGCATTGAGTCTTCATAGGACCCATGGCCTCTCCTCTAATTGATGTCTGAAATGGCCACATTCTTTTACATGTTGACTGCAAGTTGTTTCATAGTAATTCCCCTATTTAATTTAAAGACTTAATAATTTCAAAATCTCAGTGATGAGCTTTTTGGTGATAAGCCCCTCCCAGATTGCTTGGTTTCAGCTTGTATCTCTTCCTTCAGAGTGTGAGCCTGTAATTAATTCATATGAATGACTGTACTCTGAGTCTTAGGCTGGCTTTCTGCTAAGTCAATTCAGAATCTGTCCATTGGCTTCACTTCCTATGTCAATTCCTTCTCTGGTTTGGTTGACACCATATTACCTCACTTATCATTCTCTGTTTCCTCAGACCCTCTTGGATTACTGGCATGCTCTTCTTGCTGGTCCCTGATAGCCTGTGACAAATTATTTACAACACTTTCCCCCCTTCACTTCTGATTGCTATCATAATAACAATGACTGTGAAAATCAGCTGTGAAGTATATCGAATCATTCTTCCTACTACAGTTCCTAAGATTAGTGTGGCATTTTCAAAAGCACAGTGTGAAAAAATAAGACAATATGTTTTATATTACTACTAAAAGCCTTCTTTCTGTTCTTTCTGTTTCAGTATACTCACATTGGATGTTCACCTAGACTCAGCTTCTCTACATACTAACCACCACGCTATGCAACACAGGTTTCTACCCTTATGTTTTTAACATCTGATTTTCAAAAACTGCCATTTCTAATTAATGGCCATTGTTATTTCAGTCCTTTGGTGCTCTCTTCTTCATTATAAGTAGGTCACAGATTCAGGGCCTTATATCTTCCTTCTCTTCCTGATTGTTTCTATATAATATAAATATTTCAAATATACAATATTACACCCAAACCCTCAGAATGAGATAAGTAAGCTGCTTTGGAGACATCAAATATTGTTTTATGTAAGAAAATAATGAACATATGTTTTTAAATAAAAAGTCATTTTTATGCATATCCAGCATTCTAATTCACTAGCTTTAACCCTGTTTCTTTTTTACTGTGTCATTGGCTACTAAAAATGAACTTTTATGTAAGAAGAAATAAT
The DNA here is from genome assembly GCF_947179515.1 of Apodemus sylvaticus. Classification (NCBI taxonomy): domain Eukaryota; kingdom Metazoa; phylum Chordata; class Mammalia; order Rodentia; family Muridae; genus Apodemus; species Apodemus sylvaticus. The sequence continues at coordinate 1,464,039 of NC_067475.1, forward strand.
GACTTTTTATATTACTTTCAAAAGCACGAGAACAAAACTTACTAAATATTTCTAAATAAGATGGATATCAATTCAGCTCTGTTATCAGATTTAATCCCCATGAGGTTCTAGAGTAAGGTTGATAATTTAAGATAAATCTCTAAGTTGATCATCTCCACAAGATCTACTATCAATTAGTCTCTGCATATAAATGGGCCCCAGGTTTTTCTAGGCAAGTCATGGGTTCACAGGATTTAAAGGAAAAACTTAAAATGGCAGAGTCTGGTTGATTCATGGGCATTTGGGAAGTTTTGGGGCTATTAGAAGTTGTAGTATTCCAATTCAAATCTAACTCACAGGAAGAGATGTCATCACATATTTGTTTGTTTGTTTGCTTTTTCCTTTTCTTTCTTTCATTCTTTTTTTTTTTTTTTTGCCTTACAGCCTGGCTATAGTTTTTCCTCCCTCTTCTCCTCCCAGTTCCCCTCATTCAACCTCCCCACAAACCTATCCACTTTTCCTTTTTTTCTCTTCAGAAAAGAGCCCGCTTCTATGGATATCAACCAGCCATGGACTATCAAGTTGTAGTAAGACTAGGTACCTCCTCTTCCATTAAGGCTAGACAGGGCAACACAGGAAGACTGTAGTACCTAGTCCAGTCATGTGCTGGACCACAAGTATTATGGGGTCAGAATATGTGACTGAGAATGTCATAAGGTGGTAGGTATGATGTGATATGATGTGATGTGATATGGTATGGAATGTGTGTAAGGGTGTGGTTATGTAGATGACGGGAAGTGCACATGATGTCCTTTTTCTTCCATGCATGTGGAAGCCAGAGTTGATACAGGATGTCTTTCTTGGTTGCTCAACATATCAGGGTTTTTTTTTTTAATTTTTTTATTCGATATAATTTATTTACATTTCAAATGATTTCCCTTTTCTAGCCCCCCCACTCCCCGAAAGTCCCGTAAGCCCCCTTCTCTTCCCCTGTCCTCCCACCCACCCCTTCCCACTTCCCCGTTCTGGTTTTGCCGAATACTGTTTCACTGAGTCCTTCCATAACCAGGGGCCACTCCTCCTTTCTTCTTGTACCTCATTTGATGTGTGGATTATGTTTTAGGTATTCCAGTTTTCTAGGTTAATATCCACTTATTAGTGAGTGCATACCATGATTCACCTTTTGAGTCTGGGTTACCTCACTTAGTATGATATTCTCTAGCTCCATCCATTTGCCTAAGAATTTCATGAATTCATTGTTTCTAATGGCTGAATAGTACTCCATTGTGTAGATATACCACATTTTTTGCATCCACTCTTCTGTTGAGGGATACCTGGGTTCTTTCCAGCATCTGGCAATTATAAATAGGGCTGCTATGAACATAGTAGAACATGTATCCTTATTACATGGTGGGGAGTCTTCTGGGTATATGCCCAGGAGTGGTATAGCAGGATCTTCTGGAAGTGAGGTGCCCAGTTTTCGGAGAAACCGCCAGACTGCTTTCCAGAGTGGTTGTACCAATTTGCAACCCCACCAGCAGTGGAGGAGTGTTCCTCTTTCTCCACACCCTCTCCAACACCTGCTGTCTCCTGAATTTTTAATCTTAGCCATTCTGACTGGTGTAAGATGAAATCTTAGGGTTGTTTTTATTTGCATTTCCCTAATGACTAATGAAGTTGAGCATTTTTTAAGATGCTTCTCTGCCATCCAAAGTTCTTCAGGTGAGAATTCTTTGTTTAACTCTGTACCCCATTTTTAATAGGGTTGTTTGGTTTTCTGGAGTCTAACTTCTTGAGTTCTTTATATATATTGGATATTAGCCCTCTATCTGATGTAGGATTGGTGAAGATCTTTTCCCAATTTGTTGGTTGCCGATTTGTCCTCTTGATGGTGTCCTTTGCCTTACAGAAACTTTGTAATTTTATAAAGTCCCATTTGTCAATTCTTGCTCTTAGAGCATACGCGATTGGTGTTCTGTTCAGAAACTTTCTCCCTGTACCGATGTCCTCAAGGGTCTTCCCCAGTTTCTTTTCTATTAGCTTCAGAGTGTCTGGCTTTATGTGGAGGTCCTTGATCCATTTGGATTTGAGCTTAGTACAAGGAGACAAGGATGGATCAATTCGCATTCTTCTGCATGCTGACCTCCAGTTGAACCAGCACCATTTGTTGAAAAGGCTATCTTTTTTCCATTGGATGTTTTCAGCCTCTTTGTCGAGGATCAAGTGGCCGTAGGTGTGTGGGTTCATTTCTGGATCTTCAATCCTGTTCCATTGATCCTCCTGCCTGTCACTGTACCAATACCATGCAGTTTTTAACACTATTGCTCTGTAGTATTGCTTGAGGTCAGGGATACTGATTCCCCCAGATTTTCTTTTGTTGCTGAGAATAGTTTTAGCTATCCTGGGTTTTTTGTTGTTCCAGATGAATTTGATAATTGCTCTTTCTAACTCTGTGAAGAATTGAGTTGGGATTTTGATGGGTATTGCATTGAATCTGTATAGTGCTTTAGGCAAAATGGCCATTTTAACTATATTGATTCTACCAATCCAAGAGCATGGGAGGTTTTCCCATTTTTTGAGGTCTTCTTCCATTTCCTTCTTCAGAGTCTTGAAGTTCTTGTCATACAGATCTTTCACATGTTTGGTAAGAGTCACCCCAAGATACTTTATACTGTTTGTGGCTATTGTGAAGGGGGTCATTTCCCTAATTTCTTTCTCAGCCTGCTTATCCTTTGAGTATAGGAAGGCCACTGATTTGCTTGAGTTGATTTTATAACCTGCCACTTTGCTGAAGTTGTTTATCAGCTGTAGGAGCTCTCTAGTGGAGTTCTTTGGGTCACTTAGGTAGACGATCATGTCGTCTGCAAATAATGATAGTTTGACTTCTTCCTTTCCAATTTGTATCCCTTTGACCTCCTTATGTTGTCGAATTGCCCGAGCTAGTACCTCAAGTACAATATTGAAAAGATAAGGAGAAAGGGGGCAGCCTTGTCTGGTCCCTGATTTTAGTGGGATTGCTTCAAGTTTCTCTCCATTTAGTTTGATGCTGGCTACCGGTTTGCTGTATATTGCTTTTACTATGTTTAGGTATGGGCCTTGAATTCCTGTTCTCTCCAAGACTTTAAGCATGAAAGGATGCTGAATTTTGTCAAATGCTTTTCCAGCATCCAATGAAATGACCATGTGGTTTTGTTCTTTGTGTTTGTTTATGTAGTGGATTGTATTGATGGATTTCCGTATATTGAACCAACCCTGCATTCCCAGGATAAAGCCTACTTGATCATGGTGGATGATCGTTTTGATGTGTTCTTGGATTCGGTTGGCAAGAATTTTATTGAGTATTTTTGCATCGATGTTCATAAGGGAAATTGGTCTGAAGTTCTCTTTCTTTGTTGGATCTTTTTGTGGCTTTGGTATCAGCGTAATTGTGGCTTCCTAGAAGGAATTGGGTAGTGTTCCTTCTGTTTCTATTTTGTGGAATAGTTTGAAGAGTATTGGTGTTAACTCTTCTTTGAAAGTCTGGTAGAATTCTGCACTGAAGCCATCTGGCCCAGTGCTTTTTTTGGTTGGAAGACTTTCTATGACTCCTTCTATTTCTTTAGGCATTATGGGACTGTTTAGATGGTCTAGTTGGTCCTGATTTAATTTTGGTGTTTGGTATCTGTCAAGGAAATTGTCCATTTCCTCCAGATTCTCCAGTTGTGTTGAGTACAGGCTCTTGTAGTAGGATCTGATGATTTTTTGGATTTCCTCAGTTTCCGTTGTTATCTCTCCCTTTTCATTTCTAAGTTTGTTAATTTGGATACTTTCTCTGTGCCCTTTGGTCAGTCTGGCTAAGGGTTTATCTATCTTGTTGATTTTCTCAAAGAACCAGCTCCTGGTTTTGTTGATTTTTTTGTATGGTTCTCTTTGTTTCTACTTGATTGATTTCGGCTCTGAGTTTGATGATTTCCTGCCTTCTACTCCTCCTGGGCGAAATAGCTTCTTTTTGTTCTAGGGCTTTCAGGTGTGTCATTAAGCTGGTAATGTATGCTCTCTCCATTTTCTTTTTGGAGGCACTCAGGGCTATGAGTTTTCCTCTTAGCACTGCTTTCATTGTGTCCCATAGATTTGGGTATGTTGTGTTTTCATTTTCATTGTGTTCTAAAAAGTCTTTAATTTCTTTCTTTATTTCTTCGTTGACCAAGGTATCATTGAGTAGAGTATTGTTCAGTTTCCAGGTGTATGTGGGTTTTCTGTTGTTTCTGTTGATATTGAAGATCACTTTTACTCCATAGTGATCAGATAGGAGGCATGGGATTAGTTCTATCTTCTTATATTTGTTGAGGTTTGTCTTGTGACCAATAAATGGTCGATTTTGGAGAACGTACCATGAGGTGCTGAGAAAAAGGTATATTCTTTTGTTTTAGGATAGAATGTTCTATATATATATCTGTTAAATCTAATTGGTCCAAAGCTTCAATTAGTTTCATTGTGTCCCTGTTTAGTTTCTGTTTTCCTGATCGGTCCATTGAGGAAAGTGCAGTGTTGAAGTCACCCACTATTATTGTGTTAGGTGCAATGTGTGCTTTTAGTTTTAATAAAGTTTCGTTTACGAAAGAGGGTGCCCTTGCATTTGGGGCATAGATGTTCAGGATTGACAGATCTTCTTTTTGTATTTTTCCTTTGACCAGCAAGAAGTGTCCCTCAGGGTCTCTTTTGATGACTTTGGGTTGAAAGTCAATTTTATCTGATATTAAAATGGCTACTCCAGCTTGTTTCCTGAGACCATTTGCTTGTAAAATTGTCTTCCAGCCTTTTACTCTAAGGTAGTGTTTATCTTTGACCCTGAGGTGTGTTTCCTGTAAGCAGCAAAATGTAGGGCCCTGTTTACGAATCCATTCAGTTAGTCTGTGTCTTTTTATTGGGGCATTAAGTCCATTGATGTTAAGAGATATTAAGGAATAGTGATTGTTACTTCCTATCATTTTTGACGTTATTTTTTAAATTTGAACGCTTAACTTCTTTTGGGTTTGATGAAAGGTTACTATCTTGCTTTTTCCAGGGTGAAGTTTCCCTCCTTGTATTGGTGTTGTCCTCCTATTATCCTCTTTAGGGCTGGGTTTGTGGATAGATATTGGGTAAACTTGGTTTTGTCAGGAAATATCTTAGTTTCTCCATCTATGGTGATTGAGAGTTTTGCTGGATATAGTAGTTTTGGTTGGCATTTGTGTTCTCTTAGAGTCTGCATGAGATCTGCCCAGGACCTTCTAGCCTTCATAGTCTCAGGTGAAAAGTCTGCTGTGATTCTGATAGGTCTTCCTTTATATGTTACTTGGCCTTTTTCTCTTACTGCCTTTAGTATTCTTTCTTTGTTTAGAACATTTGGTGTTTTGATTATTATGTGACGGGAAGTACTTCTGTTCTGGTCCAGTCTGTTTGGAGTTCTGTAGGCTTCTTGTATATTCATGGGCATCTCTCTCTTTAGGTTAGGGAAGTTTTCTTCCATAATTTTATTGAAGATATTTGCTGGCCCTTTAAGTTGTAAATCTTCACTCTCATCTATGCCTATAATCCTTAGGTTTGGTCTTCTCATTGTGTCCTGGATTTCCTGGATATTTTGGGTTACAAGCTTTTTGCATTTTGCATTTTCTTTAACTGTTGAGTCCATGGTTTCTATGGAATCTTCAGCATCTGAGATTCTTTCTTCTATCTCTTGTATTCTGTTGTTGATATTTGCATCTCTGTCCCCTGATTTCTTCCCAAGGCTTTCTATCTCCAAAGTTGTCTCCCTTTGAGTTTTCTTAGTTGTTTCTACTTCTGATTTTAGATCCTGGATGGTTTTGCTTAGCTCCTTCACTTGCTTGTTTGTGCTTTCCTGTAATTCTTTAAGAGATTTTTGTGTTTCCTTTTTCATGACCTCAGCCTGTTGACCAAAGTTCTCCTGTATTTCTTTAAGAGATTTTTGTGTTTCCTCTTTCATGACCTCAGCCTGTTGACCAAATTTCTCCTGTATTTCTTTAAGTGTTTTTTGCATTTCCTCCTTGTTGGCTTTTGTATTCTCCTGGATTTCTTTCAATGATTTTTGTGTTTCCCTTGCAAGGGCTTCTAACTTTTGATCCATTTTCTCCTGAATTTCTTTAAGTATGTCCTTCATGTGTTCCTGTACCAGCATCATGACCAGTGATTTTAAATCCAAATCTTGTTTTCCTGGTGTGATGGGGTATCCAGGACATGTTGGTAGAGGAGAATTGGGTTCAGATGTTGCCATATTGCCTTGATTTCTGTTAGTGACGTTCCTCGTTTGCCTTTTGCCATCTAGTTCTCACTGGTGTTAGTTTGTCTTGTCAGTGCTGGACTCACTAGTGCAAGCTGCCCCTTCCCAGTTGGCCTCTGGTGCACAGCTTACCTCCTGCACTGCTTGTAGACAGGGTGCTGCTTCCCAGGCTGTTCAGATCCCAAAGCAGGCACCCGAAGGCTCCTGCTGGGGCCTGCTGGATTCACTGGAGCACACTGACTTCTCCCAGCTGGCCGACTGGAAGCCCAGCTAGCCTCTTGCAGGACTTGGAGATGTGGTGCGGCCGCCCAGGCTGATCTCAGTCTGTCCGATCCCTGGAGTCCGAAACCAAGATGGATGCACCTCTCTTGACTGGTAGGAGGCCGAGTTCTTAAGTGGCTTCCGTGCTGGAAAGGTGCCGCACAACTGCAGCTGCTTGCCGCCCGGCTGGTCAGCAAAGGTCAGTGGTCGTGGGAGCAGGGCCTAACTGGACCCTGTGTCGCCTTGGTTCCACTGCTGATGGCCCTTCAGCTCTACATATCAGGTTTTAAGATGGGATCTGTCTTCTCACTGAACCTGAAGATCATCAATTTGACTGTTGAACAAGACTAAGGGATCCTTCTCTCCCAACTATTCCAGATTAGGGATGTTCATCCTTGTTTAGTTTTTTTGTTTGTTAAATTTTTGTTTTGTTTTGTTGTTATTGTTTTGTTTGTTTTATGTTTTTGTTGTTGATTTTGTTTGTTTGTTTTTGCTTTTGTTGTTATCATTGTTTGTTTGATTTTAATGTGACTTCTATGAATTGATTGTATCCAGGTAATCACATTTGAATAGCATGCTACCAACTGAGCTATCTGCCAGTCCCTATCCATTGCATCTGTATTTCAAATATCATAAATTTAGATACTTCAATTGTTCTCAAAGAACTATAAAATATTATAGGCAAGAAACATGAGTTATTGTTTTAAAGAACTGGCATGGTTATTACACATTGGCATTAAGAGAACTGCTTTGGTTATAACAAAATCTTTTCCTGACTATCTGCTTAATACTGTCAGGAAACAGGACTCAAGCTCAGAAATAAGGTGAGAAGCTATTGAATGCCACTTCTTGTCCATTCCTGGTCCACCTCCCAAAGTTCATCCCATCCCCCTTCCCTTTTGCCAAAGAGAGGGTACTCTCTCCATCCCCTCACCCACTACCACCACCTGTATCCCTCTTCCCAAGAGCATCAATTCTCTACAGGATTGGGCACATCCTCTCCCAATGATCACAGACCAGCCCATGTATTAAGAGCTTCATCTCTGGAAGCTTCCAGGGATCAGGATTGTTGATACTTTTGGCTTTCCTATAGGATTGCCATCCTCTTCAGCTCCTTCAGTCCTCCCCCTAATTCCTTTATAGGGATCCCCAATCTCAATCCAGAGGTTGGCTGTAAGTATCTTCATCTGTCTCACTCAGATGCTGATAGAGCCTCTCAGAGGACAACCATGCTAGACTCCTGTCTGCAAGCACAACATGTCATCAATAACAGTGTCAAGGTTTGGTGCACGGCAATGAGATGGATCCCAAGTTGATTAAATCACTGAGTGGCCTTTCCTTCATTCTCTCCTGCATGTCTTTTGGACAAGAACAATTCTAGGTCAAAACTGTGAAGGTGAGTTGGTAACTCTATTCCTCCACTGAGTGTAGTTGTAGTCTCTTGAGGTTCCATCTCCCCACTGTTGGGCATTTCAATTACGGTCATTCCCATTGAGTTCTTAGTGCCTCTCACATTCCAAGTCTCTAGGACTTTCTTGAGATCACCCTGACCTCCACCCCCTGTCCCCCACACCATGAAGTTGTATATTTCTATTCATTGTTCTTGCACTCTGAACTTCTCTCCATGCCCGCTATACCTGATTCTGCTCCCTTTTCCCCTCCCACTACTTTCTTTCACCCAGGTTCCTCCCTCTGTCTACCTGCTGTGATTATTTTGTTCCCTCTTCTAAGTTGGATTGAAGCATCCTCACTTGAGTCTTTCTTCTTGCTGAGCTTCTTACAATCTATGGGTTATATCATGGGTATTCTGCACTTTTTGGCTAACATCCACTTTTCAGAGAGTACATACTATGCATGTCCTTTTGGGTGTGGGTTACTTCATTCAGAATATTTTTTAGATCCTTTCATTTGCCTGTAAAATTCGTGATGCCCTCATTTTAAAGGCTTAATAGTATTCCATTTTGTAAAAGAACTGTCTTATCTGTATCCATTTTTCCGTTAAGGGACAATCTGTGTTATTTGCAGTTTCTGTCTATTATGAATAAGGCTGATATGAACATAGTGGTACAAAATTACTGTGGTATAGTGGACCATATTTGGGATATATGCCCAGAAGCAGTATAGCTGAGTCTTTAGGTAGAATTATTTCCAATTTCCTAAGGAATTTCCAGATTGATTTCCAGAGTAATTATACATATCACCTGCTATTAGTGTCTTTTATAGACTGTCTGTGTTTTATCTTTAGTATGAGCATAGAAATTATGGCATTTTGGTACATATTAATTCTTTTTCTACTTAAGGCTACATATTACTCTGATATAGATGTGCGATGATCTATTGGATCAATCCAAATGAAAAACAATTTGTGTTCCTATCTTGTCCCAACACAAATAAGCTTGTGTTTTACAAATCTCAAATTATCTATTTATGAAAAGTTTTTGGGTGGACTTCTTGGGTATGTTGTTAGGTCCTAAAGACAAATAGTCAAAATTTGCTGTAGAACATCATGGCACCTATTTACATAGAATAGAAATAAATCATTTTCTCATGTTATCTGTATGATTCATACCATTTTTACCTTTGCATTATGAAACACAGGCAATTAGTTTCTTTTTCCAGAATACATTTTATATAGCACAGCATGTCTAAAAACAAGCCCATATGACAGAATTCCAATGCTTATTCAGGAAATTTAAATTTAACACACAAATACCACCATCTCTCCAAAGGAACATGATAGTAATCCCAGCATCTATTGAGTGGCAGCAGACATCCCTTGGTTACTATTGTAACTCTGTCTTAATTTCCTGTCCTCGTTTTTGTTAGCTTATTTAACTTGCAATTTTATAATTAAAGTACAAAGCTTTCAGATTCTTGAAAACTGTCTCATTCAATCTCATTCATTTCCCCTAAGAATTTGGCCTCTGCAGACTTTAAATGATTTAGACTAACACATCTGTTAGAGACAGTTAGAGATTTTGCATCCTGCAGAATTGCAAATGGGAAGGCAGGGAGAAAAGTGTAGCAAGATGTGAGTGGTCCATGGTACTTAGACCAAAGGACTTGAGTTTCCTTCCTTGAATCAATCCCCAGAAGGTAGCACTATAGTGCTGTTTGGTATAGCATTCCAAGTGACACTTTACCATTTCAGGCCTGGCATAGATCGGCTATCATCTTTTCCATAATTTAGCAGGCTTCATATCAGAACGGAGTTCATCCTCTAAAGCTGGTATGCATTCCTTTAATTCTTATGCCTTATATATCTAAATTTAATTCTCACAAAACACTATTTCCTAATTTCAAGGGGTTTCATTAGAAGAATAAGTTCATTTGCACATGCTAGTTTCATCATCTCTGTGTCTTTCCCTTTATAGTAATTTGAAATTTTATTCAAATTATAACATTTTGAATTTATTTACATATTATTCAAGACCATCATAGATATGGACAGTACAAATTTAACTAAGTTCAAGTAAAAAAGAAAACCATGAAGAAGTGAATGAATGCAAATGGGTGACAATCTGCTTTTCTTCCTCCCAAGATCCTCATACCCTTTTTCTTTGTGTCAGTGTAGCCTGGGAATATCTTTTTCTGTCCAAACAAGCAGACTATGCTTTTGATGGCATATATCAGTCAAACTTTGATGTTATAGTTTGAATGTAAAGTGTCCCCTCATAGGTTCATGTAATTGAACATGGTGCATGGTTGTTAATACAATTTTAATGGGCTGTCAGATCTTTGGTTCATGAGACATACCTGGAATTTGTAGGCTATAGTGGTGTGTCTTGAGCATTATAACCTGGTACTACTTGTGGCCCAATTTTTTTGTTTCCTGGTTCCTGGGATGTGAAAAATCATCACCACAAGTATCAACTAATGTGGACAGAGATGAACTCTACCCATTAAACGGTGAGTAAAACCTCACCTTTTCTCCTATGAGTTTCTCTGCCAAGTCTTCTCCCCAGTAGTGAAAAGAGCAACTAATATATTATTCTTCACATCTTAGAACCACAGACCATGAAGCTCTGTGTAGTAGTTATATAATTCCCTGTGCATTAAAGGTTTTATGCTTTTCTTAGCCAGACTTTAATCTTTGATTCCATTTTTAGATGATACATAAATGTAGAGCTAGTTCTATCATTGCTACTATAACTAATGGCAGGGAGTTACATATTAAAAATAGTTTATTCAAAAAACAGAGGGGGAGTACAGAAGAGTAACCATACAAGCAACATTCAGACAAAAACTATTGTCAATATCTTGGTTTCACACACTCAAATTTTGGATTATGCCTACAATTTCAATGATATATATAAATAGTTTAGTATGCCCCACCTATAGCAAGAGTTCATTGTTTTTCTTCATAGTAGACAGTCAAAGGCGCGGGATATGATAAAATATTATCATCAGATCATGGTCACTGAATGATGAGTTTCACCCTTGTGAGATCTTGATTCAGAGTCTAGTGTTAAACTCTTAACATAATCTACAAATTACTAAGGGATATATGCATAAAATGTACCTTTTTGAGGAGATAAGGCTATATTTCAATCAGTAAAGTGATTGCTGCCTAACCATGAGTTTGAGTCCCAGAAAACACAAAAAGAGCTAGGCACAGAGATATGTATGCATCTACAGTTCTAGCACTGGGTAGGTGGAAATAGAGGAATCCCTAGAGTAAGGTAGCCAGCCATGCTAGCCAAATTGATGAGCTCTAGATTTAGAGGCTTTAGTCCATAAATTAAGTGAAGAGTGACTAGAGAGAATACTCAGATCTCAAGTTCTGCCTGTATAAGCATACACATATGTGTACATGCACTGACACACAAATAAATAGAAACACACAATAAGTACTTATTTGAAATAAAAGTGAGTAGTATACATGAATCGCATACATGGCCCAAGATAAGTTTATGAACATTTGGAAATCAAAAAATCTTATCCTTTTGGTTTCTGTCTCCAGTTTGGGACCATCCTCTACCACAGCATGCAATCTCCAAGTGGCAAAAGAAGCTAGTTATCCACCAAGCAGCGCTGAGAAGACAGTCAGCACATGTGAGACCTGCCCAGAAGCTCAGAAGATCCCATCCTGAACCCTCTGGTGGAAAACCTTTGGTTTCCTTATCCATCTTCCATTCCATACCCTCTGTCATCATGTACCATATCCAAGTGATACACAGAGGTAGCTAACCACTCAGGAGTGCAGAGAGGCATGTCAGTATAGTAGGACCACCTCTGCTGCTCAGAGGAAGCATCCAGAAACCCTGAGGACACAAGAGCCTCAGAACAGCCTGGGGCAGGAGTCTTCCAATTACAGCCTGCACCCAGACTTGATGGGGTCACAGAGCTACATACCCAAATACAACTAAAAGAAAGCAGGTCTCACAGAAGTAATTACATACCCATGTACACAGTGAGAACATTTCTCCCAGGAGCACAGAGATGCCACAGTCAGAGACAGCAACACCAGCTAACACCAGAGATAACCAGATGGCAAAAGGCAAATGTAAGAATATCACCAACAAAAACCAAGGCAACATGGCTCTATCTGAACCAAGTTCTCCAACCACAGCAAGTCCTGGATACCCCAACATGCCAGAAAAGCAACACCTGGATGTAAAATCCCACATCATGATACTGATAGATGATTTCAAGAAGGACATAAATAACTCCCTTAAAGAAATAGAGGAGAACATGAGTCAACAGATAGAAGCCAATAAAAAGGAAACACAAAAATCACTTAAAGAAATACAGCAGATCATGGGTCAACAGGCAGACGTCATGAAAGAGGAACACAAAAACCCCTTTAAGAACTACAGGAAAACACAAACAAGTGAAGGAGCTGAGCAAATCCATCCAGGATCTAAAAAAGGAAGCAAAAACAACTAAGAAATCACAAAGGGAGACAAATTTGGAGATAGAAAATCTTGGAAAGAAATCTGGAGTCATAGATGCAAACATCAACAGCAGAATACAAGAGATAGAAGAAGACTCTCGGGTGCTGAAGATACCATAGAAAGCATTGACCCAACAGTCAAAGAAAATGCAAAATGCAAAAAGCTTGTAATCCAAAACATGCAGAAAATCCAGGACACAGTGAGAAGAACAATCCTAAGGATTATAGGTATAGAAGAGAGTGAAGATTTACAATTAAATGGGCCAATAAATATCTTCAACAAAATTATAGAAGAAAACTTCCTAAAACTAAAAAGTGAGATGCCCAAGAACATACAGGAAGCCTACAGAACTCCAAACAGATTGGACGAGAACAGAAATACCTTCTGTCACATAATAATCAAAACATTAAATGTACTAAACAAAGAAAGAATATTAAGAGCAATAAGAGAAAAAGGCCAAGTAACATATAAAGGAAGACCTATCAGAATCATACCAGACTTCTCACCAGAGACCATGAAAGCTAGAAACCTGGACAGATTTCATACAGACTATAAGAGAACACAAATGCCATCCTAGACTACTATACCCAACAAAACTCTCGGTCACCATAGATGGAGAAACCAAGATATGCGATGATAAAACCAAATTTACACAATGTATTTCCATAAATCCAGCCCTACAAAGGATAACAGATGGAAAACACCAATATAAGGAGGGCAACTACACCCTAGCAAAAGCATGATAATAATCTTCATTCAACAAACCCAAAAGAAGATAACCACTCAAACATAAAAGTAGCATCAAAAATGACAGGAAGCAACAATAACTATTCTTTAATATCTCTTAAAATGAATGGACTCAATTTTCCAATAAAAAGATATAGACTAAACAGACTGGATATGTAAACAGGACCAAACATTTTGCTGCTTACAGAAAATGCACTTAAGTGTCAAAGACAAACACTACCTCAGAGTAAAAGGCTGGAAAACAATTTTCCAAGCAAATGGTCTGAGGAAACAAGCTGGAGTAGCCATTCTAATATCAGATAAAATTGGCTTTCAACCTAAAGTCATCAAAAAAGACAAGGAAGGACACTTCATACTCATCAAAAGAAAAAATCTACCACGAAGAACTCTCAATTCTGAACATCTATGCTACAAATGCAAAGGCACCCTCATTCATAAAAGAAACTTTACTAAAGTTCAAAGCACACATTGCACATCCCACAATAATTGTGGGTGATTTCAACACTCCACTCTCCTCAATGGACCAATCAGGGGAGCACAAACTAAACAGAGAAACAGTGAAACTAACAGAAGTTTTGAAGCAAATGGATTTAACAGATCTATAAATAACATTTCATCCTAAATCAAAAGAATATACCTTCTTCTCAACACCTCATGTTACCTTCTCCAAAATCGACCATATAATTGGTCACAAAACAGACCTGGACAAATATAAAAAGATTGAACTATTCCAATGCTTCCTACCAGATCACTATGGAGTAAGGGTGGTCTTCAATAGCAACAAAAACAACAGAAAGCCCACATACACATAGAAGCTGAACAATGCTCTACTCAATGATACCTTGGTCAACAAAGACATAAGAAAAGAAATAAAAGACTTTTTTGTATTTAATGAAAATGAAGGCACAACATACACAAACTTATGGGATACAATGAAAGCAGTGCTAAGAAGAAAACTCATAGCCCTGAGTGCCTCCAAAAAGAAACTGGAGAGAGCATACATTACCAGCTTAATGGTACACCAGAAAGCTCTGGAACAGAAAGAAGATAATACAACCAAGAGGAGTAGAAGGCAGGAAATCATCAAACCCAGGGCTGAAATCAAGCAAGTAGAAACAAACAGAACCATACAAAGAATCAACAAAACCAGGAGCTGGTTCTTTAAGAAAATCAACAAGATGGATAAACCCTTAGTCAGAGGGTACAGAGACAGGATCCAAATTAACAAAATCAGAAATGAAAAGGGAGATATAACAACAGAAACAGAAAATTAAAAAAAATCATTAGATCCTACTACAAAAGTATATACTCAACACAACTGGAAAATCTGGAGGAAATGGAAAATTTCCTAGACAGATACCAATTACCTAAATAATTCAGGATCAAATAGACCATCTAAATCATCCCATAAACCCTAAAGAAATAGAAATAGTAACTGAAAATCTTCCAACCAAAAAAAGCACAGGACCAGATGGTTTTAGTGCAGAATTCTCTGAGACCTTCAAAGAAGACCTAACACCAATACTCTTCAAACTATTCCACAAAATAGAAACAGAAGGAACACTACCCAACTCGTTCTATGAAGTCACAATTATGCTGATACCAAAACCACACAAAGACCCAATAAAGAAAGAGAACTACAGACCAATTTCCCTTATGAATGTAGATGCAAAAATACACAATAAAATTCTTGCCAACTGAATCCAAGAACACATCAAAACCATCACCATGATAAAGTAGGCTTCATACCAGGGATGTAGGCATGGTTCAATATATGGAAATCCATCAATGTAATCCACTACATAAACAAACTCAAAGAAAAACAAACACATGGACATTTTATTAGATGTTGAAAAAGCATTTAACAAAATTCATCATGCTTTCTTGCTAAAAGTCTTGGAAAGATCAGGAATACAAGGCCCATATATAAATATAGTAAAAGCAATATACAGAAAGCCGGTAGCCAATATCAAACTAAATGGAGAGAAACTTGAAGCAATCCCAGTAAAATCAGGGACTAGACAAGGCTGCCCTCTCTTTCCATGTTTACTAAATATAGTACTTGAAGTTCTGGCTAGAGCAATTAGAAAACAAAACGAGGTCAATTTGATACAAATAGGAAAGAAGGAAGTCAAGTTATCACTATTTGCAGATGATATGATAGTATATTTAAATGACCCAAAAAACTTCACTAGAGAACTCCAACAGCTGATAAACAACTTCAGCAAAGTGACTGGATACAAAATTAACTCAAGCAAATCAGTAGCCTTCCTATACTACAAGGATAAACAGGCTGAGAAAGAAATTGGGGAAATGACTCCCTTCAAAACAGTCACAAACAATATAAAATATCTTGGTGTGATTCTAACCAAACAAGTAAAAGATCTATGTGACAAGAACTTCAAGTCACTGAAGAAAGAATTCAAAGAAGACCTCAGAAAATGGAAAGATCTTCCAGGCGAATATCTCCACTTATTAGTGAGTGCATACCATGTGTGTTCTTTTGTGATTGGATCACCTCACTCAGGATGACATTCTCCAGTTCCATACACGTGCCTAAGAATTTCATGAATTCATTGTTTTTAATAGCTGAGTAGTATCCCATAGTATAAATATAGCACATTTTCTGTACCCATTCCTCCATTGAGTGATATCTGGGTTCTTTCCAGCTTCTGGCTATTATAAATAGGGCTGTTATGAACATAGTGGAGCATGTGTCCTTATTATATACTGGGGAATCCTCTGGGTATATGCCCAGGAGTGGTATAGCAGGGACCTCTAGTAATATTATGCCCAGTTTTCTGAGGAACTGCCAGACTGATTTCCAGAGTGGTGTTACCAGCTTGCAACCCCACCAGCAGTGGGGGACTGTTCCTCTTTCTCCACATCCTCCACAATCACCTGAGATTAAAAACTCAGGAGAAAAAAGCACCTGTTTTCTCCTGAGTTTTTAATCTTAGCCATTCTGACTGGTGTGAGGTGAAATCTCAGAGTTGTTTTTATTTGCATACCCAAGAAATAATTCACATATCAAATGATGCTCAAGAAGAAGGAAGGAGAGGCCCCTGGTCCTGGAAAGGCTCAATGCAGCAGTACAGGGGAATAACAGGACAGGGAAACAGGAAGGGGGTGATTGGGAATAGGGGGAGGGTAGAGAGCTTATGGGACTTTGGGAGAGGAGGGATCCAGGAGAGGGGATATCATTTGAAACGTAAATAAAGAATATATCAAACAAAAATAAATAAATAAAAAGAAAAAAATGAAAAGATCTCCCATGCTTATGGAATGGCAAGATCAATATAGCAAAAATGGCCATCTTGCCAAGAGCAATATACAAATTCAGTGCAATCCCCATCAAAATCCCAACTCCATTCTACATAGAGTTAAAAAAAAAAGTAATTCTCAAAATCATCAGGAATAACAAAAAACCCAGGATAGTGAAATGTATTATCAACAGTAAAAGAAAATTTGGGGGAATCATTATCCCAGACCTCAAGCAGTACTACAGAGCAATAGTGTTAAAAACTGCATGGTATTGGTACAGTGGCAGGCAGGTACATTAATGGAATAGAATTGAAGACCCAGAAATGAACCCACACACCTATGATCACTAGATCTTTGACAAAGGAGCTAAATCCATCCAGTTGAAAAAAGATAGCCTTTTCGACAAAAGGTGCTGGCTCGGCTGGGGGATAGCATGCAGAAGAATGCTAATTGATCCATTCTTATCCCCTTGTACTAAGCTCAAGCCAAGTGGATCAAGGACCTCTACATAAAACCAGACACACTGAATCTAATAGAAAAGAAACTGGGAAAGAGCCTTAAACACATGGGCACAGGGGAAATTTTCCTAAACAGAACATCAATAGCTTATGCCCTAAGATCAAGAATTGACAAATGGGACCTCATTAAATTACAAAGTTTCTGTAAGGCAAAGAATACTGTCAATATCCTTTAGGACATCCAAATAAGACAAAATGGCAACCAACAGATTGTAAAAAGATCTTTCTTTACTAACCCTACATCTGACAGAGGGCTAATATCAAATGTATACAAAGAACTCAAGAAGGTAGACTCCAGAGAAACAAATAACCCTATTAAAAATGGGGTACAGAGCTAAACTAAGAATTTTCACCTGAAGAATATTGAATGGCTGAGAAGCACCTAAAGAAATGTTTAGCATCCTTAGTCATCAGGGAAATGCAGATCAAAACAACCCTAAGATTTTTGCCTCACCCAGGTCAGAATGGCTAAGATAAAAATCTCAGGAGAAAGTAGGTGCTGGAGAAGTTGTGGAGAAAAAGGAACACTCCTCCACTGCTTGTGGGATTTCAAGCTGGTACACCAACTCAATTTGGCAGTTCCTCAGAAAACTTGAGGACCCTGCTATACCACTCCTGGGCATATACCCAGAGGATTCTCCAGCATGTAATAAGGGGACATGCTCTACTATGTTCATAGCAGCCCTATTTATAATAGCCAGAAGCTGGAAAGAACCCAGATGTCCCTCAACAGAGGAATGGATATAGAAAATATGGTATACATACATACATACATACATACATACATACATACATACATACATACAATGGAGTACTATTCAGCCGTTAAAAACAATGAATTTGTGAATTCTTAGATAAATGGAAGGAACTAGAGAATATCATCCTGAGTGAGGTAACCCAATAACAAAAGAACACTCATGGTATACACTCACTGAAAAGTGGATCTTAGCCTAGAAGCTTGGAATACCCAAGACACAATTCACATATCAAATGATGCTCAAGAAGTCAGAAGAACAAAGTATAGATCCTTGGGTCCTTTGTAGAAAGGGGAAAAATACCTACAGAGGGAGATTGAGGTTGAACAGAGTCTGAGGGAAACACCATCCAGAGACTACCCCACCCAGGGATGCATCCTATATACAGTTACAAAACCCAGTCACTATTGTGGATGCACACAAATGCTGGCTGTCCAGAGCTGGATATAGCTATCACCTGGGAGATTCTTCTAGTGCATGACAAATACAGAGGGGAACACTCTCAGCCAGCCATTGAACTAAGCACAGGGTCTCCAATGGGGGAGCTAGAGAAAGGACCCAAGGAGCTGATGGGGTTTGCAGCACCATAGGAGGAGCAACAATATGAGCCACCCAGTTCTCCCAAAGCTTCCAGGGACAAAACCATCAACCAAAGAGTACACATGGAGTTACCCATGGCTTCAGACACATCGGTAGCAGAGGATGGTCTTGTTGGACACCAAAGGGAGTAGAGGCGCTTGGTCCTGGAAACACTTCATGCTGTAGTGTAGAAGAATACTAGGGCAGGGAAGCAGGGGAGGGTTGATTAGGGAATGGGAGATGGCTTATGGGATTTTGGGGGGATGGAGGAAACAGGAAAGGGGACAACATTTGAAATGTAAATAAAGAATATACCTAATTTAAAAAATGTTATTACCCTATTGGCACAATGATAGGTCTTCTATGTATGTATATTTATGTGTGTATATTCATGTATATACATACATGTGTATATCCTATGTCTATAATCTGTATGTGTGTGTAAATGCAGGCATGTGCATATTGTGTGTACATGTATAAATTTATATGTGCTTGTGCATACATGTGCTGTGTGGATGTATGTGTGTGTGTGTGTGTCTAATGAAATAACTTCAGTCCTTACACATGCTAGGAAAGTACTGTCCCACTAAACCACACCCCCTGTTCCTCACTATTTCTTTCTTTTTAATGGAAAAAATAAATCTACATTACAAATCTAGGTAAAGATAAAGCTCTATAAACAATTCTGTACCAACACCTTGTTTTGAATTGGCCTTCTCACTGAAAGTACCTGGAATAGTTGGAAAAATCATTTTTAAGTGAAATATATTGTCACTTACAAGAAAGCCAAGAAGACAGTCTTGTGAGATTAATATTTTGAACAAAAGGAAACCCTAAAAGATTGTGCAGAGATGTGAAGCAGGACCTTTGCTATTTCATATACTGAGGAAAAGCACTACTATTGTTTTGGTTTAAACTTTATATTCTGTGGATTAGGTGAATAATGAATTGCTCATTGTGATTCAGTTTCTGAAAGACAAACAGAACTAAGAGAAGTTTCTTGATATGTATGCAAGATAATATGTGCATATTGGTCTGGAAAGTATCTCTTGTCATTCAATACTTTCTAATAATAACATCAAGGCGCTAGGCATAGAGATGTGAAGCAGATTGCTGAGATAGTCTTCTGGCTTGAGGGCTCTCAGCTGCCTAGTACTATGCAGGCTACCTGCCTGTAGGAGCTTGTGTAGAGCTGAAAATAGGCCCAATAGGTAGATAAATCAGCTGTTAAGAGAGTTCTCTGTTATTTCTGCTCTTGCTAAAAATCCAAGTTTGGTTCCCAGTGCCTATGTCTGTTAGCTCATAACTATCTGTAACTCCAGCTCCTGAAATCTTGCCTCTGTACACCAACACTCATGTGTACATACTTACATGAAGACATACACATACACATACATGTTTAAAATAGTAAAAATATAAATATTTAATGGCCCTTATCTTATAGATGTTTTAAGCAATGAAATAACCAAGACTAAAACTAATGTGAATACATATCAATGGTTGTTTCCCACTATTTTCTTCATTATTTTTTGTCTTCTATTCCTTCTGTTTCTCCCTGCATCCTGCATTATGTCTAATCTATAGCCTCTAGGATTTTAAGCCAGAAGTCATTAGAAGGTAATCACTTTCTTTCAGAAAGCTATGGATTTTTATCCCCCAAGAAATTTCCTTGATTAGTTTTTTTTTTTTTTAAATAATCTACCAGTCTATTCATTCTGGCTAAAGTCCATTTATGAAGTAGATACAAACACGTGATTTGATGTGAAAAGAAACCGAGCATAGCCAAACTGATTTGATTGTTAAGGTAATTGTGTTATTATGCACTAAAAGTATTTCTGTTTATTAATGACTGACAATTCCTAATTCTATCCCTTTTGCCCACTTCCATAACCTTCCAAGAGTGTCACAGGAGTACTCTTGAGATATTCTGATGACAACTTTAGAGAAAACAGTGAACCCAGACACAGAGAAAAATCAAAAAGGAACACAGGCAGGTTAAACTGTGCATGAGGCAGAAGAAGGCTCTGGATTCTTCAGATATAGGAATAAAACCTGTTCTGGAATAAGCAATAGCTCTGAATGCTGATTCAATGCTAATATTGTGATATTCCCCCTTGATTTG
Source organism: Apodemus sylvaticus (assembly GCF_947179515.1). Lineage (NCBI taxonomy): Eukaryota > Metazoa > Chordata > Mammalia > Rodentia > Muridae > Apodemus > Apodemus sylvaticus. The sequence continues at coordinate 1,484,417 of NC_067475.1, forward strand.
AAATGTTATTTTTCCTAACTTAGAATGCCCTCAAAGTCCAAATTACTTCTGTATTTATGATGATTCAGGGTTTTTTTTTCTGATTTTAACCACAAAATTCTTCGTAGTTCAAAGTCATGCCTAGCTTATTACTCTCGGCCCAGAGAATGGCAATGGCATAAGAATCCAAATATATTCATTCTGCCATGTCTCACAGTGTTTCATGTTGATTATGTCAAGCTCATGGATAGATATTGTTAAGTGAAGAGCTTGAGAAGTTTTAAAACACTTGAAAAGTTATGGCTTACTACCAGTTCTTGAACTGGTTCACTGACTTTGTCACTCTTTGGGGTACTTTACATACTAATAATGATTAAGACTATTACAGTAGGTTTATGCTAACACTCATGAAGTTAGCTGACAAAGAACAACATATGTGACTCTAACGTTGTAAGGATTGCTGTATACAGAGCTTGGGATGTGACATTTCCTTGGTGTTTATTTAGATGAGAGTATTATCTTAGAGTTCTTTAGAGTCTCAGAACTTATTAAATGTGTGTGTGTGTGTGTGTGTGTGTGTGTGTGTGTGTGTGTGTGTGTGTGTGTGTTCCAGCTGGACTTCTATATCAGAAGTGACCCTCAATAGATGTTCTGGCAAGCAGGCAGAATGAACCCTTCCTTCTTCCACTATCTTTTATATAGGCCTCCAGCAGAAGATATGGCCCAGATAAAAGGTATGCTTCAAAATCTGGATTAAAGATATGCCTTCCCTTTTGGATTGTAAACAAAGAATATAGAAAAATATATATATATAACAAAAAATGCTAAACATTTCCAGAAGCTTCTATTAAGTGTGACACGACTAGAACTCAAGCCAATGAAAAGTGTCACTCAGCCAGCACTTGGGAGGCAGAGGCAGGCAGATCTCTGAGTTTGAGGCCAGCCTGGTCCACAGAGTGAGTTCCAGGACATCCAGGGCTTTACAGAGAAACCCTGTCTCAAACAAAAAAGAAAAAAGAAAAGAAAAGAAAAGAAAAGAAAGAAAACAAAAGAAAAGAAAAGAAGAAAAGAAAGAAAAGAAAAGAAAAAAGAAAAGAAAAGAAAAGAAAAGAAAAGAAAAGAAAAGAAAAGAAAAGAAAAGAAAAGAAAAGAAAAGAAAACAAAAATGATATATCTTCCTTCTTCAAGATTTGGGTCAGAAGTGTGTCCTCCATTTCTGAGTTGCAGTTAATTCCAGATATAGTCAAGTTGACAACCAATAATAGCGATCACAAGTATTGAATTGATAGTCTTATTTTTAATTCAAATTAAATTAAATTTAAAATTGGACAATTCAAGCTTAAACTCACTGAAATATCATTTCAAGACTTGACATCAGATACCATGTGTCACATAAACATAACCATTTGCACGGAATGCTATGTTCTACAATCTGATGTGTAATTTGTTTATAGAATAGAAATGAAATTTCTAGTCCAATGTTGCCTCAAGGGCTTTAACTATTTACCTATTTTTTAGTGAGTGTTTTTATAAGCAAATGAATCATTAAAGCATAACAGTTATATACCATTGACATGATTTTTCTTACAGTTTAAAACATTTTACTTATGTATAGTGTGCATATGCCATGAGTGTACATGAATTCCATAAAGGGGCATCATATCCCTGAAAATACAGTTACAGGTAGTTGCCAACTGCCCACCACTGATGCTAGGAACTAAACTTGGGTCCTGCAAAAAAAAGCAGAAAGTATTCTTAACTGCTAAGCTATATATGCAGTTCCTCATTCACATATTTAACAGGAAGATTTTCAGTAATGAGAAAAAAGTGATCTAAGTAAACAAATAAATCCACATCATGGTTTGTTTACAATTTTCTTTCTTTGTTATGAATAATTAAATCAAAATTAAGTTTCTTAACATGGATAATGTTCTCTAATAATCATCCACTTAATGGATTGCCTTAATATTCCTATCTTCTTTGGAGACATTAATACTCATTGAATCCATCAGACGGAAATAGATTTATACTGACTTTTTTTGTAATTATTATCTCAAAATTGCGATCCTTATTGTTCTGATAATATAAATTATATTTCCTTCTATACACATATAATAATTGATTTAAAATTTTTATAGCTGTAAAGATAATGTATGTTCTATTCCACTAACTAAATGTCTCATTAGGTTTCTTTTTATATGAAATTGGTAAGAATATAACAATTTATATGTATATTTTACATACCATAAGATAAATACTTTATTGTATTTGAATCACATTTTTAACAATGTATTTGTTTGTGCATGTGTCTGAGTGAGTGTGTGTACAATGTGTATATGCAGGTATGCACATCTATAAGCACTTGGAAGCCAGAAATGGTTACAGGATCCTTCACAGCTATTGTTACAGGCATTGCAAAACTTTTAGCCTGTTACATGGTGCTAATATTTTTTATCTGGTCCTTGTGATTGTGTAGCAACTGTTTCACACTTCTAAGTCATATCTCAAGCATGTATTTCATTTTTTAATTTAATAATTTACTTTACTTGATAATAAATAAATAATAGTATGGTTATTGATGTCATATATTATTATAAGTAATTTGGTAAATTAATTTGATTGCTTGTCAATTTGGTTGTTGCTAAGATTTTCATATTAGCACATATATTGTCCGAAATCTCTTATATCTTCTTCTGCACACACATCAGTAATTATAGGATATGTGTGCCATTTTCTAAATTTCACTTAGGCTAGCTCTATCTTCATTTTTTTCTTCTAATATTTATTTTCCTTCTCTTGAACATCTAACCCATTCTGTCAGTCTTAAGTTACTTCTCATTTCTCCTTTGTCAGAAAAAGCTTGGCATAGACGCCCCATATCCCTCATTTTCATTATAACACACCTGGAATTTTTTCCTCTCTTGTTCTAAAAGTTCACTATGTACCCACCATCAATAAAAAGTCTGCTTTATTCCCAAACCTGGACTCAAGATCATGAAGTAGCCCTTCTCCATAAGGCATTTTGACATTTAAAAGGATTTTTTAGTTGTGTCTGTTATCCTGACCAGGAATGCTGGAAACATTCAGTGTTGGAGGATTTGCTTCATGTCCTAGTGTTTGGCCTTTGCTTCTTCCCAAAGAACTTTTGTGCAACTTTTGTGAAGCTTAGTGTTTGAGTTCTTTACATACATGATCCACATAGATCTGCAATTATAGCTGCTATAAGCTTTTGTGTGAAATGGTAGGGATTCACTTCATTAATTTATTCATTAATGAAAGACATATCAACTTTATCTCCTCCTTCTATTGAAGTTATTCTGATTATGTATTGTGGTAAATATTGCTACGCTTTTAATATTTTTCTTTGATATTCAAAAGGTTATTTTCATTTTTCTAATGTCTAAATATTTTATTTAAAGTTAAACAAAAAAGGAATGATATTTATATATAATTTGGGGTCTGAAAGAAATGAGAGTACATTCTAAATTTTTGTTTACATAATACATTACCAAAATCTACACAGTTTAAATTTATATACTTATCAACATTACTAGCAACTATTCATCAAATTATGATTGTTATATGAATACTTTTATCTGATTTTGCCTTGAAGGGTAAGCCACATTGTTCTGTGGACATTGGGAAAACTATTTAAGGTACCATTTTTTTCCTTATTAGTTGCATATGAACTTTTTATACTCAAAAGAATATGAAACACTTCTACATTTAAAGAAAAAATTAAATATTAATAAAGTAGTCTTTAGGCATGAAACATTCATTAAAGTGTTTGCTTTGTAAACACAAACTCCTGATTTTTATACCACATTTTTAAAAATCTAGGCATGTTTGTACACTTGTAATTCCAGGACTGTGAAAACAGAGACAGGAGACACACTGGCCAAGCAGCTTGGCTTACTTGTAGAATTCACACCAGTGAGAGATTTTATTTCAATGGAGAAAGAAAGAAGAAAAGGAAGGAAGAAAGGAAGGAAGGAAGGAAGGAAGGAAGGAAGGAAGGAAGGAAGGAAGGAAGGAAGGAAGGAAGGAGGGAAGGAAAGAAAGAAGGAGGGAAGGAGGGAAGGAAGACAAAAGGAAGGAAAAAGATGAAAAAAGAAGGAAGAAAGGAAGGAAGGAAATAAAGAAGGAAGAAATAAAGAAAAGTAGGAAGGAAACAAGGAAACAAAAAAGATAGGAAGAAATAATTAAATAAGCACCAACTACTGTAGACATCACCTAAAAAAAGACACCCACTGTTGCCCTCTATATTTCAAAATGCCTGTCCACACTCACACACCTATGTGCAACCCACACACATGCAAATTGACAAATGTGTATATATTGTATCACAAAGATCAATAAGCACAGATAATATACCTAGCCCATAATCATATGCATTCATTGACTATAGTATTTCCCATTCATTTCTCTATGCTGCATAGTATGTATAAGTATTCTAGATTCTCTAAGAGATTTTCTAAAAGAATCTTCTTTGCAGTATTTTACGATGTTGTCAAGCCATGTGATATGACATTAGGCTAACAAAATACTGCTAAGGTGATTACCATAGTCCTCCCCTACTTTGGACTATGAACTAAATACGTGTGTCTCCCCAGAAGTAATTAAAAAATTTTTTAGTAAAAGTCTTTTCATGACTTCCAAAGGAAAGTTGTCATTACTTCTTAAAATCTTTCAGATAAATTTGATGCTGGATATGAACAAAAATTTGGCTCCCACCTTTGCTGCCACTTCTACTGAACATCAAGAGCTTTTTTTTTTTTACCTTACATTTTTACCTTACATTTCTTTTATGATCTGTAGTTCCATTCGATTTCTTTTCACCCAAAATGTAAATGTGAAGTATTTACTGAAAATAAGACTGTTCTTGCCACATTATAAATGAAACATTTTTGAAAATTAATGCAAAACTCCAAGTTAACAGCAGTAAATTGAGTGTCTGTATGGGTGCTGCAAAAAGGACTTAGGGAGCCTAAGTCATTTCTGTTGTTATTATTATTATTATTATCATTAGTAGTAGTAGAAAAACTCATTTCAGAAATTGCTTATTTCTTCCAGTTGGATTTTCTTATCTAACACATTCAACTATAAAAATTCAGAATGTTAATTTAAAACTTCATGTCTGACCAGTTTTCTAAGACAAGGTTTTTATACTGTACGAGAATAATCTGTGGTTGAGGAATGTTTCCCAGAGAGGGTCAAATACAGCTACAGAAAGGGGAACTAAGTTGAGTTTGGGGGTGAAAAGAACAGTAAGAAGGATTGTCTGTAGCTAATAATAAAAAACTGTGCTCACATAAAGAGCCAATTGCTCACAATATGCTACAATTATGAGCCCACAGACAAAACTGTAAGGCTCTGAGTGAGGAGACCCTTGTGGGCAGAAAGGAGGGCATCACTCCAAAATTCTAAAAAATGGGTGCATTATCCTTTTTTTTCCTTTTTTTAAAATTTTATTCGATATATTTTTTATTTACATTTCAAATGATTTCCCCTTTTCTGGTCCCACACTCCCCGAAAGTCACATAAGCCCCTTTCCCTCCCTTGGTTCTCCCACCCATCCCTTCCCAACTCCCTGTTCTGGTTTTGTCTTATACTGCTACACTGAGTCTTTCCAAAACTAGGGGTCACTCCTCTATTCTTCTTGTACCTCATTTGGTGTGTGGATTATGTTTTGGGTATTCCAGTTTTCCAGGCTAATATCCACTTATTAGTGAGTGCATACCATGATTGATCTTTTGAGACTGGGTTACCTCACTTAGTATGATGTTCTCCAGCTCCATCCATTTGCCTAAGAATTTCATGAATTCATTGTTTCTAATGGCTGAATAGTACTCCATTGTGTAGATATACCACATTTTTTGCATCCATTCTTCTGTTGAGGGATACCTGGGTTCTTTCCAGCTTCTGGCTATTATAAAAAGGGCTTCTATGAACATAGTGGAGCATATATCCTTATTACATGCTGGGGAATCCTCTGGGTATATGCCCAGGAGTGGTATAGCAGGATCTTTTGGAAGTGACATGCCCAGTTTTCTGAGGAACCGCCAGGCTGATTTCCAGAGTAGTTGTACTAATTTGCAACCACACCAGCAGTGGAGGAGTGTTCCTCTTTCTCCACATCCTCGCCAATACATGCTGTCTCCTGAATTTTTAATCTTAGCCATTCTGACTGGTGTAAGGTGAAATCTCAGGGTTGTTTTGATTTGCATTTCCCTGATGACTAGTGAAATTGAGCATTTTTTAAGGTGTTTCTCCGCCATCTGAAGTTCTTCAGGTGAGAATTCTTTGTTTAACTCTGTACCCCATTTTTAATAGGGTTATTTGGTTCTCTGGGGTCTAACTTCTTGAGTTCTTTGTATATATTGGATATTAGCCCTCTATCTGATGTAGGGTTGGTGAAGATCTTTTCCCAATTTGTTGGTTGCCGATTTGTCCTTTTGATGGTGTCCTTTGCTTTACAGAAACTTTGTAATTTTATGAGGTCCCATTTGTCAGTTCTTGATCTTAGAGCATAAGCTATTAGTGTTCTGTTCAGGAACTTTCCCCCTGTACCGATGTCCTCAACGGTCTTCACCAGTTTCTTTTCCATTAGCTTCAGAGTGTCTGGCTTTATGTGGAGGTCCTTGATCCATTTGGATTTGAGCTTAGTACAAGGAGACAAGGATGGATCAATTCGGATTCTTCTGCAGGGTTCATTATCCTTAAGTGACCACATCTAATAATTTGAAATCATGACAATATACGTTTTATTAACATTAAACTGTTATATTCCAGGCTTGTACAGCAAGCATATTTTATATTGACAGGCTATGTAAAGAGATTTGCTCCCTCTTCATAGACACTTTTCTAGGACATTCTGGAACTCTAAATTACAACATGAATCAGTGGCAATCATGCTAAGAGTAAATGATTCATTTTACAATGTTTATCCTGAACAACCAAAATGTCTTTCTAAAATTAATCCTATTTAGAACATTTAAAATTTTTTCAAGTGGAGTTTTTATTATCACTATTTTATTACTTTTATTTTTTCCAGTCCAGTCTTTGCCTGCCTCCCAGTTTGCCCTCCCCTGTCCCCAGGAGGATGTTCTCCCTCCTCTAACAGGCCTCCTCACTCTCTGGATTCTCAAGTCTCTTGAGGGTTAAAGGCACATCTCCTCTCACTGAGGCCACACCAGGCAGATTTTTTTTTTTTTTTTACATTTTAATCTATACATTTAACCAGATGAAAGATGTAGGAACTAAATCATTTCAAATCTTTTATAAATAATTGACATGTAAGATGCACTAAATTAACAAAGAATGCAAAAGCTAACTCCTGCAGATAAACAAATCACTAGCCCACCACAACTGATTTCATTAAACATATTTCTTAACATCATTCTATTCAAAACTAGATTGATTATTTAAAGGCATAATTTGTAAACCAAGATGACCACATTAAATGAGCTTTCATAAATATTGGCTTTTTTTATTTCTTAGAAAACAATGACAATCTTCACCATCAAATCCTATATACTTAATTTTTTAATTTATTTATTCATTCATTCATTCATTCATTCATTCATTTACACTCCAGATTTTACCCTCTTCTCATCCACCCTATGACTGTTCCACATTTCACACCTCCTCCTCACCCACCCCTCCCCATGGACCTCTGAACTTCCTGTGGCTTCCAGTCTCTTGAAGGTTAGGTGCATCATCTCTGATTGAACACAGACCCTGAAGTTCTCTGATGTATATGTGTTGGGGGCCTCATATCAGCTGGTGCATGCTGCCAATTTGGTTTTGGTGTTCCATTGTTTGAGTGATCTCTGGGGTCCAGATTAATTGAGTCTGCTTGTCCTCCTACATGATTGCCCTCCCTCTTAACTTCTTTCAGCCTTTCCCTAATTCAACCACAGGGGTCAGAAGCTTCTGTTCACTGGTAGAATGAAAGCCTGTAGACTTTAATCTTTAAAGTGAGAGTACAGGTATATTCTGGTATATTCTCTCTCTCTCTCTCTCTCTCTCTCTCTCTCTCTTTGTGTGTGTGTGTGTGTGTGTGTGTGTGTGTGTGTGGTGTGTGTCTGTGTCTGTGTGTGTGTCTGCAAGCTTGTGTGTGCCTATAAGGACTAGATTATATTCTTAAAGCTCCACAGATGAGCCCAGGTAGAGACAATCCCCCTCACTCAAGTCATCTTCTTCTGAAGAATATGATAACTTAGGATATCACTTAATAGAACCATCTGCTGACTCTATAGATACAAAACTGTCAGAAATACTCCTTGGATATTCTTAGTAACTTTCCAAAGTTGCAAATTTGATGACACAGTATCAGGCAGCTTTTTTAAAATCAGGGAATATGTGTGACTAGGGCATGGACCCCAAATGTAGTTCTGCTAAGAGAAAGAATTGAATGCCAATCTAAAGGGCATGACCAACTGAACTAACATGCAGGCTCTATACCATGTGATAGGTTTAGGTACAAGGTTTCACTATTCACAGCATCCTCATATGTAATGTAAGAAGACATTAAGTACAGAGTAATTGCTATTGCTTCTCTCTGCTATTGGAGATATTTAGAATACAGGTAGAACCATCCCTGCATCCCTGGGATGAAGCCTACTTGATCATGGTAGATGATCATTTTGATGTGTTCTTGGATTCGGTTGGCAAGAATTTTATTAAGTATTTTTGCATCAATATTCATAAGAGAAATTGGCCTGAAGTTCTCTTTCTTTGTTGGATCTTTGTGTGGTTTTGGTATCAGCGTAATTGTGGCTTCATAGAACGAGCTGGGTAGAGTTCCTTCTGTTTCTATTTTGTGGAATAGTTTGAAGAGTAGTGGTGTTAGGTCTTCTATGAAGGTCTGATAGAATTCTGCACTGAAGCCATCTGGTCCAGTGCTTTTTTTTGGTTGGGAGACTTTCTATGACCCTTTTTATTTCTTCTGGTGTTATGGGACTGTTTAGTTGATCTATTTGATCCTGATTTAGTTTTGGTGTCGGATATCTGTCTAGGTAACTGTCCATTTCCTCCAGATTCTCCAGTTGTGTTGAGTATAGGCTTTTGTAGTAGGATCTAATAATTTTTTGAATTTCCTCAGTTTCTGTTGTTATATGTCCCTTTTCATTTCTAAGTTTGTTAATCTGGATGCTGTCTCTGTGCCCTTTGGTCAGTCTGGCTAAGGGTTTATGTATCTAGTTGATTTTCTCAAAGAACCAGCTCCTGGTTTTGTTGATTCTTTGTATAGTTCTCTTTGTTTCTACCTGTTTGATTTCGGCCCTGAGTTTGATGATTTCCTGCCTTCTACTCCTCCTGGGTGAAATAGCTTCTTTTTGTTCCAGGGCTTTCATGTGTGTCATTAAGCTGCTAGTGTATGTTCTCTCCAGTTTCTTTTTGGAGGCACTCAGGGCTATGAGTTTTCCTCTTAGCACTTCTTTCATTGTGTCCCATAGATTTGAGTATGTTGTGTCTTCATTTTCATTAAGTTCTAAAAAGTCTTTAATTTCTTTATTTCTTCCTTGACCAAAGTACAAATATACTCCATAGAGAGACCATGAACTTCATTTTACAAAATACCAATCTTGTTTGGATTTTGTTTGTACATATTTCAGTTTCTGTAAATAACTAAAACTTAAGAAAGTTAGCAAAAACATAGTGGTTAGACATATGTCTTTACACCAGTCTCTGCCTGAACAGACTATTTATTGTAACATTATGAATTTATTTTTTTATTTATTGAATATCATCTTCATTTACATTGCCAGTGGTAAAACCTTTCCCAATTTTCCCCCTCTCCAAAGACCCCAACCCCTACCCCTAACCCCTCCTCCCACCCCCTGCCTCCACATATATACCCCTCCACCTGACACACTCCCACCTCCCCCCCGCCTTGATTTTCCTTTGTTGGGGTATCTATTGAGCCTTCCCCTGAACAAGAATTACTCCTCCCACTGATGCCCAACATGGCATTCCTCTGCCACATTGTTGGCTGGAAATATGTCTACCCCTTCGTTGATGGTTCAGTCCCTGGGAGTCTTGGGGCATCTGGGTGGCTGAAATCATTCTTCTTCCCATGGGGCTATAAACCCCTTCAGCTCCTCCGGACCACCCTCCAGCTCCTCTATTGGGGACCCCATGCTCAGTCCAATGGTTAGCTGCTAGCATCTGCCTCTGTATTTGTAAGGCTCTGGCAGGGCCCCTCCAGAGAAAACCGTGGTATGCTCCTCTTGGTATACACTTCTTGTCGTCCATAGAAGTGTCAGGGTTTGGTGACTGTTTATAGGATGAATCCCCAGGTAGGGCAGTCTCTGGATGGCCTTCAGTCTCTGCTCCACACTGTCTCCTTTATTGCTCATGTGAGTATTTTGTTCCCTTTCTCAGAGGAACCAAAGCACCCTCACTTAAGTCCTTCTTCTTCTTGAGCATCCTGTGCTGGATGAATTGTAACTTGTTTATTTTGAGTTTTTGGGCTAACATTCACTTATCAGTTAGTGCATACCCTATGTGTTCTATGAGATTGGGTTACCTCACTCAGGATGACACTTTCTAGTCCCATCCATTTGCCTAAGAATTTCATGAATTCATTGTTTGTAATAGCTGAATAGTACTCCAGTATGTATATATACCACAGTTGCTATATCCATTCCTTTCTGTTGAAGGACATCTGGGTTCAAGTACAAATGGATCAAGGATCTACACATAAAACCAGACACACTGAAACTTATAGAAAGGAAAGTGGGGATGAATCTTGAACACATAGGCACAAGGGAAAAGTTCCTGAACAGAACACCAATCAATGGCTTATGCTCTAAGAACAAGAATCAACAAATGGGACCTCATAAAACTGCAAAGGTTCTGTAAGGCAAATGACATGGTCAATAATACGAAATGGCAACATTATGAATTTATAAGGCTTAATTATCAAATAAATATTGTTTTATGTCCTATTTCCAAAAACGTTGTTCATGGTTTAGTGCTCATCTCTTATTTTTTTACTCTGCGGACAAAAATCATCACATAAAATTCATCTTAATCCAAAATATCTTTGGGGCTTTCTGTTCCCTCCTTAATATTAGGAAAATAAAATAAAACAAACTGTCTTGGAGCCTGACTTTTCCTTCTTGAATAAAGGAGGTGATAAACAGCTCAGTAGGATGGGAAGTTTTATAGGTTCTGATAAAATTGATTTATCATGGTCATATTAACTAAATTAATTTAGTTAATATGGTCTAATTAACTAATTTTTTTAATTTATTGATATATTTATTTACATTTCAAATGATTTCCCCTTTTCTGGACCCCCACTCCCCGAAAGTCCCATCAGTCCCCTTCCCTCCCCCTGTTTTCCCACCCAACCCTTCCCACTTCCCTGTTCTGATTTTGCTCTATACTGCTTCACTGAGTCTTTTCAGAACAAGGGGCCACTCCTCCGTTCTTCTTGTACCTCATTTGATGTGTGGATTATGTTTTGGGTATTCCAGTTTTCTAGGTTAATATCCACTTATTAGTGAGTGCATACCATGATTCACCTTTTGAGTCTGGGTTACCTCACTTAGTATGATGTTCTCTAGCTCCATCCATTTGCCTAAGAATTTCATGAATTCATTGTTTCTAATGGCTGAATAGTACTCCATTGTGTAGATATACCACATTTTTTGCATCCACTCTTCTGTTGAGGGATACCTGGGTTCTTTCCAGCATCTGGCAATTATAAATAGGGCTGCTATGAACATAGTAGAGCATGTATCCTTATTACATGGTGGGGAATCCTCTGGGTCTAATTAACTAATTAATTAACTAATTAATTAACTAATTAATTTAGTTAATATGGTTAATATTAACTAAATTAATTTAGTTAATTGGTTTATCATGGTCATATTATGGACATATTTGACCATATTAAATAAATTAATTTAGTTAATATGGTCAAATTTAGTTAATATGGTCATATTAACTAAAATTGTGGGTAAGTTACATGGCATTCCTCTCTATAACCTGAGTAAAGATGGTGTCTAACTTTGTGGTTGCATTCATACTGATGAATTTATCAACCAAGATGGCAGCAAGCCACATGTTGCTTTATCTCAATGGTGATTACACCACTGTTATTCATATTTATTTTCTTCAAAAAGATCTATTTTCCTAAATAAGAGATGAATCCAAGTTACATTTGTAGTATGCAGTAGCAAATTAAGATTTCCTATGAATAGATTTTAATAGTTAACCTATTTGTTACAAGTTTTAAGCTGACCTTTACTTTTCCTGCTTGGGATTTAACAGATTTGTTCTTAAATCATATCCAATTAACTTACAAATTCTAAAATACAGAAAGGTAAACTTTAAATTTTAACAAAAGCTTCAAATGATGTAAATAAACCAAGGAGATGGATGTACTCAAAGAATTAAACATCTTTGATTATACTTTGCCATTTATAACCTCTACAGGAAATGGTTTACCTCATAGCTAGTCTCACATGCATAGTTTCTTTGCCTGCAAAGTTCTGTTTTGCTTCTTCTCCATGCCACAGAATCAGGTGGCCAGCATGACCCAGGACAGATATGTTTGGAAAATCATTTAAACAAAGAAGGCATGGAGTAAGCAGACATGCCAAAACCCCTTTCTAGAGCCAGACTTTTCAGCAGAGAAGGGAATGAAACAGGTTTTTTCAGTATTATACATACCCAAAAGACATTTGAATCTCTGTAAAACAAACCCAGTAGTCTACATATCGATAACCAGTTTGTGTGTGTCTACAGTTGAAGAGACACACAACCTGAAATGCTTAACATACATTTTAGAAGTTATAAAGATACAGGAAGGATTTTTCAGGAGAGGCAGAAACATAAGCAGGCTAAATGCATAAAGTTAAAAGAGGCATAAGGTAAAAGAGTTCTATCCTATTTTAGGATTTGTAAGGATGCAAGTTTGGAGGCAGAACAGCACTCAGGATCCGGGCATAGTTGCAAACCACAGCCTTGATAAAGAATAACATGAACTGGGAGCTTCATAAGAAGAGAGGCCTGAGACCACATTACCATTCTGTCTTATGGGGATTTCTAAATCTGTTTAGACATTAAAACCAAAAGTTTCAAATTTTTACCAACAGTGCCGTTTACCCAATATATACTTAGGCCACATTTGCATTGCAAGGTGATTCATCAGTCTCGGTTCTCCTGATTGGAGCTTTTTTTTAATGTTAGCCCACAAATATACATATATACATATACCTTTTGGTTTAGAAAAATGTGAATCCCATAGTGGGTAAAATACCAAGGCAAAGCATGGGGCTGACCAAACAGTCTTGGAAAGTGTGTATAAATGGTTCAGTAAAAGGTTCTCAGCAATTTCAGCAACAGGCCAATGGAGAATTCCAGGAAGTCTCAGCTACTCTTAGCCAGTGAAAAGCCCTTGTAATCTCTGATTAAATAGGGCACCTCCGTGTTATATCTAACAGATTACCCTGTCCTGGTAATTTGGTATATTGCATGTTTGTTTTGGTTGACTACATTTTTGTTTCCCATATAGGTCAAACTGTGTCATGCCTAGACAAAGGAATGTATGATAAGGGCAGAGATAGAGAGTTTAAAGAGGTTGCTGCCTGGGAGAAGTAGGAGGCCCTAGTTGGCTCTGTGCTGGAGTTAAGGACAGCTTAGCCGCATTTGTGCTCCTGAGAGGACAGATCACAGGACTGTGCATGTGTGGCAAGGTAATCAAAAGGTCCTTGGAGCTAGCTTACCCACATGGATAGTTTAGCCACATATTCTGTGCTATGAAAAAATGGATAAGAGAATACCTAGGGAAAAAGATGACTGCAAACATTTTTAGGGGCAGGTAAATATTGCAGCACATGTCCACAATCCCTCTTTGCCATCTACAAGATGATTTGGGAAGTGTGGTATTTTCTCAGGAAACTATCATTGCTTCCCTATTGGTGAAGAGACAGGTGAATCATCCTTTTCTAATTATGTTTGGAATATGTCAGAATCATTATAAGTCTGTAGCCATCTTAAGCCATGGAATGTTCTTGGGAATGGAATCCTTATTCAATGCAGCAATGAAGTCATCTGAACTCCTAGCTGAAGTGCCTCTTAGTGCCTACACTACTTCTGACAGTAACAAGAAGATAATATTTTATTTTTGTTGTAACCACTGATAGTTTTTGTTTGCATGCTTCTTGGTATTGCTATTTGCAACTGAATTGAATGTTCAGATATTCACCTGTTCAGTTTAAGGAAGTCACGACTCAATTAAATAGGACAGAGGCTGAAGACTGTGCTAATTCTCATATGGCCTTTAACCACTTAGACTACTAACCTTATTCAAACATTGCATATGTGAAATAAATCAATGAGCAACAGCAGAAGAACCAAATCACACTTCATAGGGGTGTGTTGAAGTATAGATTCACAATATGAAGAGTAAATTGTTTACTACAGTCTTACAGTTAGAGGGGGCTGCTCAAGGTTAACAGTTAATATCAATTACTAATGCTATTAGCAATTCTGAAACAACTTTTTTGTCCTTATTTTAATATAATTTCAAAACAAAATCATATAGATTGAGTGAAGGACAAAAGATCACTATATGCACAATAGTTCTCCTTCACCCAGGATATCATGGATTCTAGCTTCCAACTCATAGGTCACTAACCACCTCTGTAGTTTATCAGATCTTTACCAACATAGCAGGTGTCTATTGTGAGACACATGTTGATACAAAAATATAGTGATGGAGACAAAATGTGGAGAAGAGACAGAAGAAAAAGGCCATACAGAGACTATCCCACCTGGGGATTCATCCCATATACAGTTACCAAGCCCAGATACAATTGCAGATAGCAAGAAGTACATGCTGACAGGAGCCTGATATAGCTGCTTCCTGAGAGGTTCTGCCAGATCTTGACAAATACAAAGGTGGATGCTCACAGTCAATGATTAGATTGAACATGAGGTCCCCAATGGAGGAGTTAGAGAAAGGACTGAAGGAGCTGAAGGGGTTTGCAAACCCATAGGACTAACAACAATATTAACCAACCAGATCCCCCACAGCTCCCAGGGACTAAACCACCAATCAATGAGTACACATGGACTGGCCCATGGCTCCAGTCACATGTAGCAAAGATGTAGCAAAGAATGGCCTCATCGGGCATCAATGGCTAGAGAGGCCCTTGGCCCTTGTGAAGGCTCAATGCCCCAGTATAGGGGAATACCAGGGAGGGGAGGTGGGAGTGGGTGGGTTGGTTGGGGAACACCCTCATAGAAGCAGAGGGAGGGGAGTGGTATATGGGGTTTCCTGCGGGGAAACCAGGAGGGAAACGGAATAACATTTGAAATGTAAATAAAGAAATATACAATAAAAGGAAAAATAATATATACATATATGTATAATAATATATATACATATATATGTACACACACACACATATAGTGAAGGTACCTTATGAGATTAAATGTATTTGAACTTGTCTCCAGAGTAAAGAATGTGTCAAACTAGACAAACTTCATAATGGCATAAGGAGAGACAAGAATCACAAATTATAAAATCAAGTAATGCAACCTGCAATCATCAAAAGTTTGGAAAGCTGTATGATGACTTTGCACTGGCAAGCACGCCACAATTGCTCTTAAATGGTGTATCAACATCCAAAGAATTCTTGATGACAAACTTTTTACATATAAATTCAAGCAGCTGGGTTGCATGTGAGAGAGATTAGGGATTCACAGGTTAGGAACATTAAATTGCTAGTATATACACTACTGTTTCTAATATGTTCTAGCAGTACAGTTTGGGGAACATTTTGAGATTGATATATGTGCTTTCTGGTATAAAATCAAAGAATAATTAATGATTTACAGATGCCTAGTAGTTCTAATATTCTCAAACTTCATCTGAATTTAAAGACAGAATGCAGGGTTAGCCGAAAGGCTTACCACATAAGAATACTTGCTGATATGATGATGACATGAGTTTGAACCCAGGAACCCACATAATAAAAGTAAAGCACTAACAAGTTGTCCTCTAATCCTCACATTCACTCCATGATAAACATGTACATACACACATGTGGTTGTGCATGTACACTAAGTAAATGTTAAAAAATGACAAGATGCGCTATCTTCGCTTTTGAATGGACCAGACAGGCAATACCAGGTACACAGAGATATCCCAAGTTTAACATCATCTGGGACATAGCCCGCCAGGCTTCTGCCTGTGCCCAAGGCCTGGGAAGCTCTGTGGGTCGTCTGTGTGCCATCCCTGTCCTGGGATATTTGCCCTGCAGAGTGAACAGCTCTTGGAAAGGGTCCCCACAGCATTTGCAATCTTCACTCCCGGACAGAGCAGACAGGCAACACCAGGTATACAGAGACAACCCAAGTATAACATTGCTTGGGGCAAGGCACACTGAGGCTCCAACTGCACCCAACAGTAGGGCAGCCTATCAGCAATCTGGACCAGGGAAACCCAGTCATCCAATGGTGTGGAAAGAGTCTCACAGGCTCACAGGAGGTTCAAGCACCAACCAGGAGAACCTTACCAGCTAACTCCAGAGATAACCAGATGGCAAAAGGCAAACATAGGAATGTTACTAAGAGGGGAGAAAAGGAATATGGCAGTTTCTGAACCCAATTTTCTGACAACAGCAAGTTCTGGACACCCCAACACACCATAAAAACATGATATGGATTTAAAATCACATCTCATGATACTATTAGAGGATTACAAGGAGGACATGAATAAATCTCTTGAAGAAATACAGGAGAACATGAACAAGGTAGAAGCCCTTACAAAGGAAACACAACAATTGCTTAAAGAAATTCAGAAGAATATGGGTCAATAGATAGAAGCCAATAAAGAAGAAATGCAAATATCACTTAAAGAAATGCAGGAGAACTTCAGTCAACAGGCAGAAGTAATGAAAGAGGAAACACAAAAATCTCTCAAAGAATTAGAGGAAAACACAAACAAACAAGTGAGGGAACTGATCAAAACCATCCAGGATCTAAAAGCAAAAGTAGAAACAACTAAGAAATCACAAAGGGAGACAACTTTGGAGACAGAAAACCTTGGAAAGAAATAAGGGGTCATAGATGCAAAATCAACAACAGAATACAAGAGATAGAAGAAAGAATCTCAGATGCTGAAGATACTACAGAAAGCTTTGACACAACAGTCAAAGAAAATGCAAAATGCAAAAAGCTTATAATCCAAAACAACCAGGAAATCCAGGACACAATGAGAACAAATCTAAGTATTATAGGTATAGATGAGAGTGAAGATTTACAAATTAAAAGGCCAGCAAATATCTTCAACAAAATTATGGAAGAAAACATCCCTAACCTAAAGTGTGAGATGCCCATGAATATACAAGAAGCAAACAGAACTCCAAACAGACTGTACCAAAACATAAATACCTCCTGTCACATAATAATCAAAACATTAAATGTACCAAACAAAGAAAGAATATTAAAGGCAGTAAGAGAAAACGGCCAAGTAACTTATAAAGGAAGACCTATCAGAATTACACCAGACTTCTAATCAGAGACCATGAAAGCTAGAAGATCCTGGGCACATCTCATTCAGACTCTAAGAGAACACAAATGCCAGCCAAGACTACTATACCCAGCAAAATTCTCAATCACAATAGATCGAGGAACAAGATATTCCATGACAAAACCAAATTTACACAATATCTTTCCAAAAAACCCAGCTCTACAAAGGATAATAGGTGGAAAACACCAATACAAGGAGGGCAACTACACCCTGAGAAAAACAAGATAGTAACCTTCTTCCATCAAACCCAAAAGAAGATAACCACTCAAACATAAAAATAACATCAAAAATAACATGAAGTAATAATCACTATTCCTTAATATCTCTTAACATCGATGGACTCAATTCCCCAATAAAAAGACATAGGCTAACAGACTGGGTACATAAACAGAACCCTACATTTTGCTGCATACAAGAAACACACCTCTGTGTCAAAGACAAACTCCACCTCAGAGTAAAAGGCTGGAAAACAATTTTCCAAGCAAATGGTCTGAGGAAACAAGTCGGAGTAGCCATTCTAATATCAGATAAAATTGACTTTCAACCTAAAGTCATCAAAAGAGACACGGGAGGACACTTCTTACTGGTCAAAAGAAAACTCTGCCAACAAGAACTTTCAATTCTGAACATCTATACTCCAAATGCAAGGGCACCCTTATTCATAAAAGAAACTTTCCTAAAGCTCAAAGCACACATTGCACTTAACACAATAATTGTGGATGACTTCAACACTCCACTCTCCTCAATGGACTGATCAGGAAAACAGAAACTGAACAAGGACACAGTGAAACTAATTTGGACCAATTAGATTTAACAGATATATATATAATATTTTATCCTAAAGCAAAAGAATATACCTTTTTCTCAGCACTTCATGGTACCTTCTCCAAAATCAATCATATAATTGGTCACCAGACAGACCTCAACCAATATTAGAAGATAGAAATAATCCCATGCCTCCTATCAGATCACTATGGAGTAAAAGTGGCCTTCAATAGCAACAAAAACAAGAGAAAGCCCACATACACATGGAAATTGAACAATACTCTACTCAATGATACCTTGGTCAAGGAAGAAATAAAGAAAGAAATCAAAGACTTTTTTTAAAATATAATGAAAGTTAAGGCACAACATACGCAATTTTGTGGGACACAATGAAAGCAGTGCTAAGAGGAAAACTCATAGCCCTGAGTGCCTCCAAAAAGAAACTGGAGAGAGCATACACTAGCCGCTTAATAGCACACCTGAAAGCTCTGAAACAAAAAGAAGCTAATTCACCCAGGAGGAGTAGAAGGCAGGAAATCATCAAACTCAGGGCTGAAATCAATTAAGTAGAAAGAAACAAAGAGAACCATAAAAAGAATCAACAAAACCAGGAGCTGGTTTTTTGAGAAAATCAACTAGATAGATAAACCCTTAGCCAGACTATCCAAAGGGCACAGAGACTGTATCCAAATTAACAAAATTAGAAATGAAAAGGGAGATATAGCAACAGAAGCTGAGGAAATTCAAAAAGTCATCAGATCCTACTACAAAAGCCTATATTCAACACAACTGGAAAATTTCTATAGGAAATGGAAAATTTCCTAGACAGATACCAAATACCAAAATTAATTCAGGATCAAATAGATCATCTAAACAGTTCTATAACCCCTAAAGAAATAGAAATAGTAATTGAAAGTCTTCCAACCAAAAAAAGCCCAGGATGAGAAGGCTTTAGTGCAGAATTCTGTCAGACCTTCAAAGAAGACCTAAGACCAATACTCTTCAAACTATTCCACAAAATAGAAACAGAAGGAACACTATCCAACTCCTTTTATGAAGCCACAATTTTGTTGATATCAAAACCACACAAAGATCCAACAAAGAAAGAGAACTTCAGACCAATTTTCCTTATGAATATCGATGCAAAAATACTCAATAAAATTCTTGCCAACTGAATCCAAGAACACATCAAAACGATCATTCACCAGTATCAAGTAGGCTTCGTTCCAGGGATGCAGGAATATTCAATATAAAGAAATCCATCAATGCAATCCACTACATAAATTAACTCAAAGAAAAAATACATGCTCATTTCATTATATGCAGAAAAGGCATTTGACAAAATTCAGCATGCTTTGATGCTAAAAGTCTTGGAAAGAACAGGAATTCAAGGCTCATACCTAAACATAGTAAAAGCAATATAGAGCAAACCGGTAGCCAACATCAAACTAAATGGAGAGAAACTTGAAGCAATCCCACTAAAATCAGGGACAAGACAAGGTTGTCCCCTCTCTCCATATCTTTTCAATATAGTACTTGAAATTCTAGCTAGAGCAATTAGACAACATAAGGAGGTTAAAGGGATACAAATTGGAGAGGAAGCGTCAAACTATCACTATTTGCAGATGATATGATAGTAAACTTAAGTGACCCAAAAAAACTTCACCAGAGAACTCCTACAGCTGATAAACAACTTCAGCAAAGAGCCTGGTTATAAAATCAACTCAAGCAAATCAACTGCCTTCCTATACTCAAAGGATAAACAGGCTGAGAAAGAAATTAGGGTAATGACACCCTTCACAATAGCCACAAACAATGTAAAGTATCTTAGTGTGGCTCTAACTAAACAAGTGAAAGATCTGTATGACAAGAATCTTAGGTCCCTGAAGAAGGAAATCAAAGAAGACCTCAGAAGATGGAATAGTCTTCCATGCTCGTGGATTGGCACAATTAATATAGTAAAATTGGCCATCTTGCCAAAAGCAATATACAGATTCAATGCAACCCCCATCAAAATCCCAACTCAGTTCTTCATAGAGTTAGAAAGAGCAATTATCAAATTCATCTGGAATAACAACAAACCCAGGATAGCTAAGACTATTCTCAACAATAAAAGAACTTCTGGGGGAATCAGTATCCCAGACCTCAAGCAGTACTACTGGGTAATAGTATTAAAAACTGCATGGTATTAGTACAATGACAAGCAAGTGAATGAATGGAATAGGATTGAAGGCCCAGAAATGAACCCACACACCTATGGCCACTTGATCTTTGACAAAGGAGCTAAAACCATCCAGTGGAAAAAAGATAGCCTTTTCAATAAAAGGAAGGTCAGCATGCAGATCGATCCATTTTTATCTCCTTGTGTTAAGCTCAACTCCAAATGAATCAAGGACCTCCACATAAAACCAGACACAATGAAACTAATAGAAAACAAACTGGGGAAGACCCTTGAGGATGTGGGCACAGGGGAAAATTTCCTGAACAGATCACCAATAGCTTATGCTTGAAGGTCAAGAATTGACAAATGGGACCTTATATAATTACAAAGTTTCTGTAAGGCAAAGGACACTGTCAAAAGGACAAAACGACAACCATCAAACTGGGAAAAGATCTTCACCAACCCTACATTCCACAGAAGGATAATATCCCATATATACAAAGAACTCAAGAAGGTAGACTCCAGAGAGCCAAATAACCCTATTAAAAATGGGGTACAGAGCTAAACAAAGAATTTTCACTTGAAGAATTTCGAATGGCTGAGAAGCACCTTAAGAAATGTTCAACCTCATTAATCATTAGGGAAATGCAAATCAAAACAACCCTGAGATTTCACCTCACACCAGTCAGAGTGGCTAAGATTAAAAACTCAGGAGACAGCAGGTATTGTCAAGGATGTGGAGAAAGAGGAACACTCCTCCACTGCTGGTGGGATTCCAAGTTGGAACAACTACTCTGGAAATCAGTCTGGCGGTTCTTCAGAAAACTGGACATGACACTTCTGGAGGACCCTGTTATACCTCTCCTGGGCATATACCTAGAGTATTCCGAGGCATGCAATAAAGACACATGCTCCATTATGTTCATAGCAGCCTTATTTATAATAGTCAAAAGCTGGAAAGAACCCAGATGTCCCTCAAGGGAGGAATGGATACAGAAAATGTGGTATATTTACACAATGGAATATTACTCAGTAATTAAAAACAATGAATTCATGACATTTTCAGGCAAATGGTATTAACTGGAAAATATCCTAAGTGAGGCAACCCAATCACAAAAAAAATCACACATGGAATGTAGTCACTGATAAGTGGATATTAACCCAGAAGCTCTAAATACCCATGACACAATTCACATATCAAGTGATTCCCAAGAAGAAAAGAGAAGAGGGCCCTTGTCCTGGAAAGTCTTGATGCAGCAATGGAAGGGATTACCAGAACAGAGAATTGGGAGGGGGTTGATTGGGGAATGGGTGGAGGGAAGAGGGCTTATTGGACTTATGATGAGGGGGAACCCACTGAGAAAGGGGAAATCATTTGGAATGTAAAGAAAGAATATAGAAAATAAAATAAAGAAAAAAATGACAAAATATATTTTGGTGATGAACATTAATACATGACAGTTCCTGGTACTAATGAACCCATCAAACCCAGAAATCAGTCCATCAAACCCAGAAAATCTTTCTAAGTATAATAATTCATTGCCAATCACTTTTTAAGCTAGCATTACTCTACTTTATAATTACTTTGTTATTATATTATTATTATTATTAATTATTATTATTATTATTATTATTATTATTAAAAGTAAATACTATTTCAGGGTTGGGGAGATTGGTCACTAAAGCATTTCCCTTGCAAGAAGTAGTACCTAAGTTCAGACCCTAGAATCCACATAAGAATGCTAAACATGGGTACTGCAGGATGATCATCCAAACACTAGGGTGTTAGAGATAGTGACATCCCTAGAACTTTCTGTCCAGTCATTCTTGCTGGCTTGGTAGTAAGAAACCCTGTCTTAAGAGATATAAAAGAATACACATGGAATGCAATCTCTGATAAGTGGATATTAATTAGCCCAGAAGCCCTGAATACCCAAGGCACAAATTGCATAACAAATGACTCCCATGAAGAAGTATGGAGAGGGTCCTGATCCTGGAAAGGATTGATCTAGCATGGGAAGGGAATATATGGACAGAGAAAAAGGAGGGAGGTGATTGGAGAAGGGATGGAGAGAAGAAGGTTTATGGGACATATGGGGAGGGGGGATCCGGGAAAGGGGAAATCATTTGGAATGTAAACAAAGAATATAGAAAATAAAAATATTAAAAAAAAGAGAGAGAGATGGGTGCATTTCCTGATGATGACACCTGAGGTTCTACTCCAGAGGAACGCAAACACACATGCTCCCTACACAAATAAACATTCTCACATGTGAATGAAACCAACATGATCGCACATAAGAACAGCTGTTCAAATTAGTGGTGTTTTTGTTTCTTAAAACTACCATGTCTCATTTACCTCCCTTATCCTCTGCTCATTATCAGCTAGAAAGTTAAAGCAGATTCGCTGCTTAATCTGTTCTGGTCACAGAGAATATGGGTGTTTGTTTAAGGTCCCACATTAAGCAAACTCTTAAATGCAGGTCTGCTGACTTCCATTATACTTTTTTTCTTTCAATATTGCCTATTTCTTACCCACATATACTTAACAGTATTTTCATAGTATATAATCTTTGTGCAGATTTCAATTTCTAAAATTTACTTTTGTGAGGGATCTTAATCTTTGTAGCTACAATCATAGCTTCTTTTCAAACTTCAAGTCTTCCTTGTCTGCATTAGATTATTAAACATCCCATTGCTTGTGTGAATACCACTTGTAACACCCCTGTAAACTCAAGCTACAAATTTTTTCCAATGAAAATTCTTCAAACTCAGTGTACAAACAGGAGAGTCAAGCCTCAAAACTACATCAGGAGTTAATAGCTCTCTCTTCAAATTATTTCATATCTGAAGAGTGACAACTAAGAATATATTTTAGGTAGCAGATACTCTTATCAGTTAGTAATAATGAAGGCAGCATTTGCAGAGAAGCATAACTGAAATACTTAATTGGTATAATATTTAAATGGTTAAATAATAATTTCCTGGAACATTTAAATTAAGAAATTAACACTTCAGTATAGTAACATTTGTTCCTCCTGGGTATAATACTGATGAATATGCAGCTTTTGCCATTTCATAAAAAGCTATGATTAATTTAAAGATAAGAAAGAGAAACAGACACACACAAAAATCCTGCCTGGAAGATTTTAACCATCTACTAGAAGGATAGGAAAGAAACATAGGTTCACGTGGAGAATCCAAGTGATAATAGCTCCAGGACATGTTGCCAGAAAACAATAGAACAACAGGAGAATACAACAGCTTCATAGACCATTTCAGGACCAATTTGGAGAAAATGAGATGCTTGGACTGAGTCTCTAAAGAACACATGGGAAGCCTTAAAGATGGAGAAAGGTGAGAAGGCCCAAGGTATAACAACCATTGCATTGTGAGCTGGTGTGCTCAATCCCTACAACCAATATCTCAAAGGAAAAAAAGATATAGGTGAGAATATTTCAAAGCACACGTATTAGCAAATGGGAGTGCACAACATGCTATCTAAAATTAGTGATTTGTATTGGGGTTGAGTTACACATAAAGTCATAAATGGATAGGCATCAAAGAGAATCAGATGGAGAATGCAGGATTTTAACACAGAATCAACATGGTTAATAGATGAAAAAGAGTGACTGCATGTTTTACACATTTCTAAGTACTGACAACAGAAAAAGGTAGAGAACTGGAATGTCTCTTTGAGGCATGATACTAAATATACAAGTAGAAATAAAAAATTTCATATGAAAGTGTGAAACTTAAAGAAACCACATAGTCTGACTATACTTTTTAAAGTCACCAGTATAAAAGTAAATTTAAAACTGGCTAAGCATACAATGTCATGAAAACTAAGAATATGGAGATATCTTTCAAGATTTTAGAAATATGTAAATGACAAGAGATTATTGGGGAAAAAACTGCTAAATAGCATAGGTCCTATTTATTTTCCCTTCTTTTTTAATTTTTTAAATATTTTTATTTTCTATATTCTTTGTTTACATTCCAAATGAGTTCCCCTTTCCCGGATCCCCCCTCCCCATATGTCCCATAAACCTTCTTCTCTCCATCCCTTCTCCAATCACCTCCCTCCTTTTTCTCTGTCCTTATATTCCTCTCCAATGCTAGATCAATCCTTTCCAGGATCAGGACCCTCTCTATACTTCTTCATGGGAGTTATTTGTTATATGATTTGTGCCTTGGGTATTCAGGGCTTCTGGGCTAATTAATATCCCCTTATCAGAGATTGCTTTCCATGTGTATTCTTTTGCGATTGTGTTACCTCACTTAGGATGATATTTTCCAGATCAAACCATTTGCCTAAAAAATTTGTGAATTCATTGTTTCTAATTGCTGAGTAGTATTCCATTGTGTAAATATACCACATTTTCTGTATCCATTCCTCCTTTGAGGGACATCTGGGTTCTTTCCAGCTTCTGACTATTATAAATAAGGCTGCTATGAACATAATGGAACATGTGTCTTTATTGCATGCCGGGGAATCCTTTGGGTATATGCCCAGGAGAGGTATAGCAGGGTCCTCCGGAAGTGTCATGTCCAGTTTTCTGAGGAACCACCAGACTGATTTCCAAAGTGGTTGTATCATCTTACAGCCCCACCAGCAGTGGAGGAGTGTCCCTCTTTTTCCACATCCTCACCAACACCTGCTGTCTCCTGAGTTTTTGACCTTAGCCATTCTGACTGGTGTAAGGTGAAATCTCAGGGTTGTTTTGATTTGATTTCCCTAATGAGTAATGATGTTGAGCACTTCTTAAGGTGCCTCTCAGCCATCTGAATTTCTTCAGGTGAAAATTCTTTGTTTAGATCTGTACCCCATTTTTTAATAGGGTTATTTGGTTCCCTGGGGTCTAACTTCTTGAGTTCTTTGTATATATTGGATATTAGCCCTCTATCAGATGTAGGGTTGGTGAATATCCTTTCCCACTTTGATGGTTCCCTTTTTGTCCTTTTAACAGTGTCCTTTGCCTTACAGAAACTTTGTAATTTTATGAGGTCCCATTTGTCAATTCTTGATCTTAGAGCATAAGCTATTGGTGATCTGTTCAGGAACTTTTCCCCTGTGCCCATGTCCTCAAGGGTCTTCCTCAGTTTCTTTTGTATTAGTTTCAGTGTGTCTGGTTTTACATGGAGGTCCTTTCTCTGCAGATATACAAAGATCTGTAGTGATGCTGTATAGACAAATGGACTCTTAACTTTCAATGGTAATCCTATAAAAGCTCCTAAAATTATATAAGTATTTGTTAAGCTCTTTTATAGTGGGACTGCTATTAGGTCTCTTCTGATAGTCAAAACTGCAATGATAACTCTGTACATCTCCTATGTGTCACCAGTTAATTGCTTCTAGATAGTAACCAAACTTTCTTCTACTCACACCATATTCCAAGAGGTTGTAAAATCATTAAACAAAGGTCATAAAAAGGAACCAATGATTTACTATAGGTTCTAGGACAGAAGACAAAATATTGACTGGATTTATCTATACAAAACTTCACTAATAACTTAGTTATGATTTTTTAACTTTCAGTGAGCCTGTGGAGCTATGACGGGTGATGATTGATAAGCCAGATAATTATTCCTAATGGGTATGCATGTAAACATTCTCTGCTGTAAACTTCTATTTCAATTTATGATTTAATTTCATGTATAAAGTTGTGATTAACATTTTAACATGTGATCATATATTCTAAAAGACATATAAGTGCTAAGGACAAGGAGAAGAACTGAGCTGAGGAGAACCTTTTGGGCAGAACGCTTCTTAGACAAAGAGTGGAAAAGACGAATTTTCCCTTATCCCCCTTTTTCATTCATTCTGTTTTCCTCTTTTTCTTAGAGAACTTTCATGGGAAACTTTTTACAGTTTAGTAATAAATGCTATAATCACTCTTTAAAGTGTTTCTTTTTCTTCCTAAGGTTTGTACTAGCATCCTGAACGTTAAAGCCACTCATTTTCTGCTGAGATAGAACTTAAGCCACATTACTTAATCCCCTTCTGTTAGGCTACAAGTGTTAATGCCCTAAGCCAGCAGCTTTAAAATCCTCAGAAAGAGCAATAAAGTTTTTAGGACTTTTTAGAAGTTACCATCAGAGAACTAGAAAGTCCAGAAACCCACAGTCTTTAAAGCCACACCAGAGTCCTATTCTGCATCTCTTCTCAATGCATTCCAGGACAGGAGGCTCCAGGCAATAATCACTGTGAGAATATGGTTCATTTCATAGCTCAGATAAATATTTATATCCTCTGCACTGGGCATTTTAACAATATCAGAATATTTTAACAATATCAGTTTAAAATATTCCCAACTGCCCTGTAGGTACAAGGTAACCACTGCTAATCCTACATCAAATAATATTCTAATAAGCATCCAGCATCAAAGATAGCACCTTGTCATAAAAAAGCCAAGTTGGGAATTGCATTGAATCTGTAGATTGCTCTTGCTAAGTTGGCAATTTTCATTATGTGAATTTTACCTATCCATGAGCATGGAAGATCTTTCCAACTTCTTATATCTTCCTAAACTCTTTCTTCAGTGACTTGAAGTTCTTATCATATAGGTCTTTCACTTGCTTGGTTAGAGTTACATCAAAATATTTTATGTTATTTCTGTTAGGTTATGAAGGGTGTTATTTCACTAATTTCTTTCTAAGCCCATTTACCATTTGTATAAAGGAGGGATACTAATTTGGGGGGATTAAATTTTGTATCCAACCATTTTGATGGAGGTATTTATCAGGAGTAGGAGTTCTCTTGTAGAATTTTTTTTTGATTCATACGTTGTATCATTCACAAATAGCAGTACTTTGACTTCTTCCTTGCAATTCCACCAAACTTCCAACACAATTCTTTACAGACTTGGAAGGAGCAAGTCCCAACTTCATATGGAAAAACAAAAACAAAACTCAGGATAGCTAAAATAATCCTGAACAATAAAAGAACTTCTGGAGGTATCACCATCCCTAATCTCAAGCTGTACTACAGAGCGATAGTAGTAAAAACTGTTTGGTATTGTTATAGGAAAAGACAGGATTTTCAATGGAATTGAATTGAAGACCCTGAAATAAACCCATATGCCTCTGGATACTCAATTTTTGATAAAAAAAAAAAAAGACAAAATCATACAATAGGAAAAGAGAGAATCTTCTACAAATGGTGCTGATCTAACTAGAGGTCCAGATGTCTGCATGTAGAAGAATGCAAATTGATCCATACCTATCGTCCTGCACAAAACTCAAATCCAAGTAGATCAAAGAACTCAACATAGATCCAGATATACTATAGCTAGAAACTGGAAACACCTAGATGTCCCTCAACTGAAGAATGAATAAAGAAAATAAGGTTCATTTACACAATGGAGTACTATTCAAGTATTAAAAACAACGATGCCATGAATTCTGCAGGCAAATGGATGGAACTTGAAAATATCATCCTGAGTTAGGCAACCCAAATCCAAAAAAGACATGCATGGTATATATTCACTTATAAGTGAATATTAGCCTTAAAGTAAAGAAGACCCACACTACACTACACAGACCCAAAGAAGC
This sequence comes from Apodemus sylvaticus, assembly GCF_947179515.1. NCBI lineage: Eukaryota > Metazoa > Chordata > Mammalia > Rodentia > Muridae > Apodemus > Apodemus sylvaticus. The sequence goes on from NC_067475.1 coordinate 1,512,433, forward strand.
TAAACAAGAAGGAAGGTATAAACAAGGATATTTGGATCTCCTAGTCATAGAAGACAGATGGAAAGATGACCTTGTTGGGAGAGGGGACAACAAGGGGTATGGGGGTTTTCTGGGTCAGGTATGTGAGCAGAGACAGGATAGGGGGCCTGAGGGCCAGGAGAATGGAAATTTGTAGTTGGTGGCAGAGGAGAGGGCAGGGGGAGTGTATTTCATATGCTAGATACCCGAGAAGGGGGAGGCTCTCTGGAATAAATGGGGGTGGCCTTTGCTTGTAGTATGTGGTTCTGATAGTATGATCAGGAATCAGTGTGTTATTACTGAAGGTTCTGTTCCCCAATTGGTTCTTGATCAATCATTAAAGATGCTAGTGTCCAATGGTTGGGCAGAAGAGGCAGAACTTCCAGTTTTCCACAGGCAGGCTAGCAGACACAGGATAGGAGAAAAGATTTGCCATGCTTTGGAAGGAGAAGGAGCTACCAGCCATGTGAGATCTCAGCAGAGTGGCCATTGGCTGCTTCCCTGACTGGGCCTGGAGTAGCAGGTAGGAGATTAGAAGCACAACTAAGATGAGGGCAGATTTAGGGTGCTGAGCTAGGAGTAAAGGCAACAGGGCAACTAAAGTTGAGGATTGATTTAAAGGTATTATGCTGGGAGTGAAAAAAAGGGCATGATAGATAAGGAAGGCTTGGAAGAGCCCAGCCATCTAGCTAAAGCATATTAAAAATAAGTTAATGTGTGTGTGTGTGTGTGTGTGTGTGTGTGTGTGTTTCATCCATGGACGTGGGTGGCATCCCATCCTGTAGGCATGCAACAGTCCCTTACACTATTAGCAATATTATATTTTGCTCCCAGATAGGAGCCTAGCATAATTGACCTCTGAGAGGCTCCACCCAGAAGCTGACTGAAACAGATGCAGAGACACACAACCAAATACTGGTTGGAGCTCAGGGATTCTTATGGAAGGGCTGGGGGAAGAATTGAAGGCCCAGAAAAGATACAAACTCCACAGGATAACCAATAGAGTAAACTAACCTGTACCTTTGGAGACTCTCAGAGACTGAAATACCAACCAAACTGAAATACCAACCAAAGAGCATACACCACAGGCTGGACATAGTCCCCACCCCACCACCTCAAGCCCCCATCCCTGTCAATATGTGGCAGATATGCAGCTCCACCTTCATGTGAGTCCCCCAAAAACTGGAGCATGGGTTTTTAAAGCTTGTCTGCAAAGCTATGTGCCTAGCCTTGCAGAGATTTGATATACCAGGGTCGATGGATATTGGGGGCATGGGCTAGGGAGCACCTTCTCAGAGGGGAAGGGAGGATGGAGGAAGAGACTCTGTGAGGTGGGACATGGAGGAGGGACAACAATCAGGATGTAAAGTGAATACATACATACATACATACATACATACATACATACGGATATAAAAATGCAAAGTTGGAAGACTTCTGTTTTCAAATGACTTCTCTTCCATAAATATGCAAAAAGGATCACAACAAATACAGAGCCATAATAATTATAAGCATCACATGGACACAAGATTTAACACTGGTTTCAGCATGATCTCATTTGACGTTTATAAACAATTTTGTAGGGAACAAACCAAATAGCAGCAATGATGGGCTGGAATCAGAGTGGCTATGTATGTTGCCTTTGCTTTATACTTCAGGGGTCTTCTGCCATATAAATTTTGTTTTTGCTATTTAGAAATTGTAAGATGCAATATTACAATGGCATATTATCAGTGTCAAACTTTTCTAAATTATTTCTCTTAATCCTGAATGAGAAGTCATTTTTCTTATTGTAATTATCTGGTTCAAAAGTTAAGCTTTGTTATAATGCTCCTTGTAAGACAAGGAAAGGATAATGAAAAGATAGAGAAAATAAGGTAAGGAAGAAACAGAAATAAGACACAGTGGAGGGCTATGAAATTAATTACATTTTTATTTCAGCATTTTTAATTGAATTACCTAGAAATTATAGAGCCTAACTCTACTTCACTATAGACTAATAAACTATAAAGCTTTTTCTGAAAATTGTCCTGAAAAGCATCAGTGGGTCTTACATCAGACTCTTCTTAGGTATCAGGTCCTTGATACCATGTAGAAATTAATTTCAAAATAAATCTAGGCACTTTAACTTATTATTTGTAAATTTAAAAATCAGCTACATGAGAAACTGGGAAAAATACGAATTGGAGAACATTTCAGGAGTGATATTAGGAACTCAGTACCATGGAAACTCCATGGAATCTATGAGGGTGACACTAGCAACGACTCCTAGTAGTGGGGAACTCAGCACCTGAATAAACCATTTTCTGTAACCAGGCATGGTCTCAAGTGGAAAGATTGGGCACCAACCCAGTCACAAAACCTCCAACCTACAGTTTATCATACCTGCAAGATGTGCTGGGACTAAAGCCTAGCATAATCATCATCCACATCAGAAAAATTTCATCAAGCTACTGCTGGAAAGAGATTCAAATTTCCACAGCAAAATATGAAGTGGAGCTCAGGGAGACCTGTGGAGGAAGAGAAGAAGGATTGGAGGAGCTAGATGGATAAAAGATAGCACAAGAACATGGCCTGCAAAATCAACTGACCAGGACTTGGTAGGATCATAAATATCAAGGAGCCTATAAAGGTCTGACTTAGGACCTATGCATATATATTATAGCTGTGCAGCTCAGTGTTCTTGTGGGATTCCTAACAGTGGGAGCAAGATCTGTCTTTGAATCTTTTGCCTAGCTTTGGGACCCTTTTCCTCCTACTGAGTTTCCTCATTCAACCTTGATATAAAAATGTGACTGGTCATACTGTAGTTTGTTATACCATATTTGGTTGATGTCTCTGGAAGTCCTATGTTTTTCTGAGGGTGCGTGAAGCAGGGTTGGGGGGTTGCTTTGAGGGAAAAGAGAAGGGGGAGGCAAGGAGTAAGGAAAGGAGAGAAAATTGCAGTTGGGATGCACTATATATGAAATGAATAAATAAAAAGAGGAAGAAAAGCCATTAACAACCACAACAAACTACCTTTAACAGACCACATAGATAATTAAGTATCTCCCAGAAATAAAGGTTGGTTTGTACTTTCTAAGACATATGAAGGTAGATTGAGGGGTTTAGAAGATTGTGCATTCACAGTTATTTTATATAAATAATAATTTAATTTATATTATTAAATAATAAAATTCATATCAAAAAATATATATATATGAAATACAAAAAAATGCTCACTGATTCTATACAAAAAGTCCTGTGATTCTATCAGCAAAACATCACTGATCTGGTGAATAGAGGTCTCAGGGGATTGCTTAACACTTGCTTGTAAATTAAGATGCTGTTAGGCACAGTAATTATTTAACATGCATTGCTGCTCCAAGGAATGGGAGAAATGTGATTTAAAGCCTTAAATTAAGTATAGTCTGTATTAGAAGAAAGTATCTTAAAAGGCAAATGCTTCCCCTTGAAAACACTACAGTAATTTCATACAAATGCTCTTCTAAGTTGGTAAATTGGTATTACAGAGGACTAATTCCTTTTTAATAGTTTGAATCTTTATCATATAAGACTCTGCAACATCTCTTATTGTTACATGATAAGTAACTGCCAAATCAACCCACTTCAGTATGAGAGAGATAGACAGAGACAGAGAGACAGAGAGGCAGAAAGACAGCAACAGAAACAAAGAGAAAGAAAGGGTCAGAGAAAGACATGCAAAGATTGAGAGACAAAATTGTATTATAGTAAAGTTGTTTGTTTAGGACATTAACTAAAGTTTATCTATACATAAAGAAACATGATTTCCAATAATTAAATGGATTTTTGAGGTCCAGAACATGCAAAGATATAACTAAAGTTTCAAAAACCAGAAGTAGAAACAGAGAATTTAACATCAATTTAAAACAAGCAAACGAAAAAACCTACAATGTTCGTGTCAGGTAATATTTTTAGATATCTTGTTTGTTTCCTGATACAGCAAATACCTAATTGGACATTTTCAGTTAAGGGCATCTCTTGAGCCTAATAATCTCAGAGTCCTTGCGGGTTGGCTGTGCATTGTGGGAAGAGCCCAAGTGTTGGCTCTATAGACCAGGTACTAATTCTCTTATGTGCTCCCTTATATTTATTCAATTGTTATATATAAACTATTCAATCATCTTGAGATTGCTTCCCAAATAAAAATGATAAAGGATGCATGACCAGCCCTAGAGCATTAGCTGAGATATTATCCATAAATTATCTGGTAGGGTCTCTGGTGAAGACTTAGAAGTTCTTCAGGTGTAAGGATGTATGCTGAAATAGCTCACACCTTCATAGAAATCCTTTTATTTGACCTCTCTTCTATCAGATAATGTGTTTGGTCACAGAATGTATTCCTAAAAACATCATTTTTGATAAACTGATTTATCTAATCAATACCTAAAGAAATTATTTTCACTACAGAATGATCTCAGAGCATTAAAATTACACGGTGTTTATTCTACAATCAGCATCTAAAGCATTACCTTATTTCCCCACAGACACAATTGCCTACAATTACTCTCTACAGGGAGGTCTTTTTCCCAATGTACCCTACCTGAGAGTAGGACTGTGCCATTTTCAGGAGCTGGTAGAATCTTTTCATAAAGACTGCAGTATTTGTCAAGTCATAGTCCTAGGACGTGGGTGGCATCCCATCCTGTAGGCATGCAACAGTCCCTTACACTATTAGCAATATTATGTTACTGTGTGCTATATTTTTATCTTGCTAGTATCTCAATAAAGGAAGTTTTCTGTTGAGTATTCATCTATGCTTTCACAAATAAACCAGCTGATAAATTGTCTAAGAGAAATATACACTTAATTTTGTTTCTTCCATTAAATGCTCATAGCCTACATGTATTGATTATTCTTTGTCAGAAAGGAAAAAGTGCACAGAAACATTCTTCAGTGATAATTATATACAAGTCCATAATTATGTATCTGTTGTCTTTTGGAATGACATTCACTACTGATTGTGTATGTGTGTGTGTGTGTGTCCCCACTAAGCACAATATGTAAATTGGGGTTTTAATTTTGTTTTATAATTTTTATATGTTTGTTCTTACCAATAATTACTGTCTTAATTATAATAGAATATAGTTTATTTCCTAGTTAGAATGATGTAGAGTAGCAAAAAGTTATTTTTGATATGGAGCAGATTGAATACAGCAATGTTTCTATGGCTACTAAGATCCTTGAACAAAAGATGAAATAACACATTACTGAATGTTATGGTCTCCATGAATTTTGCTTTTATGAGCCTGTATATCTTCAAAGCAATAGCAATTATTTTTGAGATGGAGAAAAGTGAATGAATTTTCAGTTCTCATGGGGAGATTACACTATGATAGACAAAACATGCCAGCACCTTTATGTGATGCTGGCTTGCTGTTGGCAGTTTCACCACACACACAGAAAGAGCAGGGTAGATATTGAGGAGAAAAAGGGCAAGCCTCTCCAAGTCCAAAAATCTGTCTTGTCAAGTTCCTTTCATCATAACTCCATTGGGAAAGCTGAAAAACTGAGACTCTTCTGGCCAGGACTAAAGTGAGGCACAGAGTGATATACTTCTCTCTTGTCTTGCACAATAGTTTTACTCTTATCAACTTTGTGAGAAGTTTCAGTGACTGCCCCATTTATCTTTAGCCATTAAGAGATAATACAAAGAAACCACAACATATCAGCTAGCTCTGTTTTCATTAAACTCTTAGCAAAATGAGCATCTGAAGCTGGTAGTTGAGATGCTGAGTTTCCTACAGCATCATAAAGGAGATGATAGAAGTTATTGGTAATAGATCTCTACTATCCAGCAGAACATGTGTCATTTTCTTTTTTTTTTATTCGATATAATTTTTTATTTACATTTCAAATGATTTCCCCTTTTCTAGCCCCCCACTCCCCAAAAGTAACATAAGCCCCCTTCTCTCCCCCTGTCCTCCCACCCACCCCTTCCCACATCCCCGTTCTGGTTTTGCCGAATACTGCTTTACTGAGTCTTTCCAGAACAAGGGGCCACTCCTCCTTTATTCTTGTACCTCATTTGATGTTTGGATTATGTTTTGGGTATTCCAGTTTTCTAGGTTAATATCCACTTATTAGTGAGTGCATACCATGATTCACCTTTTGAGTCTGGGTTACCTCACTTAGCATGATGTTCTCTAGCTCCATCCATTTGCCTAAGAATTTCATGAATTCATTGTTTCTAATGGCTGAATAGTACTCCATTGTGTAGATATACCATATTTTTTGCATCCACTCGTCTGTTGAGGGATACCTGGGTTCTTTCCAGCATCTGGCAATTATAAATAGGGCTGCTATGAACATAGTAGAGCATGTATCCTTATTACATGGTGGGGAATCCTCTGGGTATATGCCCAGGTATAGCAGGATCTTCTGGAAGTGAGGTGCCCAGTTTTCGGAGGAACCGCCAGACTGATTTCCAGAGTGGTTGTACCAATTTGCAACCCCACCAGCAGTGGAGGAGTGTTCCTCTTTCTCCACACCCTCTGCAACACCTGCTGTCTCCTGAATTTTTAATCTTAGCCATTCTGACTGGTGTAAGGTGAAATCTCAGGGTTGTTTTGATTTGCATTTCCCTAATGACTAATGAAGTTGAGGATTTTTTTAAGATGCTTCTCCTCCATCCCAAGTTCTTCAGGTGAGAATTCTTTGTTTAACTCTGTACCCCATTTTTTAATAGGGTTGTTTGGTTTTCTGGAGTCTAACTTCTTGAGTTCTTTATATATATTGGATATTAGCCCTCTATCTGATATAGGATTGGTGAAGATCTTTTCCCAATTTGTTGGTTGCCGATTTGTCTTCTTGATGGTATCCTTTGCCTTACAGAAACTTTGTAATTTTATGAGGTCCAATTTGTCAATTCTTGATCTTAGAGCATATGCTATTGGTGTTCTGTTCATAAAATTTCTCCCTGTACCGATGTCCTCAAGGGTCTTCCCCAGTTTCTTTTCTATTGGCTTCAGAGTGTCTGGCTTTATGTGGAGGTCCTTGATCCATTTGGATTTGAGCTTAGTACAAGGAGACAAGGATGGATCAATTCGCATTCTTCCGCATGCTGACCTCCAGTTGAACCAGCACCATTTGTTGAAAAGGCTATCTTTTTTCCATTGGATGTTTTCAGCCTCTTTGTCGAGAATCAAGTGGCCATAGGTGTGTGGGTTCATTTCTGGATCTTCAATCCTGTTCCATTGATCCTCCTGCCTGTCACTGTACCAATACCATGCAGTTTTTAACACTATTGCTCTGTAGTATTGCTTGAGGTCAGGGATACTGATTTCCCCCATACTTTCTTTTGTTGCTGAGAATAGTTTTAGCTATCCTGGGTTTTTTGTTGTTCCAGATGAATTTGATAATTGTCTTTTTAACTCTGTGAAGAATTGAGTTGGGGTTTTGATGGGTATTGCATTGAATCTGTATATTGCTTTTGGCAAAATGGCCATTTTACTATATTGATTCTACCGATCCATGAGCATGGGAGGTTTTCCCATTTTTTGAGGTCTTCTTCCATTTCCTTCTTCAGAGTCTTGAAGTTCTTGTCATACAGATCTTTCACATGTTTGGTAAGAGTCACCCCAAGATACTTTATACTGTTTGTGGCTATTGTGAAGGGGGTCATTTCCCTAATTTCTTTCTCAGCCTGCTTTTCCTTTGAGTATAGGAAGGCCACTGATTTGCTTGAGTTGATTTTATAACTTGCCACTTTGCTGCAGTTGTTTATCAGCTGTAGGGGCTCTCTAGTGGAGTTTTTTGGGTCACTTAGGTAGACTATCATGTCCTCTACAAATAATGATAGTTTGACTTCTTCCTTTCCGCTTTGTATCCCTTTGACCTCCTTATGTTGTCGAATTGCCCGAGCTAGTACCTCAAGTACAATATTGAAAAGATAAGGAGAAAGGGGACAGACAGCCTTGTCTGGTCCCTGATTTCAGTGGGATTGCTTCAAGTTTCTCTCCATTTAGTTTGATGCTGGCTACCGGTTTGATGTATATTGCTTTTACTATGTTTAGGTATGGGCCTTGAATTCCTGTTCTCTCCAAGACTTTAAGCATGAAAGGATGCTGAATTTTGTCAAATGCTTTTTCAGCATCCAATGAAATGACCAAGTGGTTTTTTTCTTTGAGTTTGTTTATGTAGTGGATTGCATTGATGGATTTCCATATATTGAACCAACCCTGCATTCCCGGGATAAAGCCTACTTGATCATGGTGGATGATCGTTTTGATGTGTTCTTGGATTCGGTTGGCAAGAATTTTATTGAGTATTTTTGCATCGATGTTCATAAGGGAAATTGGTCTGAAGTTCTCTTTCTTTGTTGGATCTTTGTGTGGTTTTGGTATCAGCGTAATTGTGGCTTCATAGAAGGAATTGGGTAGTGTTCCTTCTGTTTCTATTTTGTGGAATAGTTTGAAGAGTATTGGTTTTAGGTCTTCTTTGAAGGTCTGATAGAATTCAACACTGAAACCATCTGGTCCTGTGCTTTTTTTGGTTGGAAGACTTTCTATGTCTCCTTCAATTTCTTTAGGCATTATGGGACGGTTTAGATGGTCTAGTTGGTCCTGATTTAATTTTGGTATTTGGTATCTGTCAAGGAAATTGTCCATTTCCTCCAGATTCTCCAGTTGTGTTGAGTACAGGCTCTTGTAGTAGGATCTGATGATTTTTTGGATTTCCTCAGTTTCCGTTGTTATATCTCCCTTTCCATTTCTAAGTTTGTTAATTTGGATACTTTCTCTGTGCCCTTTGGTCAGTCTGGCTAAGGGTTTATCTATCTTGTTGATTCTCTCAAAGAACCAGCTCCTGGTTTTGTTGATTCTTTGTATGGTTCTCTTTGTTTCTACTTGATTGATTTCAGCCCTGAGTTTGATGATTTCCTGCCTTCTACTCCTCCTGGGTGAAATAGCTTCTTTTTGTTCTAGGGCTTTCAGGTGTGTCATTAAGCTGGTAATGTATGCTCTCTCCATTTTCTTTTTGGAGGCACTCAGGGCTATGAGTTTTCCTCTTAGCACTGCTTTCATTGTGTCCAATACATTTGGGTATGTTGTGTCTTCATTTTCATTGTGTTCTAAAAAGTCTTTAATTTCTTTCCGTATTTCTTCCCTGATCAAGGTATCATTGAGTAGAATATTGTTCAGTTTCCACATGTATGTGGGTTTTCTGTTGTTTTTGTTGTTATTGAAGACCACTTTTACTCGATAGTGATCTGATAGGAGGCATGGGATTAGTTCGATCTTCTTATATGTGTTGAGGTCTGTCTTGTGACCAATTATATGGTCGATTTTGGAGAAGGTACCATGAGGTGCTGAGAAAAAGGTATATTCTTTTGCTTTAGGATAGAATGATCTATATATATCTGTTAAATCTAATTAGTCCAAAGCTTCAATTAGTTTCATTGTATCCCTGTTTAGTTTCTATTTTCCTGATCGGTCCATTGAGGAAAGTGCAGTGTTGAAGTCATCCACAATTATTGTGTTAGGTGCAATGTGTGCTTTGAGCTTTAATAAAGTTTCTTTTACAAATGAGGGTGCCCTTGCATTTGGAGCATAGATGTTCAGGATTGAGAGTTCTTCTTGTTGTATTTTTCCTTTGACCAGCAAGAAGTGTCCCTCAGAGTCTCTTTTGATGACTTTGGGTTGAAAGTCAATTTTATCTGATATTAGAATGGCTACTCCAGCTTGTTTCCTGAGACCATTTGCTTGTAAAATTGTCTTCCAGTCTTTTACTCTAAGGTAGTGTTTGTCTTTGACCCTGAGGTGTGTTTCCTGTAAGCAGCAAAATGTAGGGTCCTGTTTACATATCCAGTCAGTTAGTCCGTGTCTTTTTATTGGGGCATCGAGTCCATTGATGTTAAGAGATATTAAGGAATAGTGATTGTTACTACCAATCATTTTTGACGTTATTTTTTAAATTTGATTGCTTAACTTCTTTTGGGTTTGATGAAAGGTTACTGTCTTGCTTTTTCCATGGTGAAGTTTCCCTCCTTGTATTGGTGTTTTCCTCCTATTATACTTTGTAGGGCCGGGTTTGTGGATAGATATTGGGTAAACTTGGTTTTGTCATGAAATATCTTAGTTTCTCCATCTACGGTGATTGAGAGTTTTGCTGGATATAGTAGTTTTGGCTGGCATTTGTGTTCTCTTAGTGTCTACATGAGATCTGCCCATGACCTTCTAGCCTTCATAGTCTCAGGTGAAAAGTCTGCTGTGATTCTGATAGGTCTTCCTTTATATGTTACTTGGCCTTTTTCTCTTACTGCCTTTAATATTCTTTCTTTGTTTAGAACATTTGGCGTTTTGATTATTATGTGACAGGAAGTATTTCTGTTCTGGTCCAGTCTGTTTGGAGTTCTGTAGACTTCTTGTATATTCATGGGCATCTCTCTCTTTAGGTTAGGGAAGTTTTCTTCCATAATTTTATTGAAGATATTTGCTGGCCCTTTAAGTTGTAAATCTTCACTCTCATCTATGCCTATAATCCTTAGGTTTGGTCTTCTCATTGTGTCCTGGATTTCCTGGATATTTTGGGTTACAAGCTTTTTGCATTTTGCATTTTCTTTAACTGTTGAGTCCATGGTTTCTATGGAATCTTCAGCATCTGAGATTCTTTCTTCTATCTCTTGTATTCTGTTGTTGATATTTGCATCTCTGTCCCCCGATTTCTTCCCAAGGCTTTCTATCTCCAAAGTTGTCTCTCTTTGAGTTTTCTTAGTTGTTTCTACTTCTGATTTTAGATGCTGGATGGTTTTGCTTAGCTCCTTCACTTGCATGTTTGTGTTTTCCTGTAATTCTTTAAGAGATTTTTGTGTTTCCTTTTTCATGACCTCAGCCTGTTGACCAAAGTTCTCCTGTATTTCTTTAAGAGATTTTTGTGTTTCGTCTTTCATGACCTCAGCCTGTTGACCAAAGTTCTCCTGTATTTCTTTAAGTGTTTTTTGCATTTCCTCCTTGTTGGCTTTTGTATTCTCCTGGATTTCTTTCAATGATTTTTGTGTTTCCCTTGCAAGGGCTTCCAACTTTTGATCCATTTTCTCCTGAATTTCTTTAAGTATGTCCTTCATGTGTTCCTGTACCAGCATCATGACCAGTGATTTTAAATCCAAATCTTGTTTTACTGGTGTGATGGGGTATCCAGGACATGTTGGTAGAGGAGTATTGGGTTCAGATGTTGCCATATTGCCTTCATTTCTGTTAGTGACGTTCCTGCGGTTGCCTTTTGCCATCTAGTTCTCACTGGTGTTAGTTTGTCTTGTCAGTGCTGAACTCACCAGTGCAAGCTGCCCCTTCCCAGTTGGCCTCTGGTGCACAGCTTACCTCCTGCACTGCTTGTAGACAGGGTGCTGCTGCCCAGGCTGTTCAGATCCCAAAGCAGGCACCCGAAGGCTCCCGCTGGGGCCCGCTGGATTCACTGGAGCACACTGACTTCTCCCAGCGGGCCTCCCGGAAGCCCAGCTAGCCACTTGCAGGACTTGGAGATGTGGTGCTGCCGCCCAGGCTGATCTGGATCCGGAAGCGGAGGGAGTAGAGCTGAGGGCTTCTGCCTGAGGCCTTGCCCCAGATTGTGTCTGTGGAGCAGATGGAGCCCGTGTGCACCCCCAGGGAGTGCCGATGGTGTATGCTGCTGTGATCTCCCCTGTGTTCCGCTCACTCTGCTGGGCAGCCGATCCGCCAACCGGGCTGTTGCACACAAGGTTAGCCTGGCCGCCCAGTCCCTGAGTCCAGGCAAAAGCCTGGGAGGCCAAGGTCCAAGCAAAGTTCCCCTAGGGCTATGACTGTTAATTGGGTCTGCAAGGTGACTAGGATGGCGGGCGTGCGCGCCCGCGCTCCCTGAAAGTGCTGGGAGAGTCTGCTGTGCTAACAATCCCCTGGGCGGGTTGACTCACAGATGGCCCACCAAGCCGCCCAGTCCTTGGGGTCAGTCCTGTGCCTTTTGGGGCCTGGACCCCCGCTTTGTTAGCCTTAGGCTATGCCTGTTACAGGTCTGCCTGCCAGAGCTCTCTGTCGTCCTGCAGGCAAAATGGCGGCAGCGCGCGCACAGGCCTGGGCAAAAAACCCCCTGGCTGGGTTGGCACCCTGGTGGTCCCCCTACCAGCCCAGGGCCTGGGTGCAGGCCAACGCCCGTCGGGCTCAGACCACCGCGGTGTTGGCCTCGGATTATGTTTGTGTACCTCAGTCTGTCCGATCTCCGGAGTCCGGAACCAAGATGGATGCACCTCTCCTGCCTGGTGGGAGGCCGAGTTCTGAAGTGGCCTCCGTGTAGGAAAGGCGCAGCACAACTGCAGCTGCTTGCCGCCCGGTGGTCAGCGAAGGTCAGTGGTCGTGGGCGCAGGGCCTAACTGGTCCCTGTGTCGCCCTGGCTCCACTGCTGATGGCCCTTCAGCTGGACCAGCTACTGCTGCCAAAAAAAATCACATTCTACCAGGATATATTTGTGCATTTTCTTATGATGTCAGGAATTTTTCTTGATTAAGCCACTTCTTCAGAAAATCATTGAGAATGTGCATATGAACTTACTAGAAAAGAAGGCTCATTGGCAGCCTAGTTATTGCTTATGTGGTAATATGTCCAAGGAAGGATATAAAGGAACAAAACCATAATTGTTTGAGTTTTTTTCCTAGAAGAGGGTAAAGAGAAAGTTCTAAGGATAAACATTTTGAGCAATGAGGAACCGTGTCTTCTTTTAGAAAGAGAGAGAGAGAGAGAGAGAGAGAGAGAGAGCTAGAGCAGTTTCAGAAAACAGAAACTAAAGCCATTGAATTGACCCAGTTTGTTCCACTCTACTTATTATCCTAATGATAACAAGATCCCTATAACTTCAGTCTTGATTTAAACAAATCTACACATCAGTCAAGTGGAAGGACTAATGTATTAGGCAAGCAGCAGTGTGTGTGTTTGGGTGGGTAGGTGTGTTATGGGGGAATGTGAATAAGAATACAGATCTCCTAATCACAAAGACCTTACAGTTGACTGGGAGACATTGTCAAATTAATAAAGTACTTTCAGTGCAAGGATGTCAACTACTCACGGAAGTAAACTAGATGTGAAATGGGGTCCCAAAGGTGAAATGTTGAGAATAGATAGCTTCCTGAAACTTATTACTAAGTCAAAATATGCACTAAGGCAGCAATCAGAGCTGCTTAAGCACAAGCAGAAGTCTGTGCAGACACTTAGCAAGAGCAAAGGGAACTTCTGATTTAGGACTACAAGAGATGCTATCTCTACAGCTTAGAGTATAAAGAGAAAATGCTGAGTACTGCCACTGGCAGTGTGGAGATTTGGATCCCTTTGAAGGAAGACACAGAAGCCTTGTTTCTAAACTGTAACAAATAAAGGGAGGATATATTGTAAGTCTGATATGATGGTTTATGAATATAGGAATCTCTTTGGTGTCCAGAAAGAAGGTTAATGGTGGCTATTATTTCCCTTTTTTTCTTTTTTTTTTCCATATTCTTTGTTTACATTCTAAAAGCTTTCCCCTTTTCTAGTCACCCCCCCAATATGTCCCATAAGTCCTCTTCTCTCTATCCATTCTCCTATCTTTCCCCCTCCCTTTTCTCTTTCCTGGTACTCCCATACAATGCTAGATCAAGCCTTTCCAGGATTAGGGCCCTCTTCTTCCTTCATCATGGGAATCATTTGATATGCTAATTGTATCTTCAGTATTCAGAGCTTCAGGGCTAATTAATATCCACTTATCAATGATTGTATTCCATGTGTATTCTTTTATGATTGCATTACCTCACTTAGGATGATATTTTCAAGTTCCATCAATTTGCCTAAAAAATTCATGAATTCATTTTTTTAATATTTTTATTTTCTGTATTCTTTATTTACATTCCAAATGATTCCCCTTTCCTGGATCCCCCCTCCCCATATGTCCCATAAACCTTCTTCTCTCCATCCCTTCTCCAATCACCTCCCTCCTTTTTCTCTGTCCTTATATTCCCTTCCCATGCTAGATCAATCCTTTCCAGGATCAGGACCCTCTCCATACTTCTTCATGGGAGTCATTTGTTATGCAATTTGTGCCTTGGGTATTCAGGGCTTCTGGGCTAATTAATATCCACTTATCAGAGATTGCATTCCATGTGTATTCTTTTGTGATTGGGTTACCTCACTTAGGAAGATACTTTCCAGATCAAACCATTTGCCTAAAAATTTTGTGAATTCATTGTTTCTAATTGCTGAGTAGTATTCCATTGTGTAAATATACCACATTTTCTGTATCCATTCCTCCTTTGAGGGGCATCTGGGTTCTTTCCAGCTTCTGGCTATTATAAATAAGGCTGCTATGAACATAATGGAGCATGTGTCTTTATTGCATGCCGAGGAATCCTTTAGGCATATGCCCAGGAAAGGCATAGCAGGGTCCTCTGGAAGTCTCATGTCCAGTTTTCTGAGGAACCTCCAGACTGATTTCCGCAGTGGTTGTACCATCTTACAGCCCCATCAGCAGTGGAGGAGTGTTCCTCTTTATCCACATCCTCAACAACACCTGCTGTCTCCTGAGTTTTTAACCTTAGTCATTCTGACTGGTGTGAGGTGAAATCTCAGGGTTGTTTTGATCTGCATTTCCCTAATGGCTAATGATGTTGAGCATTTCTTAAGGTGCTTCTCAGCCATCCAAATTTCTTCAGGTGAAAGTTCTTTGTTTAGGTCTGTACCCCATTTTTAATAGGGTTATTTGGTTCCCTCAGGTCTAACTTCCTGAGTTCTTTGTATATATTGGATATTAGCCCTCTATTGGATGTAGGGTTGGTGAAGATCTTTTCCCAATTTGTTGGTTGCTGTTTTGTCCATTTGATAGTGTTCTTTGCCTTACAGAAACGTTGTAATTTTATGAGATCCCATTTGTCAATTCTTGATCTTAGAGCATAAGCTATTGGTGCACTGTTCAGGAACTTTTCCACTGTGCCTATGTCCTCAAGGGTTTTTCCTTGAGGTTTCTTTTCTCTTAGTTTCAGTGTGTCTGGTTTTATGTGGAGGTCCTTGATCCACTTGGAGTTGAGCTTAGTACAAGGAGATAAGAATGGATCAATTCGCATTCTCCTGCATGCTGACCTCCAGTTGAACCAGCACCATTTGCTGAAGAGGTTATCTTTTTTCCACTGGATGTTTTCAGCTCCTTTGTCAAAGATTAAGTGACCATAGGTATGTGGATTCATTTCTGGGTCTTCAATTCTATCCCATTGGTCCACTTGCCTGTCACTGTGCCAGTACCATGCAGTTTTTAACACTATTGCTCTGTAGTATTGCTTGATGTCTGGGATACTAATTCCCCCAGAAGTTCTTTTACTGTGGAGAATAGTTTTAGCTATCCTGGGTTTTTGTTATTCCAGATACATTTGAGAATTGCTGAGTTAGGATTTTGATGAGGATTGTATTGAATTTGTATATTGCTTTTGGCAAGATGGCCATTTTAACTATATTAATCCTGCCAATCCACAAGCATGGAAGATTTTTCCATTTTCTGAGGTCTTCTTCAATTTCCTTTTTCAGTGACTTGAGGTTTTTGTCGTATAGATCTTACACTTGTTTGGTTAGAGTCACACCAAGATACTTTATCTTGTTTGTGAAGGGTGTCATTTCCCTAACTTCTTTCTCAGCCTGCTTATCCTTTGAGTATAGGAAGGCAATTGATTTGCTTGAGTTGATTTTATAACCTGCCACTTTGCTGAAGTTGTTTATCAGCTGTAGGAGTTCTCTGGTGGAGTTTTTTGAGTCACTTAGGTAGACTATCATGTCATCTGCAAATAGTGATAATTTTACTTCTTGGTTTCCAATTTGTATCCATTTGACTTCCTTATGTTGTCTAATTGCTCTAGCTAGAACTTCACGTACTATATTGAAAAGATATGGAGAGAGAGGACAGCCTTGTCTAGTCCTTGATTTTAGTGGGATTGCTTCAAGTTTCTCTCCATTTGGTTTGATATTGGCTACTGTTTGCTGTATATTGCTTTAACTATGTTTAGGTATGGGCCTTGAATTCCTGTTCTTTCCAAGACTTTTAGCATGAAAGCATGCTAAATTTTGTCAAATGCTTTTTCAGCATCTAATGAAATGATCATATGGTTTTTTTCTTTGAGTTTGTTTATGTAGTGGATCGCATTGATGGATTTCCTTATATTGAACCATCCCTGCATCCCTGGGATGAAGCTCACTTGATCGTGGTGGATGATCGTTTTGATGTGTTCTTAGATTCGGATGGCAAGAATGTTATTGAGTATTTTTGCATCGATATTCATAAGGGAAATTGGCCTGAAGTTTTCTTTCTTTGTTGGATCTTTGTGTGGTTTTGGTATCAATGTAATTGTGGCTTCGTAGAATGAGTTGGGTAGTGTTCCTTCTGTTTCTATTTTGTGGAACAGTTTGAAGAGTATTGGTGTTAGGTCTTCTTTGAAGGTATGATAGAATTCTGCACTAAAGCCATCTGGTCCCGTGCTTTTATTAGTTGGGAGACTTTCTATGACCCCTTTTATTTCTTTAGGGGTTATGGGCCTGTTTAGATTATCTATTTGGTCCTGATTTAATTTTGATGTTTAGTATCTATCTAGGAAATTGTCCATTTCCTCCAGATTCTCCAGTTGTGTTGAGTATAGGCTTTGGTAGTAAGATCTGATGATTTTCTGAATTTCCTCAGTTTCTGTTGTTATATCTCCCTTTTCATTTCTAAGTTTGTTAATCTGGATACTGTCTCTGTGCCCTTTGGTTAGTCTGGCTAAGGGTTTATCTATCTTGTTGATTTTCTCAAAGAACCAGCTCCTGGTTTTGTTGATTCTTCGTATGGTTCTCTTAGTTTCTACTTGATTGATTTCAGCCCTGAGTTTGATGATTTCCTGCCTTCTACTCCTCCTGGGTGAAATAGCTTCTTTTTGTTCCAGGGCTTTCAGGTGTGTCATTAAGCAGCTAGTGTATGCTCTCTCCAGTTTCTTTATGGAGGCACTCAGGGCTATGAGTTTTCCTCTTAGCACTGCTTTCATTGTATCCCATAGATTTGGGTATGTTGTGTCTTCATTTTCATTAAATTCTAAAAAGTCTTTGATTTCTTTCTTTATTTCTTCCTTGACCAAGTTATCATTGAGTAGAGTATTGTTCAGTTTCCATGTGTATGTGGGCTTTCTCTTGTTTTTGATGCTATTGAATACCACTTTTACTCCATAGTGATCAGATAGGAGGCATGGTATTATTTCGATCTTCTTATATTTGTTGAGGTCTTTCTTGTGACCAATTATATGGTCGATTTTGGAGAAGGTACCATGAAGTGCTGAGAAAAAGGTATATTCTTTTCTTTAGGATAAAATGTTCTCTCTCTCTCTCTCTCTCTCTCTCTCTCTCTCTCTGTCTGTCTCTGTGTATATATATATATATATATATATATATATATATATATATATATATATATATATTAAATCTAATTGGTCCAAAGCTTCAATTAGTTTCACTGTGTCCCTGTTTAGTTTCTGTTTTCCTGATCAGTCCATTGAGGAAAGTGCAGTGTTGAAGTCACACACAAATATTGTGTTAGGTGCAATGTGTGCTTTAAGCTTTAATAAAGTTTCTTTTATGAATGAGGGTGCCCTTGCATTTGGAGTATAGTTGTTCAAGATTAAGAGTTCTTCTTGGTGTGTTTTTCCTTTGATCAGCAAGAAGTGTCCCTCAGTTTCTCTTTTGATGACTTTAGGTTGAAAATCAATTTTATCTGATATTAGAATGGCTACTCTGGCTTGTTTCCTGAGACCATTTGCTTGTAAAATTGTCTTCCAGCCTTTTACTCTAAGGTAGTGTTTGTCTTTGACACTGAGGTGTGTTTCCTGTAAGCAGCAAAATGTAGGATCCTGTTTACGTATCCAGTCCATTAGTCTATGTCTTTTTATTGGGGAATTGAGTCCATTGATGTTAAGAGATATTAAGGAATAGTGATTCATACTTCCTGTCATTTTTGATGTTATCTTTTTTATATGATTGGTTATCCTCTTTTGGGTTTGATGAAAGATGGTTACTATCTTGCATTTTCCAGGGTGAAGTTTCCCTCCTTGTATTGCTGTTTTCCTATTATCCTTTGTAGGGCTGGGTTTGTGGTAAGACATTGGGTGAACTTGGTTTTGTCATGGAATATCTTGGTTTCTCCATCTATGGTGATTGAGAGTTTTGTTGGGTATAGTAGTTTTGGCTGGCATTTGTGTTCTTTTAGAGTCTGCATGAGATCTGCCCAGGATCTTCTAGCTTTCATAGTCTCAGGTGAGAAGTCTGGTGTGATTCGGATAGGTCTTCCTTTATATGTTACTTGGCATCTTTCTCTTACTGCCTTTAATATTCTTTCTTTGTTTAGAACATTTGGGGTTTTGATTATGATGTGACGGGAGGTATTTCTGTTCTGGTCCAGTCTGTTTGGAGTTCTATAGGCTTCTTGTATATTTATGGGCATCTCTCTCTTTAGGTTAGGGAAGTTTTCTTCCATAATTTCATTGAAGATATTTGCTGTCTCTTTAAGTTGTAAATCTTCACTCTCGTCTATGCCTATAATCCTTAGGTTTGATCTTCTCATTGTGTCCTGGATTTCCTGGATGTTTTGGGTTACAAGCTTTTTGCATTTTGCATTTTCTTTAACTGTTGAGTCCATGGTTTCTATGGTATCTTCATTATCTGAGATTCTTTCTTCTATCTCTTGTATTCTGTTATTGATATTTGAATCTATGGCCCCTGATTTCTTCCCAAGGTTTTCTATCTCCAAAGTTGTCTCCCTTTGAGTTTTCTTAGTTGTTTCTACTTCTGATTTTAGATCCTGGATGGTTTTGCTTAGCTCCTTCACTTTCTTGTTTGTGTTTCCCTGTAATTCTTTAAGAGATTTTTGTGTTTCCTCTTTCATGACCTCAGCCTGTTGACCAAAGTTCTCCAGTATTTCTTTAAGTGATTTTTGCGTTTCCTCCTTATTGACTTTTGTATTCTCCTGAATTTCTTTCAATGATTTTTGTGTTTCCCTTGTAAGGGCTTCTAACTTTTGATTTATTTTCTCCTGAATTTCTTTAAGAAATTTATTTATGTCCTTCATGTGATCCTGTAACAACATCATGATCAGTGATTTTAAATCCATATATTGTTTTTCTGGAGTGTTGATGTATCCAGAACATGCCGCTAATAGAGAACTGGGTTCAGATGCTGCCATATTGCCTTGCTTTCTGTTAGTAACATTCCTGCGTTTGCCTTTTGCCATCTAGTTCTCACTGGTGTTAGTTGGTCTTGTTGCCAATGCTGGACTCACCAGTGCAAGCTCCCTTTTTGCAACTGGTCTCCAGGTGCCCAGCTGACCTCCTGCACTGCCTGGAGACCGGGTGTCATGGCCCAGGCTGCTCCCGATCCTGAAGCACAGGCCTGAAGGCTCCCGCCAGAGGCCTCAGGACTGGATCCTCTGCTCTGCAGGGCCTGACTCACCAGAGCATGCTGCTTGCTCCCAGCCGACCTTCTGGTATACCTTTATTTCCCTTTTCATTATTCACTGAGCTAAAACCTTGAGTCTGGCTGTATTCCCTGCCATCATTGCTAACAATCTCCCAACACAGAACACTGCAACTGGTGTACCTTTATTTCCCTTTTCATTGTTCACTGAGCTACAACCTTGAGTCTCGCTGTATTCCCTGCCATCATTGCTAACAATCTCCCAACACAGAACACTGCAACTTAATCCTTCTTTGCTTCTCACAGTGAACTTATAGGGAGCTATTGGCTTAACCTTTCTTAAACCTACCACAGAAGGCCCCAGTAACATCATGTACTTAAGTAATTGATGCTAAGGAGGGTTCTTAGCAAGGACCCAACTAGAGTTGTAAGAGGATATTTAAAAAGTTGCTGTATGTTCTTCAAAACTATCAAGCCCACTCTAGTCTACTTTGGTGATTTTCAAACATTTGTCAAATAGTGATTCATTGCATATTTCAAAATAGCCAGAAAAGAAGATTTTGAAGATTCTGATATAAAACACAAATGTTTGACATAATACATGTGCTAAATACCCTGATGTGCTTATTATCTTATGTGTACAGTTACAGAAACCTATAGCTACCTTTTTAATAAGTATTATAATCATATGATAATAATACTTAAAAAATAAAAATGAACACTTAATTTAAGATGATATATTGAGAAGACATTTTCCTGGGTAATATTTTGAATAGAGACAATTGAAGCTTAGATATTGTGGTGGTTTGAAGGAAAATAGCCCCCATAGGCCCATAGGTAGTAGCATTATTAAGAGGTACAGCCTTGTAGGAGTAGATATGGCTTTGCTGGAGAAAGTATGTCACTTCAGGTGGGCTTTGAGGTCTCAGATACTCGAGCCAGGCCCAATCTCACTCTTTTCCTTCTCACAGCAATGTTTATCTCTCTTCCTACTACCTATCAATCTGCATGTAGATTTCTCAGCTACCTCTCCAGCACTTTATCTACCTGAATGCTAGTATGTCTCTTTCGTGATAACAAGAGACTAAACCTCTGAACTATAAGCCAGTCCAATTAAAATGTTTTCTGCTAAAAGAGTTGCCATGATCATGGCAATAGAAATCCTAACTAAGACTGATGATATAAGAAAAATTGTATTGAGTGTTTTCTGGATTATAAGTTGTGTTGAGCAAGCACATGCAGAAAATAGCATTGTGATTCAAGCTCACTGCATACAAATTGGAATCCTCAAAATGACAACAATCTTCATTTTATTAAAACAAGAGATATTCTTGTGCTAGTTTGTCCCAGTGTATTTAGGATTTGAAAGTTTTCCATGTACTTGCAACTCAGTAGGAGCAAAGATAATCATGACTCATGCTGACTGTGGCTGAGTTTCCTAGGTTCCCAGGAGTTCATATCACTGCATCTGAAAAATAAGGAAAACTCACAAAGACACTGGTCTCCAGAGGACTCCTTGTGAGCTTTCCATTCTTCACAGGCAGTGTGAGTGACAGTAGTATTTGGGAACAGATGATTTCAAGTGTTAATTTTGACATTTGGATTTGTATATAATGAGGTTTTCCTATATTTATTTTGGATATAGTTTTGTGTTTTTTCTCTCAGGCACCATTATTTGCATCTCACAGATAGCACGGTGAGACATCATCTTGGCCATAGAGCAGATGAAATATCATAGATTGTATTGTGCAGTGATATGCCAGTAGGTCACATGTTTGCAAAGTGTATAATTGCACAGACTATCTCTTACCAAATTTGTTTATTGTACTAGCATAAATATAAATATTATAACTACATTTTATTAAGTGCCCACTGTGTCCTAGGTTTTTTTTTGATAATGCTGCATTCATGTGAATCACTTTCTTGTTCAGTTTCAGTTGTAATGCTAAAGCTAGGATTTATAATTTTATAATTGGAAGTTATAGTAGGTTAAATTACTAATGATCAAAACGTATCCAAAAACCTTGAAGCTTCAAACAGTAATTGTATTGGGTATAGCAATATAGGTTAATAATTCTAATGCTTGGGATGCTGAGTCAGGAGAATCACATGTTTGAAGACACACTGGCCTACATCGTGAGATGTATATGATACATCTATACACCTATATGATAATGACAAATTAAGAGAAGTGCCTATTATGGGCAAAGGAATCATATATACTCTCTGTGGCTTTAGATGCCTCGAAGGCCAAGGGTAACTTAAAATGTAGGCCCAAATTGTTTGGTTAATTCATCCATATATTTGGCCCCATGAGAAACAAACACAAAGCATGAAACTGACATCTATAGTTTCCCTTTGGTTTGGGTCTCCACAGTGTGGTCATCTTGCATATAACTTTCTCAGCTATGGATTCTGGGATTCTAGGACAAATGCTTCATAGCACAAAACCATTAAAAGTCACTCAAAGTCATTCCCCCTAATTTTTTGGAGCCTAATTACTTTCAAGGCAGAATGATCTCACCTATTAATGGACACTGAAATGCTAACACTTTGATTTTTTTTAAAAGTCAAAACATCTGCACATAGAAGGGAAAAATTGTCAGTTTAAGTTGCTATAAGAGAATATCACAGACTGGCTGGTTTTAAGAGTATTTGTTTAACTCTTAGAATTCTGGAAGATTGAAATTTTCTCAGCCATTACCTAGTGAGCAGAGTTTTCTGGTTTTCACATTTCAAAAGTTATATTGTATTCTCACTACAAGTATACACAGTAAAGTGTAGAGAGCTTGGTATGAATTCTTTTTAAGAGTACAAAGACTTTTCATGGGCTCTTGGCCTCATGATCTACTTATATCCAAAAGTTTCTTCCTTTTTCATTTATGGTTAAGATTTCAATATATAGATTTTGGCGAGGCACAGATACCTAGTTTATGATGGAGTGTGTACTGAAATCTAAAATCAGCAATAAAATACATTACTTATTCAGGATAATAAAACAAATACATGAGTACATAGTTGGAGAATGTAGTTTTGGGAGAAATTGCAACTCTGTCCATATTTCTTAACTGCAAAACAATTAAAAACAGAGATGGGAGAAGCTTCCTTTTTTCTTACTGGCAGAAAGAGATGCTTTGTAAATTTGGAGAGCTTGCTTTGATAGGCACCTCTTGAAATTTGCAGGATAGAATCAACAGGATCACACTCATAACTAGAAAGTCTAAAGTTGATTTGTAAAGTTGATCCAGAGTAGCCTAGACAATCCAAAGAAGCCTAAAGCTAGTTAACCCTCAGAGCCACTCAGGGCATGGATATTTATGTCATCAAAACATGTGAGCTGTGAGTTGTCTTGAGAATATTGCAATTGATTTCTCGATTAACTGAAAGGACCAATTGGGAAAAGATCTTTACCAATCCTATAATCCAACAAAGGGCTAATATCCAGTATATACAAGGAACTCAAGAAGTTAGACTCTAGAGAAACAAATAATCCTATTAAAAAGTGGGGTACAAAGCTAAACAAATAATTCTCAAAGGAGGAATCTCAGATGACAGAGAAACATCTAAAGAAATGTTCAACATCATTACTCATCAGGAAAATGTAAAACAAAACAACCCTGCCAATCAGAATGGCTAAGATCAAAAACTCTGGTGACAGAAGATGCTGCCAAGGATGTGGAGAAACGCATTGTTGTTAGGGTTGCAAGCTGGTACAACTATTCTGGAAATGAGTCTGGTTTTTCCTCAGAAAATTTGATATAGTAATGCCTGAGTACCCAGCTGTACCACACCTAGGCATATACCCAAAAGTTGTTCCAACTTATTCCATGGGCACATGCTCCACTATCTCCATAGAAACCTTATTTATAATAGTCAGAAACAGAAAACAATCCAGATGCCCCTCAAAAGAGGAATGGATACAGAAAATGTGGCACATTTACCCAATGGAGTACTACTCAGCTATTAAAAACAATGACTTCATAAAATAGGCAGGCCAATGAATGGAACTAGAAAATATAATTCTGAGATAACCTAGTCACAAAAGAACACACATAGTATGTACTCAGTGATAAGTATGTATTAGGCAAAGAACTTGGAATCCCCCCACAATATAACTCACAGACCATATGAAGCTCAAAAAGAAGGAAGACCAACGTTTGGATGTCTCAGACCTACTTAGAAGGAGAAAGAAAATGATCATAGGAGGTAGAAGGTGGAAGGGACTTGGGAAGAAGAGAGGGGATGGAGGGAAAAATGAGGGGCCAGGATCAGGTATGGGAGGAAATAGGGGAGACATACAGAGGGTCAGGAAAATGAACAGAGGTGTATAGCAATGGGGCCTGGGGAACTAGGGTTAGCCACCAGAAAGTCCCAGAGGCCAGGAAAGCAAGAAGTTTCTAGGACCTAACATGGATAACATTAGCTGAAATACCCAGCACAGGGGAGAGAAAAGCTATAGAAACCATATCCAGTGGTTAGGCATGGCTTCCATTTGAAGGATGGGACTACCTACACATCTCCAAAATTTTAACCCAGAATTGCTCCTGTCTAAAGGAAATACAAGGGCAAATGGTGTAGCAGAAACTGAAGGAAAGGCAAAGAAGAGACTGCCCCCACTCAGGGATCCTTCCCATATACAGACACCAAACCCAGACACTATTGCTGACACCAAAATGTGCTTGCTGACAGAAGACTGATATAGCTGTCTTCTGAAAGGCTCTGCCAAAGCCTGACCAATACAGATGGGGATGCTTGTAGCCAGTCATTGGACTGAGCAGGGGGACCCCAATGGAGGAGTTAGTAGAAAGACTAAAGGAGGTGAAGGGGTTTGTAACCCCATAGGAAAAACAACAATATCAACCAAACAGACCCTACCCCCAGATATCCCAGTGACTAAACCACCAACCAAAGAGTACACATGGAGTGACCCATGGCTCTGGCTGCATATGTAACAGAAGATGGCCTTGTCTAGAATCAAAGGGAAGGTAGGCCCTATGTCCTGTCATGGCTTGATGTCTCACTGTAAGGGAATGCTAGAGCAAAGTGAGGGGAGATGGAATATTGGAGCTGTGGAGGGAAAACCAAGAAAGGGGATAACATTTGAAATGTAAATAAATAAAATAACCAATAAAATATAAAATGAAAAAAGATAAGCACTTTGGCTCTGCTTGGAATTATACTAGGATGTTGTAATTCACGGTGACTAAGAAGCAAGGGAGCCCACTAAGCATGGACTGAAACCTTTCATATTATGAGCCAAAATAAATTATTCTTTAAGAAAAAACTAAAAGGAACCTGGCATAAAAGATCCAGGAGCATTAAAGGGAAAGGTTTAAGGGAATTTGGTCAATCCAGTGTATACTGTCACTGTTGCCAAGGATTCGATAAGATATACCAAGCAAATACATAAATAGCCCCAGGTATGTACCATACATAGATTACATCACTTCATGATGGCAAATGAGTATTCTTATGTCTCTGAACTTCTGTTCCTCTGATTGTGTCAAAAGAAAACCATCTGGAAGGAAAATGCCATGTGAAAATGGGAATCTCATCCCTAGAGGATATGGAAAAACAATCTTTAATGAAAATCCAGAGCTTAGACTGCCTGTGAACTGATGTGTCATTAAAACCTGGGGAAAGAAAGTATTCTTGGACTTCCTGAAAATGACTACTATTATATGGTATCTGTCTGATATTTTAATGCCTGGTTAGATATTTTTTTTTAATTTTTTTATTCGGTATATTTTTTATTTACATTTCAAATGATTTCCCCTTTCCTAGCCCCCCACTCCCAAAAATTCCCATACGCCCCCTTCTCTCCCCCTGTCCTCCCACCCACCCCTTCCCACTTCCCCTTTCTGGTTTTGCCGAATACTGCTTCATTGAGTCTTTCCAGAACAAGGGGCCACTCTTCCTTTCTTCTTGTACCTCATTTGATGTGTAGATTATGTTTTGGGTATTCCAGTTTTCTAGGTTAATAACCACTTATTAGTGAGTGCATACCATGATTTATCTTTTGAATCTGGGTTACCTCACTTAGTATGATGTTCTCTAGCTCCATCCACTTGCCTAAGAATTTCATGAATTCATTGTTTCTAATGGCTGAATAGTACTCCATTGTGTAGATATACCACATTTTTTGCATCCACTCTTCTGTTGAGGGATACCTGGGTTCTTTCCAGCATCTGGCAATTATAAATAGGGCTGCTATGAACATAGTAGAGCATGTATCCTTATTACATGGTGGGGAATCCTCTGGGTATATGCCCAGGAGTGGTATAGCAGGATCTTCTGGAAGTGAGGTGCCCAGTTTTCGGAGGAACCGCCAGACTGATTTCCAGAGTGGTTGTACCAATTTGCAACCCCACCAGCAGTGGAGGAGTGTTCCTCTTTCTCCACACCCTCTCCAACACCTGCTATCTCCTGAATTTTTAATCTTAGCCATTCTGACTGGTGTAAGGTAAAATCTCAGGGTTGTTTTGATTTGCATTTCCCTAATGATCAATGAAGTTGAGCATTTTTTAAGATGCTTCTCCGCCATCCGATGTTCTTCAGGTGAGAATTCTTTGTTTAACTCTGTACCCCATTTTTAATAGGGTTGTTTGGTTTTCTGGAGTCTAACTTCTTGAGCTCTTTATATATATTGGATATTAGCCCTCTATCTGATATAGGATTGGTGAAGATCTTTTCCCAATTTGTTGGTTGCCGATTTGTCCTCTGGATGGTGTCCTTTGCCTTACAGAAACTTTGTAATTTTATGAGGTCCCATTTGTCAATTCTTGCTCTTAGAGCATGCGCTATTGGTGTTCTGTTCAGAAACTTTCTCCCTGTACCGATGTCCTCAAGGGTCTTCCCCAGTTTCTTTTCTATTAACTTCAGAGTGTCTGGCTTTATGTGGAGGTCCTTGATCCATTTGGATTTGAGCTTGGTACAAGGAGACAAGGATGGATCAATTAGCATTCTTCTGCATGCTGACCTCCCAGTTGAACCAGCACCATTTGTTGAAAAGGCTATCTTTTTTCCATTGGATGTTTTCAGCCTCTTTGTCGAGGATCAAGTGGCCATAGGTGTGTGGGTTCATTTCTGGATCTTCAATCCTGTTCCATTGATCCTCCTGCCTGTCACTGTACCAATACCATGCAATTTTTAACACTATTGCTCTGTAGTATTGCTTGAGGTCAGGATACTGATTCCCCCAGACTTTCTTTTGTTGCTGAGAAGAGTTTTAGCTATCCTGGGTTTTTTGTTATTCCAGATGAATTTGATAATTGCTCTTTCTAACTCTGTGAAGTATTGAGTTGGGATTTTGATGGGTATTGCATTGAATCTGTAGATTACTTTTGGCAAAATGGCCATTTTAACTATATTGATTCTACCGATCCATGAGCATGGGAGGTTTTTCCATTTTTTGAGGTCTTCTTCTATTTCCTTCTTCAGAGTCCTGAAGTTCTTGTCATACAGATCTTTCACATGTTTGGTAAGAGTCACCCCAAGATACTTTATACTATTTGTGGCTATTGTGAAGGGGCTCATTTCCCTAATTTCTTTCTCAGCCTGCTTATCCTTTGAGTATAGGAAGGCCACTGATTTGCTTGAGTTGATTTTATAACCTGCCACTTTGCTGAAGTTGGTTATCAGCTGTAGGAGTTCTCTAGTGGAGTTTTTTGGGTCACTTAGGTAGACTATTATGTCATCTGCAAATAATGATAGTTTGACTTCTTCCTTTCCAATTTGTATCCCTTTGACCTCCTTATGTTGTCGAATTGCCCGAGCTAGTACCTCAAGAACAATATTGAAAAGATAAGGAGAAAGGGGGCAGCCCTGTCTAGTCCCTGATTTTAGTGGGATTGCTTCAAGTTTCTCTCCATTTAGTTTGATGCTGGCTACCGGTTTGCTGTATATTGCTTTTACTATGTTTAGGTATGGGCCATGAATTCCTGTTCTCTCCAAGACTTTAAGCATGAAAGGATGCTGAATTTTGTCAAATGCTTTTTCAGCATCCAATGAAATGACCATGTGGTTTTTTTCTTTGAGTTTGTTTATGTAGTGGATTGCATTGATGGATTTCCATATATTGAACCAACCCTGCATTCCCGGGATAAAGCCTACTTGATCATGGTGGATGATTGTTTTGATGTGTTCTTGGATTCAGTTGGCAAGAATTTTATTGAGTAATTTTGCATCGATGTCCATAAGGGAAATTGGTCTGAAGTTCTCTTTCTTTGTTGGATCTTTGTGTGGTTTTGGTATCAGCGTAATTGTGGCTTCATAGAAGGAATTGGGTAGTGTTCCTTCTGTTTCTATTTTGTGGAATAATTTGAAGAGTATTGGTGTTAACTCTTCTTTGAAGGTCTGATAGAATTCTGCACTGAAACCATCTGGTCCTGTGCTTTTTTTGGTTGGAAGACTTTCTATGACTCCTTCAATTTCTTTAGGCATTATGGGACTGTTTAGATGGTCTAGTTGGTCCTGATTTAATTTTGGTATTTGGTATCTGTCAAGGAAATTGTCCATTTCCTCCAGGTTCTCCAGTTGTGTTGAGTACAGGCTCCTGTAGTAGGATCTGATGAGTTTTTGGATTTCCTCAGTTTCTGTGGTAATATCTCCCTTTTCATTTCTAATTTTGTTAATTTGGATACTTTCTCTGTGCCCTTTGGTCAGTCTGGCTAAGGGTTTATCTATCTTGTTGATTTTCTCGAAGAACCAGCTCCTGGTTTTGTTGATTCTTTGTATGGTTCTCTTTGTTTCTACTTGATTGATTTCAGCCCTGAGTTTGATGATTTCCTGCCTTCTACTCCTCCTGGGTGAAATACCTTCTTTTTGTTCCAGGGCTTTCAGGTGTGTCCTTAAGCTGGTAATGTATGCTCTCTCCATTTTCTTTTTGGAGGCACTCAGGGCTATGAGTTTTCCTCTTAGCACTGTTTTCATTGTGTCCCATAGATTTGGGTATGTTGTGTCTTCATTTTCATTGTGTTCTAAAAAGTCTTTAATTTCTTTCTTTATTTCTTCCTTGACCAAGGTATCATTGAGTAGAATATTGTTCAATTTCCACGTGTATGTGGGTTTTCTGTTGTTTTTGTTGCTATTGAAGACCACTTTTACTCCATAGTGATCTGATAGGAGGCATGGGATTAGTTCGATCTTCTTATATTTGTTGAGGTCTGTCTTGTGACCAATTATATGGTCGATTTTGGAGAAGGTACCATGAGGTGCTGAGAAAAAGGCTCTAAGGAATAGCAGTCGTTGGGAAACCATCAAGTATGCTTGCTTCCAAATATTTCACATAAATGGGACTCATGCACATTAAATATTTTTTATTGATTAGAGACATAGAGAGTATTATTATTCTATGAAGCAGATAAATCAAGGGTTTATCTGTGGTATTTCTGCAGTAAGGCCTAGCATCTTTATGTCCTTGCATTGTGTACAGGTCATTTGTGCGATGGCTGCAGTGAAAATAATACAGAAGAAATAATTCCATGCCAGTGTTTAGGCCATAGCAGTGACAATCTGACAGTCCTTTGTCTTAAGTAACCCTCTTTAAGATATGGATCTACAGTGAAGTTCATTTACCTGAGACTTTCATGTCCATCTGCTGGTGCCAGCTAAGCCTAAAGTCACATTAGACAGATGGCAGAGCAGGAAGTTAAGTCATAGAGAATGATTCCAACTAGCTCCATCTCCCAAAGGAATCACACAAAGTCACTTCAGCTGACACTTCACAGAAGAGGGAAATGACACAACTGAAAGACTCCCGAATCCCGGGAGACCCTCACTCAAGTTACTGGATAAGAAGATGCCCCAAAAATTCACGAGAGACCGTTCTTGATGCAAACACATGAGGTTTATTTATCCAGTCACTGGGGTCCAGCTCATGTCCCGCACAGGGGCAGAGGAGTTCAATCCCGAGCAGCTGCAGTCAGGGGTTGTTAAAGAAGAAAACTATAAAGAAAAAGGGAGGTTTAGGCAGTGATCTATGTCATAAGGAATTGAGAGATCAAGTGGCAATTCATGGCTCTGCGGAAGGTTACAGGTTATCTTAGGCAAACATAGTTACTTTAAGCAAGGTGCCTGATATCTCAGGAATGTGGGGAGCGAGTCCTTGTAGCAGGGAATTCCTGGAGCAGGGAGGGAGCGCTATCTTAAGGGTAATGGTTTCCCAGGCTGAAAGCAGATAAAACAAATTGCTCTGTGTTTAGGCTAATTGCTATGGGTCTAAAGATCTCAAGTTGGGGGTGGGGGGGTGTCTCTCATTTCCCACTCCTACTGAGTAGCTCTAGTCATAGAACTAGAAAATTAAATTTCTGATTTTACATATCGTACCTTGTCTTTTTCTAACTTTTGATACTGCTGGCACAACATAAGAATCTGTAAGGCACTAATTCTTTGTCTAACAAAAGCAATTAACTTATTAATTATGCAAGGTCTTATGGTTAGTAGAAAGAGCAAAATCAGTAAGGGAACTGTCAGGGCCAAAAGCAAAGTCGTCATCCATGGTGATTTTCTGAACCAACCCTAGTACCAGTTTTGAGTAGCCTCTCTGTCCTGTTGGTGTTTTTTTAGTCTCTCTCTGAGTTTGCTCATGAGGTCCCTAATGGCTCCAGAGTGATCGACATAAAAGCAACATTCTTCTTTTAGAGTGGTGCATAAGCTCCCTTCTTTAAGAAACAGTAAGTCTAACCCTCTCCTGTTCTGCAGCACCACCTTAGACAGTGAAGTGAGGGACTCTTCCAGTTGACTGAGAGATGTTTCTAAAGCTCTTAGATCTTGGTTCATGGACATTTGAAGAGTATTTAGTCCATGCTGAAGGTCTGCAGGTCCCTTGATAAGGGCAGTAGTTCCGGTCCCTATTTCTACCACTAATCCTAGTCTTAGCATAACTGCTAAAGTAAGAGAGACTGGTTCCCTTTTCTCGCATCAATGCTTGCTCTCATAGGCCTCTATAACTGCTTCTTCTGGATGGTAATAGATTCTGGGAACTAATCTAATCATAACACAGAAATCTCTGCTTTGATTAAAGATAATAGTAGACACACAAGGAGTGAGGTCAGTGCTGCAGGCCCACCAACTATTATCATTAGGAAGCAGATATTGATTGGATCCAGTGGTGTTAACAACCAGAGTATTATTGCAAAGATGCTGGTGGGTCAAGGGCACATAGCCTATTACTTTGGGATCCCCCAGGTACAGTGGCTGGGGTCTATGGTAGCATTGATGGGACCAGTGACTGCAGTCCCTTTATAATTAGGAGGACCTGCTACCAGACAGAGCCAGCAGGATGTAGTTGTATTGGAATTTGTAGCATTTAGAACTTGGAATGCCCCCTGAATTAGGTATAGTAACCTGTCTCCGGGGGGGGGGGGGGGGGGCAGAGTGACTACATTTGAGGCAGGAGCATTAGTGGGAGCCTCAGTTACGACAGGGAGAGGGGGTTTTGGAATGATTTCTTTGTCTAGCAGCTTAGGGGGACCCTGTTCTGCAAGCACTTTATCAGGTCCCATGGGAACTGTTGGAGGGCTTCGTCAAAAATAGTAAGGGGGTTTTTGAATCACTGGGGCAGATGCGTCCAAGTCAATTGTCCAGCCTATCCTGAATCTGGGTCTTTCCATTTGAAAGCAAAGATCACCTGGCTGGTAGGATGTAGTCTGAGGCAAAAGAATGCATCTTTTAAGTCCAGAAACATATACCAATGTCTGTCAGGAGGTACAGAACTGAGCAGGTTATAGGTTTAGGGACAGTGGGGTGGATATCCTGCACTCTTTTATTAACTTCTCTTATATCTTGTACTGGTCGGTAATCATTAGTGCCTGATTTCCTAATGAGTATTCCAACACTGGCGGCAACTGAGTGTTCCAGGGTGACTGACAAGGAAACAGAATGCCTAGTAGCAGGAGTCTTTGGATGTATGGTCTGATGCCCTCTCAGACCTCTCTGCTAATCCGGTATTGTCGTACCCCAACGGGGATTGCATCAGTCTTTAGATTTACGATGATGGGGGCACTCGTTTGGCATCTCCCATGCCCTCCCATCTCTGCCCATGCTCCGGGGAACCTCTCCAGCCATGCTCCACTCAGGGTCTTTCCCAGAGAGGCCGGAGGCTCATGCAATCTGTATTCTTCTTCTAGCTTTAAAGCTAAAATCATAGAAGGGGAGTCTGTCAATTGACTATAGCTCCTTTTAAGGAAAACCTTATTTGAACTTTTAATTTTGACAGTAAATCTCTCCCCAATAATGGCATGGGGCTCTCAGGGATGATGAGGAAAGAGTGAGTTACTTGACCCTTTCCCAGATCAACGTTCCTGTTGGTGGTCCAAGAATATGGTTTCTGGCCAGTGACCCCAATCACTATGGTTTTTTTTTTTTTTAAATTCTCTCTACGGTTTTTTTTAAAACTGAAAATTTTGCTCCAGTGTCAACAAGGAAGTGTGTAGGAGTCCCCTCCACACTTAGGGTTACCCTAGGCTCAGGGAAGGGCTCTGAGCCCCATCCCCCCCTAATAATTATCTTCTAGAGTGAGGACCTTGGGTGGTTTGGCACCCGGTTTCTTCTTGGGGCACTCCCTTGCCCAGTGTCCCTTCTCTTTGCAATATGCACATTGGTCCATGATTAAATGTTGTCATAAAAGTCCTCCAGAGTTCCGGGGTCTTCTCAGCCCTACATTGCCCAGGTACTCTGTCTGTCTGTCTCCTTGCTCTGTTCTATAAGCACTACTGCAGCCAAAATCCTTGTCAAACTCCTTTCCTGCCTTTTATCTCATCTATTTTCTCTTTCTTCTGCTTTCTTTTTTTCTCTCTCTCCTCTCTTCCTCAGTCTCTCATGGTATACTTTCTCTGCTTCCTTAACTAGGTCCTGCAAGGATAGCATTTGCAGACCCTCCAGGCGCTGCAATCTTCTCCTCATATCAGAGGCAGATTGTCCAATAAAAACCATGGCTACTGCTGCCTGTTGACCCTCAGATGTAGGGTCAAAAGGTATGTATCTGTAAGCCTCCAAAAGCCATTCTAAAAACACAGAAGGGGTTCCTCTTCCCCCTGAAGAACGTCTCTTACCTTGGCCAAATTGGTGGGGCACCTGCCTTGAGACCTGCCACTAGAGCCCAGTGATAGACCATCAGCCGCCCCCCTACCTTCCAAGGTATTGTAGTCCCAGTCAGGACAATTCAGAGGGAAGTCTGCATCTATTTCATTCTGGAGTTGAGTTGGTTGACCATTTGTTCCTGGCATGTTCTTTCGTGCCTATAGCAGGATTGTTTCCTTCTCAGTGGTAAAAAGGACCTGTAAAAGCTGTTGACAGTCATCCCAAGTGGGCTGGTAGGAGAACATGAGGGATTCTATTAGACCTGTAAGGCTAGAGGGATTTTCTGAGAAAGGGGCATGGTTTGTCCTCCAATTATAGAGGTCGGCCAATGAGAATGGCCAGTATTGAAGGGGTTGCAATTGTTCAGGGTTAGCCGGTGGAGGGCCATATGCACACAGAGGCAACACTGTAGTTGAGTCTGGTGCCCCAGAGCTCTGAGCACATCAGCTTCTGTCCGGTGGCTAGGCCTTCCGCTGCTCCTCCCACAGCACCCTGTTGAGGATTCTGGGGGGGTGTAGGGAGGAGATAGGAAGGTGGGGTACCAGGCCATGCTGGGGGCTCCTCAATCTCGGGATAAATTTTAGGGGAGGCCGAGGGTTGGGTTCTGCTTGCCGGTTTGGACTCTTACTGTTTGCTTAGCAGATCATCGGGCTCTGCTGTTTTTGCTTTCACTTTCTGCTCCTAGTCGCAGAGCGTGCCAGGACTCAGATCCCAGCTTATTTTTCTGAGACCAAGGCTTTAGCCAGGACAGACGATCCTGAGCCAAATTCTCCCAAACAAAAATATAAGGTACCTGGTCAGGGTGAGACCCTAGTCCCTTCTAAAAAACAAGGTCCTTAATGGCAGAAATCACAGTCAGGTCAAGTGTACCCTCCGGCAGCCAAAGTTGTACATTAGCCATTCTGAAGAACAAAACATTCTCCAAAGTCCCTTCTTAACTTCTACAGACAGATTGCGTGCCCTATTTCTAATTTCAGTCCAGTGGTCGAGAGTTTGACAGAGAGGAGCGCTAACAGTCTGTCCCATCGTCCAAGTCACACAAATAAACAAAACACTGAGAAAGACCGCAAAAGCTGAGACTAGAGCCCGCCTCTTGCGGGACATCCAACACCAGGAAACCGAATCAGACAGTCAAGAGGACTTGAAATCTCTCCTCTCTAGGAGAGATTCAGGTTCTGAGTCATCACCCAGATGGGGAATCTGCCTCCTGGGATGTCTCCCAGGGTGACAGTCAGTTGTCTCTTGACACTTCTGTCAATAACCCTCCCCTCCATCTCGGACAGGGAGTTCATTGCTCTCACAAGGGTGGACAACTGCAAACCAGAAATACCAGATTCAGAAACAGCCGAGATAAGGACATAGACAAGGACAGAATCTTACCTCCAAGATGGGTCTCTGAGAATTTGGGGGTTGCAAATCCCAGGACAAGCCCCCAAATGAAAGACTCCCAAATCCCAGGAGACCCTCACTCAAGTCTCGGGATAAGATGACGCCCCCAAAATTCACGAGAGACCGTTCTTGATGCAAACACACAAGGTTTATTTATCCAGTGCACTGGGGCCGAGCTCATGTCCCACACAGGGGCAGAGGAGTTCAACCCCACACAGCTACAGTCAGGGGTTTTTAAAGAAGAAAACTACAAAGAAAAGGGGAGGTTTAGGCAGTGATCTATGTCATAAGGAATGGCGGGATCAAATGGCAATTCATGGCTCTGCGGAAGGTTACAGGTTATCTTGGGCAAACATACTTTGAGCAAGGTGCCAGATGTCTCAGGAATGTGGGGAGCAAGTCCTTGGAGCGGGAAGTTTCTAGAGCAGGGGGGGAGTGCTATCTTAAGGTTAATGGTTTCCCAGGTTGAGAGCAGAAAAAACAAGTTGCTCTGTGTTTAGGCTAATTGCTAGGAGTCTAAAAATCTAAAGTCACAACTAAACTCTCTCCAAATCAATCACTCACAAAGGGACAAGACATAGTACACATAGGTTGTTATTATTTAAAGCTATGAAGCTTAGAGAAAATTTATATATTAATAAATACACTAAAGATTCCCATCTTTAAACAAGGAAACAGTCTCTCAACATAAGATTTTCTCAAGAAAATGTCTTTAACAAATGATAAATGATATTTAAAACTTTTTTCAACTTTACATTCTTTTCAAATGAATAATGACATTGTACCTTGGTTTTCCTATGACAAAATGCCTAAGATGTATAACAGCTTTTCTTGGCTCATGATCTCAAAGGTTTCAGTGTGTGGACAGCTGATCCAATTACTTTTGAGGTGAGAATAAGCAAGCAAATTATGTTTAGCTATGTGTAATAGAGCAATACTGAGTACCATATGGATACTGGGAAGCACAGAAGCAAGAGGAGCTAAGATCCCCATAACCATTCAAGAAGATAGCCCTAGTTACATAAGTCACATAACTTCCTTCAACTAGACTGTGTCAAGCTATGGAACAATCTTTAGCATAAAGGCCTTTGGGGAGCATCCTGCCTAGCCCAAAGACTCATGTTCACCTCATAAAAACAGCATGTATTCTGCACATTGCCAAGACTCTCCAAAGTCTTCAACATTCCTGAAAAGTCCAATAATAATGTTTCCTCAAAGATGCAAGACAAAGCTTGTTTTTAAAAAGGATGAGTGGAATTGCTTGCTTATCCCAGTATCCACTGGCAAGAGAGATGGGATGTTTTTCTGAAAGCAAAAGTGAAACCAAGCAAAGCAAATACTAAATCCTATCTACATGTGTTACCTGAAACAAATGGCAAAATGTGGCCTCCAAAATTCTTGAGCAATCTTGCTGCTAGGACGTTCTTAGGTACAGTACTTTGGTAACTCTGCTAACTTCTTAAACATTCTGCCCACAAGCTGTAGCCTTAATCAGTAGATGTTCTACACTATTAGCAACTATAACTTTATGGAGTCTTCGATAACACTCTGAGTTCAAACTAAATAATCAAGTACCACTACTGAGGGGTTTCTTATAGGGGCTATGAACATCATTGTGGGTCTGCATTCTGCCCCACCATTGGGGTTCTTGGGAGGGGAACAGGTTGACAACAGTTACAAGCTGGGGCTGGGGAAATGGGAGCTCCAGTTTAGATTATCTGCAATTGTCCTTAGCTTAGCAACAGTTGTCTGAGGGTGCAGAGAAGCCTTTTGCAGGAGACTTAGGCTGTGGCTCTGTAGTTGAAGGCCTTCACCATGTTTCCCATGGGGGTTTTTGATGAAAGAAGGTATGTTTATCCTTACCGTTTATCGACTGTTCATCGTGGAAAATGGATGCAAGCCAACTTTTCAGGGTGGACCAGATATTAAATACCTTCTGCAGGGAGGAATTCCTGAAAGGGATGCTTTTTGGCTAAGCCCTTAGGGCCTCTAGGCACACCATTAGCATGGAGAACTCTATTTTAGGCTAAGTGACCACATGTCACATTTTCTTTTCTTTTTTTTTTTTTTTTTTTGGATGTGTGGCACTTGTTCCAAGCCAGGAAAACTGGCAGGGAACAGGGAGGTGCCTACCTTATCAGGTGGGCACTTGGGTTCTAGGATCACAGACCTGCTTTACCCTACCAAGTGTCCTGGCATGGTCCACTGTTCCACAGATCATGTTCAGCCTGTCACCACAGGCTTCCCTTCGAGATCTACATGGAAGCTTCCAAGACCCTACAGCTCTTGCATTCTTCATTCCAGCAAAAGCAGCATCACTGGGGTATTGCCAAGTTATACTGATGCCCTAAGCAATTCCTAGACTTCTTAAGCTATTGCTTCAGTAGATTGTGGGTATAACAACAAATAAGATCAAATTACTGTAGCTGAGGAAATAGAATATACCTCAAGTGCTTTGTAGGGTATACATTTTTATTAATTAGTTAAGAATCTCATATTTTGAACATACTCACCTCTTCAGATCTTCCACTTATCTTCCATTCACTGACCCAATCCTTTTGTTCCCAACATTGAAATCACTTCTTATTTTCTTTCCTTCTTTTATTATTAACATGAGGAAGTGAATCCTACAGAAAGAACCCCTTAAGTGATCCTGTGCAAATGTGTTTCCTGAGTTATATTATGATATCTTTGAATCTGTTGCATATATTGTCTTGCCATTTATGAGTTCCCCTTGAGGTGTCTTCAGACTGTCACAGTGCAAAGACTTGATTAGTTTTTAAAAGGTTAATCTCTTTACCAACTGCATTCTCCTTGGAGACACCATTAAAAGAGTTTTTTTTTTTTCCTGGCCAAAATAAGTTTTCCAAAATGTTTCTATCATCCTTGCATTTACTTTGTCTTCTGATAGTTAAGATAAAGCAGAATAATAGTTATTCCACTTTATGAATGCTGACTACCTCAAAAGTCCCTCAGCAGAAGAATTAGTCTAACACTTAGTGAGTTCATGTTTTTTTCCCGAAATATCATGGGGTAGCTTATGGTAAATTTCCAACAAAGATTTTTTTATGAATCCCCATAACTATGACATTTAATGTCTGCATTGATTTTACAATTTAATTCTTAAATACTACCAAAATTTCTCATTCATCTCCACTTATGCCATACTAGACTTCTTGTACAATCCTTACCAAAGTCCAACCTTAATGGATGTTAATTTTAATCTCAGGCCATAGCAACATCTAGACATATTTATACCAATTTCCTATGTTGGTTAACAACATTCCTGAGATAATTAGCTTAAACACAGAAAGGTTGTTTAGGCCCAGTTTGATCATCTGGTTCATTGCTTTAGAAACTCCGATGATATAAGGCATCAGGAAGGAACATGAGACTAGGAAGCTATTCAACCCATGGTAGCCAGAAATCAAAAGAAGAGTCAGCTCAAGGCCCTATTATTTGTTTCAAAGCATGTTCCCAGAGAAATACTCCTTTAAGTTGTCACCAATCTGAAGATGAAGCAATTAACACATGTCCCTTAGGAGGTATCACAGGTTCAAGCTGTGATGTAACACAAAGCCAAATAGTTAGCTGATTGCAGAAGATATTTGTTGTTGTTACACCCTCTTATTTATTGCTCATATAGCAACAAATAAGATCAAATTACTAGAGCTGAGGAAATGAGTATTTTGTAGGGTATACTTTCTTTTATTAATGAGTTAAGAATCTCTTATTTTGAACATACCCACCTCTTCAGGTCTTCCACTTATCTTCCATTCACTGCCTTGATTCTTTCGCTCCCAATGTTGAGATCACTTCTTATTTTCTTTTTTTCTCAATTAAATCTAGTGTGTGTTGCCCAAGTAGTCTTTATATTGCAAACTGCTTGGTCTGTAGTCAGGTGAACAAGTGCTTCATTGTAAAAATAAAAATATAAAAACAATCTATTTTTTCATCTCTGGATAATATTAAAGAAGCAGTGTTTAGCAGTCACCACAGAGCAGATACACATATGAACTGAGAGCTGAAAATAGCATGTACAACCTGCAAGTTCCACCCAGAGAAAACACCAGTATAGTATATAGGAATGTCAATATGAAATCCCACTACTAGCTGAGGGTAAACTTTCGTTTAAAGTTGAATATCAACACTGGAATATCAACATGTAATCCATAATTTTTCCATATTTTGTGTTATCTCACATGTGAGCTGTACATCCTTCTGTAGGGTGCATATAGATGAGGAATACCTACATATACCTACATACATAGGTGCTTGTAAGTAAGAGATAATAATGTCAAAAGAATTATGAGAACAAGCCATACATCTTCCAGAAGAAAATGTTATAGAAACCAAAACCAAAAATCAGAAGTACTAAAAATAATAATTAGCACTTTTAAGGAAATTTTATTGGATTTTATTCACATCTTCAAAGACTGCTAGCAAAGTCCAGTAAGGAATTAAAGAAAATGTGAATAGGGTTGTGGATGGTGGAGTAGATGCTGCTGAGAGCTGCAAACATTCTTAAGGGAAGACCAGATGGGTTTATTGACATATGAGATCAGTTGTGAGAGAGTGAACTGGGAATCAAGACTGATCTCAGCATTCTTACCTAAATAAATTGGTTGGGATTGGGCAGTAACAGAGATAGTAAGGATAGAGCTAGGTCAGAGCTACCCCTTGGAAAGAGTACAATCATGAGAACATAAATGGCTGTATGTACAGAAAGTGCTGTGGCTGATATAATATAAAACAATACATAATTTGTCACCAAGGGAACCCAACTGTGGGTACTCATTCACTGTTAAAATAGCTGTCATGTATTGTATGTACCCTTAGAGTCCCACTGGAAAAACAGAAACTATGTTAGCATTTCATAGAAGGTATTTTATGTAAAGAATCAGTTATAGTTGCAATTACAGTTCTAGGAAAAATAAGAAAAATACATAATTGCACTGAGCAATTTTCTTAGCTATCTCAGTGGATTTGATTCGATCGAGTGTCTGAAAACAGAGGGTCCCTGAAGAAGAGCTGATGCTTGATTCAATTCAGTCCAGAATTCTAGTCTGTTCACCCCAAGACCTACCTTTGAACACTGGGCTTGCCAAGCTTTCCAGCTTAAGTGAAGAATGTGAAAACTAGAGTAAATCTTTCCTCCTTCATGGTTGATCCCTGGCTGGTATAGAAATAATAGAGAAAATTTATCCACAGCAGGTTATCAGGTGAATAGAAAGTGAAGGGTGAGGGTGACAGAGCAGCAGGTAGAGACAACAATGGCAAGGTCAAGCCTTGACATGAGCTACTTTTTGGGCTACAGTTATCGGCTTATGTCTTTCTTGTTTGGATAGCCATCATTTCTTAAAGTTGACTTTCTGTGGGTTTCCCAGAGTATTCCTCTGGGAAGAAAATAGAAGGCTGATATAAGTTCACTGAGAATGGTAACATCTTTGTCCTCTCTGTGAGTGAGTTGACACTAAGTCTGGCCATGCAACTTATCTGGATCAGTGAGACAAACTAAGCACAGTAAATTCATGAATCATTGAGTGCTTTGCCTATTAAAGAACTGAGGCTGAATTCCTTAAAGGACAAGCAAGGAGAAGCCCAGCCATCTGCCTACCTGTAGAACCAGCACCAGCTCCCTATCTCCTAACACAATACCTGAAGTGAAAACATGCAGGAGATATCATCTACCCAGTAACAAAACTTTGAAAAATTTAACAAAAGTTTTTATTCAAATCAACTGAACTCAGGATAATTAGTGGTAGTTAAATGATAATCTCAACTATCTCTGAAGAAAAACCTCCCAGAAGGAATGATACAATGTCATCATGGATTGTTTGTTCATATCAATGTTTATTGTTTTATTTTTGAGATTATAATGTAATTATATATGTGTGTGTATAATTATAGTAATATAATTATAATTATAAAAATAATGCTGTGTACATGATTTCTCCCTTCCCTGCTCTTTCAAATTCATGCCCTTTTTTCACTAGATTGTTTACTTATAATACATACATGTGTATATTCTAAATACAACCTGCTCTGCCTGAGTAATGTTTTTCATATATATATATATATATATATATATATATATATATATATTAGGCATGACCATTTGGTATTTTACAAGCAATTGGTGTGCTTTCCCTTGGAGATACATATTTCTCCCACTTTTAGCATTCCTTAGTTATCTCTAGTTCTTTTGGGTTGAGACTTTGAGGGCTTTGCCTTGTCCACTTTGATATTTCTAATTGTTGTGTTCAGCTCAGGTTTCGGCAGTAACATTAGAGAGATGTTACAAGTGTAGTTTCTGACATTACTTCAAGACAAGATATTATAATCTTTCTGTCCCCTCGTCTACAATGATCCTTACATCTTAGGTGGGAGGAATTTATTGATACATGCATTGAAATTGAGCTCCACAACTCTAAATTTTGCTTTCTTTTTTGTCCTTTGTTTTTCTTTTATTTTTGAAATTATGATAAAATTAAATCCATTTCTCTTTTTATTGTTCTTACTCCAAACCCTCCCATGTATCTCTCTTGTTTATTTTGAGTTTTAAGAGAATATTCTGTAGATTGTTCATTTGAGGATTTTGTTTTTCAGCTGAGACATCAAAAAAGATGATTTATTGTATACAAGTTAAATTTGGCCACAAGTTAGAACAAAACTAATTCAGAATGCCATAGGTCCAGGGCAGAGGGCCAGAAAGACTGTTTTGGTTATAAGAACAGCAGTTAATCTCTCAGGTGGTCTGAGAAAGAAGATGGTGGTGTTTCAAGTCACTAAAACATTTTACCACCAGTAGCAGACAGTAGCTTGTATTAATATTCCAGTCTTAAGCATTTCTTACTTCTGCTCCTTCACCCTTCATAGTACACAAAATAATTTATTTGATTCTCTGCCTCATCTTTCTTCTGTTGTGCTTCTGCTTGCACATTTGCTTCTTTTTCCAAAGAAGTTTGCTTTCAGGGTAAAGGATTTTCAAGGAAGACGGTGCTAAGGAAGAGATCATGTTGGGATTTATAATAGCTGGAATGTAAATCTTTTTAATGTAATGTTTTATATGGAACAGAATGGCAACTGAAAAAATTATTATAGAAAAAGCAAGACTAATCAATGCACACTTGAAAATGAAGGATAGATCACAATAAGATTATTAGACAGGCAATTTGTATAACTGCAGAACACAAAAAAATTAGTTTCTGATGCCCAACATACTATAAAGTTTCACTTAATTTTAAAATCATAACCACTCTAAAGTGCAGGTCCCAAGTTATAACTAATCCTCTCTCAAGATATATGGCTCTGCCTACTAATAGGGGCCTGAAACATTCCAAGTGCATACATGGGATATGACAACTATTATTGTCTGGATCATATTCACCACATCTCTCTGCTCCTATATGCTTATGGGTTAAATTCAGCTACTCAGAGCCCACAGTCCTCATGTCTATTTTCCTAAATTTATTAGAACATACTATGAAGTTGCACTTTCTCTTTAGACCATTAATGACCCTTGCCTTTTCTACCATATTAATAGTCTTGGCTATCCTAAGAGCTAGATGGCCTAATGAATATGCAAGCCAATTACTAGTGACCATGGCTCTTTAGTCTATAATAAAATTAGGACTATTACAGATGCAACAGATTTATTAGTTTGTCCTCCTTTTCACCCAAGTCCCCTGGAGGTTTGAGGGAACACAGCATTATCTTGGTATGTATACTAGAAAGTTCTCTCCATGGCCCTTTCTCTTGTTTTAAATAATAATATAACCAGGTTTTATAAAATAGGGTCTAAAAGTATTAAGGAAATTATATTAAAGGGATTAAGTAATTCTAGATTCAAATTGATATGGTTTCCAGGATAATCATGGCTAATTTATATGACAGTTTTATTTGTTTATTTTATTGGTTGTTGGAAATAAAATAGTGAATGTGTTATAATGAATAAAGTCAAACTTGTAGGATACACTGAGTAATTTGTTCTAATGTATTAATCCCACTGGCAAATAAACCCTAAATTCCATAATGATCAGTAAATCACCAGTAGGAAAAGGTTCTTTACCTCATTCCTTGTGGAGGGGAACTCTGGGGCAGATTTGATGAACTTCACCTCTGGACTGCTGTGGCCAAATCATCCATCAAATGCTATTACAAGGAGAAGCAGACTTTTATTTTCCTTCTGACCCTTATACATGGCTATTCCATATACTTCTTTCATGGCTTAGCTTTTAAACCTAGAGCCTTAGACTAAGATTTGTAATACCTGCACAAACTAGTGTCCTCTGAAAAAAATAAAAGCATAAGTGTGTGCTGAATGTTACTATGGTACACATCTCAGCGATGCCTCACAGAGCAAATGCCCAAGTCTTTGGTTTTTGTAACTTAAAAATAAATTTGAACAAACAAATTTTCTAAGTACAGATTCTGTTTAAAGGATCAGGCTGATATAGTAAGACAAACATTTGATACCAGTACTCTAGTTTCATTTGAAAGTATTTTTGCACCAATGGTTTTCTTCTCTGTGCCTCAGTTTCCACATTGGAAAATTGGAAAAAAATTCAAGATTGTTTTAAATGATGTGACTGAAGAAGGCTCAAGTGGGTAATGTTTGTGGCCAGACTTCTTGCTCTAAATATTAGTGTGTATATGAATAATGTTTTCCTGGAAAACATTAAAATGTCCATCTTTTGCAAGAATGCACTTAGACCTACAAATCTAAATACTGACCATGTGTTTAGGGACCTTCAAACAATATGTAGACATAACTTTTACAACTTGTAATTTTTAGGTATTATACTTCAAGTTCTAGCAGTGGTCACAAAATAATAAA
Organism: Apodemus sylvaticus; assembly: GCF_947179515.1. Taxonomy (NCBI): domain Eukaryota; kingdom Metazoa; phylum Chordata; class Mammalia; order Rodentia; family Muridae; genus Apodemus; species Apodemus sylvaticus. The sequence continues at coordinate 1,555,174 of NC_067475.1, forward strand.
TACACCAAATTCTTTTCTCCAGTGCTTGAAAATATCAGTTAAAATCATTACTTGGATTCATAATATCCCTTTCTTCTTTATTAATTTTGGTAAACCAACAAATAAAGACATACTCTCTCATTCGTTCCTAAGCCTTATATTACCTCATTGCCTAAACAGAACCAAGGTTGAATGTCAGCAGAAAGACAGAGGGAACAGAAGTGATGGAATCAAGTTGGTCTTTCTATTTCCTTGAATGAGCTGCAAAGCACAACTGACATGTGTTTTCTCCTGAATCCATAAGAATAATCTGTGTGTCTCTAAACCAGCACTGAAGGCTTTATATCAAACAGTAAGTGGAGAAAGGGGTTTTCTGTCCTCTTGCCTGTCTATGAGCCATAGGTATTTTCACACAATTTATACACCAGAAGCAGATGTTAGGATTGGTTACCAGTCACCACACACACAAATCCAGTTGATCTCTCCAGTGCCATCACCAGAAAAGATAGCGATTGTGTTGATAGCTAGATGCTGTTAGAAAAGCCCACATAAACTTTCCTGCAGCCCAAAATGTTCAACTTTCTATTACCAAATGATTCTGTATAACCTTTATTGAACACCTATAGAGGAGTTACTACACACTGCTGGGGAATTAGGTTAAATATATGTTTTATTCTATATCAGCAGGAATAAAAAAACAGCAATTGACTGGTTTTTATCTCTTTTAGAAAGTTTAGTAGGCAAAAGAAGTGTTATATTTCATTCTGAAAGGTTTGTTTCAGGTAATGCAGACCAGTTTGAAGGAAATGTTTTGCCTAAAATTGACAGAAAATTTCAGACAGAATACTAAAATGAGACTTGCATATAAGCACTGCTTATAACCAGAAAAGAAATTTAAAATTAGCACACTAGGATCCCAATGATGCTCACACCTCAAACAACTTTCAGATCATTTACTTCCTAATTTGAAAATGGTTGCTGAGAGGCTAAGATAGTGCGTAGAACTTCTAGAAAAAAATTAATACGAGAAAAACAAAAGTTAAAGATTAGAGTCAATGAAGAATGAGGAGGCCCAAAGTGGAATACTATAAGTTGATACTTTGAGAATGAGAGTCAACAAAAATATACCAGTTTCAGTTCTTCATAATCTGTTTCAGTTCTTCACAATCTGTTTCTGCTAAGATAATCAGGACATATCAGAAGCAGGTCCACACTGTGTGCTAAGATCACCTAAAACTCAAATTATCACTATACATATTTCATACAATAACTCCAACAAGTGGCACCAGGTTAACTGGATAAGTATACAGGAAATGATGACTTAAAATTTACTTCATTTTCATATACATGATAGTCCAGTCATTCAATAAAACCAAAATTAAAAGAAAAATGAGTAAAGCTTCTGAATATTAAGTAAAAGTAATACCTATGCAAGAGAATATTGACTGTATTGAAATTATTATTTCTCTGAGAAATAAAAAACTAGAAATAATTAAAACCACTACAAAAATGCTAGGATACTCAAAGCTGATTTGTGGCAGGTTATAGAGTTTTCACAAATCAGTAAGCAAAACTTGGGCAAACAAACAGAAAAAAGTGGACTAAAGACTTGACCAGATGCTGTTCTATGTATGTTTCCACAAAGATATTTTAGTATACAGTCTGAAATAACCTGACCATTCTAAGCAAAAGAGTTCAAACTGATCTGCATCAGCTGAAACGATATTTTGAGAATGTAATTTAATACTTCTATTGTCCTTACTCCATAGTGATCTGATAGGAGGCATCTGATTAGTTTGATCTTATATCTGTTGAGGTCCGTTTTGTGACCAATTATATGGTCAGTTTTGGAGAAGATACCATGAGGTGCTGAGAAGGTATATTCTTTTGATTTAGGATGAAATGTTCTATAGATATCTATTAAATCCAAAGAAACTAAACTTCTGTTAGTTCCACTATGTCTCTGTTTAGTTTATGTTTCCCTGATCTGTCCATTGAGAAGAGTGGGGTTTTGAAGTCACCCATAATTATTGTGTGGGGTGCGATGTATGTAAGCTTTAGTAAAGTTTCTTTTACAAATGAGGGTACCCTTGTATTTGGAGCATAGATGTTCAAAAATGAGAGTTCTTCTTGGTAGATTTTTCCTTTGATGAGTACAAAGTATCCTTCTGTGTCTTTTTTGATGACTTTTGATTGAAAGTCTATTTTATTGGATATTAGAATGGCTACTCCAGTGTGTTTTCTGGGACCATTTTCTAGGAAAAATATTTTCCAGCCTTTGACTCTAATGTAGTATTTGTCTTTGACACTGAGGTGCTTTCCTGTATGCAGCAAAATGTTGGGTCCTCTTTACATATCCAGTCTGTTAATCTGTCTTTTTATTAGGGAATTGAGTCCATAGATGATAAGAGATATTAAGCAATAGTGATTGTTGCTTCCTGCTATTTTTGATCTAATTTTTATGTTTGTGTTTATGTTCTTTTGGGTTTATTGAAAGAAGATTAATTTCTTGCTTTTTCTAGTGTGTGGTTCCCTCCTTTTGTTGCTGTTTTCCATTCATTATCCTTTGAAGGGCTAATAATCTTTGTGGAAATATACTGTGTAAATTTGTTTTTGTCATGGAATACCTTGGTTTCTCCAACTATGGTAATTGAGACATTTGCTGAATATAGCAATCTGGGTTGGCATTTGTGTTCCCTTAGGGTCTGTATGACATCTGCCCAAGCTCTTCTGGTTTTCATAGCCTCTGGTGAGAAGTCTGGTGTAATTCTGATAGGTGTACCTTTATATGTTACTTGACCTTTTTCCCTTACTGCTTTTAATATTCTTTCTATGTTGAGTACGTTTGGTGTTTTAATTATTATGTGATGGGAGGAATTTCTTTTCGTGTCAAATCTATTTGGAGTTCTGTAGGCTGCTTGTATGTTCATTCTCTTTCTTTAGGTTAGGGAAGTTTTCTTCTATAATATTTTGAAGACATTTACTGACCCTTTAAGTTGGAAATCTTCACTCTCTTCTATACCAATAATCCTTAGGTTTGGTCTTCTCATTTTGTCCTGGATTTCCTGGATGTTTGGGGCCAGGAGCTTTTTACATTTTGCTTTTCTTTTGACTGCTGTGTCAATGCTTTCTATGGTATCTTCAGCATCTGAGATTCTCTCTTCTATCTCTTGTATTCTGTTGTTGATGCTTGGATACATGACTCTATTACACCACTCCTGGGCATATACCCAGAGGATTCCCCAGCATGTAATAAGGACACATGCTCCACTATGTTAATAGCAGCCCTATTTATAATAGCCAGAAGCTGGAAAGAACCCAGATGTCCCTCAACAGAAGAATGGATACAGAAAATGTGCTATATTTACGCTATGGAATACTACTTAGCTATTAAAAACAATGCATTCATGAAAATCTTAGGCAAATATGCGGAGCTGGAAAATGTCATCCTAAGTGAGATAACCCAATCACAAAAGAATACACATGGTATTCACTCACTGATAAGTGGATATTAGCCCAGAAGCTCAAATACCTAAGACACAACTCACATACCAAATGATGTCCAAGAAGAAGGAAGGAGAGGCCCCTGGTCCTGAAAAGGTTAGATGCAACAGCATAGGGGAATACTAGGACAGGGAAGCAGGAGGGGATTGATTGGAGAACAGGGAGAGGGAAGAGGGCTTATGGGACTTTCAAGGGTGGGGGAGTCAGGAAAGGGGAAATCATTTGAAATGTAAATAAAAAATATATCTAATAAATAAAAAGTAATACTTCTATTGCCTACCAAACTTCCTGAAAGAAATAAGAAACCAGTCAATTCATGTTTCTCTTTCTCCAGCTATAATAAAACATATATTTAGGTGAATTTATCAACAAACTTTACTTTAGAGCAATGCCTAAGCAAGGCATTTTTTTGCACAAATATTTCCTGCCTTTAGGTGTAGCATGCTTCCCTCTAGGACATGGAACAGGACCCTCTTGAAGAAAACCACTCAGTGACATAGGGGCAGATGGTAGCAAATCAGGGAATTCCTTTAACATCAGCACAAGACAGGAAAACAGGAAAAGACTAGATCTTTTCTGATATACTTCCAGGAAGAAAATTGTACTTTCAATGACATATCCTGAGTATGAAGTTACCAGCCAGGAACTGAAGACACACTCATGCATGCACACACATACATATTGTGTGTGTGTGTGGGGGGGGGGGTTCATGTGTTAGAAAAGGTATCTGGTTATTATTAGGACAACAAAAAGAAACAAACAGCAATATGTAACAAGCCATCATCAGAGCTCTGGATAGCTAAGATGAAAAGGAAATTGAAAAAGTGACAATTGGATTAGCAAAAATGGAGAAAAACTGGGAAAACTTATACATGAATTGTGAAATAAACATTCTTGCTATAGGAAACTTCACATAGAACTACACATTGATATATACCAAAAGTCAGACTTGGATGGGAACATACTTGCAATGCCATTATTCACAATTACTCCTCACTGGGAAACTTTTAAAACATTCACCAACAGACAAGAACATGGTAATATTTAAACATCTGATGAAAAACATAACATGCAAAGAAAAAGACCTCTGTTACATAAAATCGCTTACTTAATCATGCAGACAACATGTTGAGTCAAACAATGTACAAGCTTTGGGTTATGGAAATATTTCAGTGAATAAAGCTCTTGCAGTACAAATGTGAGGACTGGAGTACAGACCTCTAGAACTCATATAAAAATGGGTAAATATGGTGGCTACCTATAAACTCAAGAAAGAGAAACAGAGGATCCTCTGGGCAAGCTGATTAGATCCACTATTGAGAATCAGTGAATTCAGGCACAGAAGAAAAAGAGAAAAACAAACAAACAAAAATCTCTGAAGGAAGACATACAACTTCTGCCCACCCCCATCTTAAAAATGTCTGTGCATAAACAACTGTGCCCACACTCAAGAAAATATGCAAACAGACAAAAAGGAAGGGGAAAAAATCCCATCCCTAATGCTAGATACTCTGGAAAGGCTTGATGCAGCAATGTAGGGAATTACCAGGACAGAGAAGTGGGAGGGGGTCGACTGGGGAATAGGCAGGGAGAAGAGGGCTTATGGGACATACTGGGAGGAGGGAACCAGGAAAGGGGAAATCATTTGGAATGTAAACAAAAATATAGAAAAAAAAGCTTGCCAAGATGCAAAAGGCCCTCTTTGAGTTTAATTTTTGCAAAAGAGAGAAGAGAAAGGAAGGTGTGTTGGTTTAAATAAGATTGGCCTTAATTTCTTTCTCAGCCTGCTTATCCTTTGAGTATAGGAAGGCTGCTGATTTGCTTGAGTTGATTTTATAACATGCCACTTTGCTGAAGTTGGTTATCAGCTGTAGGAGTTCTCTAGTGGAGTTTTTTGGGTCACTTAGGTAGACTATAATATCATCTGCAAGTAATGATAGTTTGACTTCTTCCTTTCCAATTTGTATCCCTTTGACCTCCTTATGTTGTTTAATTGTCTGAGCTAGTACCTCAAGTACAATATTGAAAAGAGAAAGAGAAAGTGGGCAGCCCTGTCTAGTCCCTGATTTTAGTGGGATTGCTTCAAGTCTCTCTCCATTTAGTTTGATGCTGGCTACCAGTTTGCTGTATATTGCTTTTACTATGTTTAGGTATGGGCCTTGAATTCCTCTTCTTTCCAAGACTTTAAGCATGAAAAGATGCTGAATTTTGTCAAATGCTTTTTCAGCATCCAATGAAATGACCATGTGGTTGTTTTCTTTGAGTTTGTTTATGTAGTGGGTTGCATTGATGGATTTCCGTATATTGAACCAACCCTGCATCCCTGGGATAAAGCTTATTTGATCATGGTGGATGATCGTTTTGATGTGTTCTTGGATTCAGTTGGCAAGAATTTTATTGAGTATTTTTGCATCGATGTTCATAAGGGAAATTGGTCTGAAGTTCTCTTTCTTTGTTGGATCGTTGTGTGGTTTTGATATCAGCGTAATTGTTGCTTCATAGAAGGAATTGAGTAGTGTTCCTTCTGTTTCTATTTTGTGGAATACTCAAAGGATAAGCAGGCTAAGAAAGAAATTAGGGAAATGACACCCTTCACAATAGCCACAAACAGTATAAAGTACCTTGGGGTGACTCTTACCAAACATGTGAAAGATCTGTATGACAAGAACTTCAAGACTCTGAAGAAGTAAATAGAGAAAGACCTCAAAAAATGGAAAAACCTCCCATGCTCATGGATCAGCAGGATTAATATAGTTAAAATGGCCATTTTGCCAAAAGCAATATACAGATTCAAAGCAATACCCATCAAAATCCCAACTCAATTTTTTATAGAGTTAGAAAGAGCAATTCTCAAATTCATCTGGAATAACAAAAACACCAGGATAGCTAAAACTATTCTCAACAACAAAAGAAATTCTGGGGGAATCAGTATCCCTGACCTCAAGCAATATTACCGAGCAATAGTGTTAAAAAACGGCATGGTATTGGGACAGTGACAGGCAGGCAGATCAATGGAACAGGATTGAAGATCCAGAAATGAACCCACAGACCTATGGCTACTTGATCCTCCACAAAGGGGCTGAAAACATCAAATGGAAAAAAGATAGTCTTTTCAACAAATGGTGCTGGTTCAACTGGAAGTCAGCATGCAGAAGAATTCAAATTGATCCATCCTTGTCTCCTTGTGCTAAGCTCAACTCCAAATGGATCAAGGACCTCCACATAAATCCAGAAACTCTGAAGCTAATAGAAAAGAAACTGGGGAAGACCCTTGAGGACAACAGTACAGGGGAAAATTCCTGATCAGAACACCAATAGCTTATGCTCTAAGATCAAGAATTGACAAATGGGACCACATAAAATTACAAACTTTCTGTAAAGCAAAGGACACCATCAAAAGGACAAATCGGCAACCAACAAATTGGGAAAAGATCTTCACCAACCCTACATCAGATAGAGGGCTAACCTCCAATACATACTCAAGAAGTTAGACCCCAGAAAACCAAATAACCCTATTAAAAAATGGAGTACAGAGTTAAACAAAGAATTCTCACCTGAAGAACTTCAGATGGCAGAGAAACATCTTAAAAAATGCTCAACTTCACTAGTCATCAGGGAAATGCAAATCAAAACAACCCTGAGATTTCACCTTACACAAGTCAGAATGGCTAAGATTAAAAACTCAGGAGACAGCAGGTGTTGGCGAGGATGTGGAGAAAGAGGAACACTCCTCCACTTCTGGTGGGGCTGCAAATTAGTACAACCACTCTGGAAATGAGTCTGGTGGTTCCTCAGAAAACTGGGCATGTCACTTCAGAAAGATCCTGCTATACCACTCCTGGGCATATACCCAGAGGATTCCCCAGCATGTAATAAGGATATATGCTCCAGTATGTTCATAGCAGCCCTATTTATAATTGCCAGAAGCTGGAAAGAACCCAGGTATCCCTCAACAGAAGAGTGGATGCAAAAAATGTGGTATATCTACACAATGGAGTACTATTCAGCCATTAGAAACAATGAATTCATGAAATTCTTAGGCAAATGGATGGAGCTGGAGAACATCATACTAAATGAGGTAACCCAGTCTCAAAAGATCAATCATGGTATGCACTCACTAATAAGTGGATATTAGCCTGGAAAACTGGAATACCCAAAACATAATCCACACATCAAATGAGGTACAAGAAGAACGGAGGAGTGGCCCCTACTTCTGGAAAGACTCAGTGTAGCAGTATAAGACAAAACCAGAACAGGGAAGTGGGAAGGGATGGGTGGAAGAACAGGGGGAGGGAACATAAGTGGGGCTTATGTGACTTTCGGGGAGTGGGGAACCAGAAAAAGGGAAATCATTTGAAATGTAAATAAAAAATAAAAATAAAATAAAATAAAATAAAAAGAATAGCCCACATAGGCTCCTATATTTGAACACATAGTTCCCAGGCAATGGCACTATTTGAAAGGATTAAAAGCATTGGGAGATGTGATCTTGTTAGAGTGGGTATGAAAATTTTGTTGGAACTGTGTCAATAAAGATGTGTTTTGAGATTTCAGAAGCCAACATCAGGTCTATGCTTTCTTTCTACTTCAATACGAGCTATCAGCTGACCACCTATCAGCTATCAGCTATATACACTTCTCAGCTACTACTCCAGCATCTTCCTGCATGCCACCATCTTCCTGAATGATGATGATAGACTGAGCTTCTGAAATTATAAGCAATCCACAAATTAAATATTTTCTTTCATAAGAGTTTTCTCGCTCATAGGATCTCTTCCTAGCAGTAGAACAGTGACTAATACAGAGAGAGAATAAGAAAGAAAAGGAAGGGAAAGAAGAAAAAGGGAATTGGGAATGAACAAGATAACCTCAATAATAAAAGCCTCTTCATTACATTTATATAAAACATAAAAAGAAGAATACCAGTCCTTAGTATTAAAATCCAAGAGCAAATATTATTGGAAAGTGTTTTAAACTCTGGAAGTGACATAACGGGGTGGCTTTGGGGGAGCCTTGTTTCTTTTTACTGTTCTACTTCTGAATATGAGTGGGTGTTAACTGGTTGTTTTTTCTCCTGACCATTCACTGAGTAACTGGGTATTTTACTCTATAATAAACCCCTAATTCAATACATATATCTGAAGGTTAATATTAACATAGCAATTTTCTTGCTAGCATTTGATTTTTAAAACTTTTCTTACTCGGTTTAGGCCACTGCTCCCTGAGCATCTTGGCCCACGTCAGCTACAAGTTTTATTTTTTTTATTTTATTTTATTCAATATATTTTTTATTTACATTTCAAATGATTTCCCATTTTCTGGTCCCCCACTCCCCGAAAGTCACATAAGCCCCACTTATGTTCCCTCCCCCTGTTCTTCCACCCACCCCTTCCCACTTCCCTGTTCTGGTTTTGCCTTATACTGCTACACTGAGTCTTTCCAGAACCAGGGGCCACTCCTCCGTTCTTCTTGTACCTCATTTGATGTGTATATTATGTTTTGGGTATTCCAGTTTTCTAGGCTAATATCCACTTATCAGTGAGTGCATACCATGATTGATCTTTTGAGACTGGGTTACCTCACTTAGTATGATGTTCTCCAGCTCCATCCATTTGCCTAAGAATTTCATAAATTCATTGTTTCTAATGGCTGAATAGCACTCCATTGTGTAGATATACCACATTTTTTGCATCCATTCTTTTGTTGAGGGATACCTGGGTTCTTTCCAGCTTCTGGCTATTATAAATAGGGCTGCTATGAACATACTGGAGCATATATCCTTATTACATGCTGGGGAATCCTCTGGGTATATGCCCAGGAGTGGTATAGCAGGATCTTTCTGAAGTGACATGCCCAGTTTTCTGAGGAACTGCCAGACTGATTTCCAGAGTGGTTGTACCAATTTGTAACCCTACCAGCAGTGGAGGAGTGTTCCTCTTTTTCCACATCCTCACCAACATCTGCTGTCTGCTGAGTTTTTAATCTTAGCCATTCTGACTTGTGTAAGGTGAAATCTCAGGGTTGTTTTGATTTGCATTTCCCTGATGACTAGTGAAGTTGAGCATTTTTTAAGATGTTTCTCCGCCATCCGAAGTTCTTCATGCGAGAATTCTTTGTTTAACTCTGTACCCCATTTTTAATAGGGTTATTTGACTCTCTGGAGTCTAACTTCTTGAGTTCTTTGTATACATTGGATATTAGCCTTCTGTCTGATGTAGGATTGGCAAAGATCTTTTCCCAATCTGTTGGTTGCTGTTTTGTCCTATTGACAGTGTCCTTTGCCTTACAGAAGCTTTGCAGTTTTATGAGGTCCCATTTGTTGACTCTTGTTCTTAGAGCATAAGCCATAGGTGTTCTATTCAGGAAATTATCTCCTATGCCCATGTGTTCAAGATTCATCCAACTTTCTCCTCTATAAGCTTCAGTGTGTCTGGTTTTATGTGTAGATCCTTGATCCACTTGGACTTGAGCTTTGTACAAGGAGATAAGAATGGATCAATTTAGGTCAGGTCTACCAACCTGACCTCCCCAGATCCCTCCTCTCCCTCTGTGCCAGCTACAGACTACTCCAAATGCCCTGAACTGGCACCAACCATTACCCCTCCAATTATGTGTTCTAAGGCTACAGCCAAACCCCCAAGTTCTTCTCCTCCGAGGACACCTGACCCAGCACCAGTTCTTACTCGGGGAAGTGGCTGGAATTGATGGTCTGGTTAGAGTACATGTTCCTTTCTCATTGAGCGAACTGTCTCAAATAGAAAGTAGACTGGGTTTTTATACTTCTAACTCCTCTAACTTTATTAAAGAGTTTCAGTACATTACTCAATCTTACAGCTTGACTTTCCATGATATTCATGATTCTTACTAACAGTTTACTTCCTGATGAATGCAGGTGAGTTTGGGAAGAGGCAAGAATGCATGCAGATGAAATTCACCAGACAGACAGAAGCTATCCAATTGGATCTGAGACAGTGCCTGACCAGGACCCTCAATGGAATTACAATTCCACAGATGGTATTTTAGCCAAAGACAGGTTTGTTACATGCCTTCTGGCTGGTCTCAGAAAGGCAACCTTAAAGCCAATAAATTTTGAAAAACTCCAAGAGGTTGTCCCGGATAAACAGGAAAATCCATCTTAGTTTTTAGAATGCCTGACAAAGGCTTTGTTACAATACACTAATCTAGATCCCGAAAATCCGGAAGGTAAGCAACTTTTAATGACATTTCTTTTCCCAAAGGTACCCCGACATAGGCACTTGGAGAGGGGGCCCCTAACTCCACAGGTGGAAGTCTTGACACTGGCCTTAAAGGTATACCATGGAAGAGATGAAAAAGCCTGAAAACAAAAGTACCACATGCTGGCAAAAGCTGTCCGACCAGCTCCAGCTACCAGCCTGGGCCTCTGGCCTTCCAAGGCTCAGGCAGCACCAGCTCCCTGCTATAGATGTGGTCAACAAGGTCACTGGGCAAAGACTTGCCCCACCCCCCACAAGCCAAAAGGACCATGTCCTAGATGTCATCGTGAGGGACATTGGGCTGTCAATTGCCCTTGTGTCACGCAGAACAGAGGGCCACCCCATCTAGAAACCCCTCCAACTGATCTCCTAGGCTTGGCTATGGATGAATGAAGGGGCTGGAGCTCCCTCAACCCAACCTTGCCCATCACCAGCAGGGAACCCTGGATAACTATCATGGTATGTGGGAGGCCCATCTCTTTCCTTTTGGATACCAGGGCCACTAACAGGTCCTGGTGGAGTTCTGGGATCCCACCTCACCCTCATGTCCTGCCATAGTCAGGATAGGAGGACAGCCTTATCTTCCTCATCAGAACCCACCACTTAGCTGCACTTTTAGAAATATACCCTTCACCCATTCCTTTTTGGTAGTGCCAACTTCTCCCGTTCCTTATTAGCAAGGGATCGTTTAGTTAAGTTGGGGGTTTCAATTTCTTTTGCTCCCCCAGCACACCTGAACCCAAGCTCACCAGCAGTTCCCCTACTTCTCCTTCTAGCCAGTCAACCTACTAACACTAACATGTTATTTCCTCTACCAGCTTCTCGGGTGGACCCCAGAGTTTGAGACATCCAGAACCCCTCTGTTGCTAGACATCATTCTCCTGTTGTCATCCAGTTACTGGACCCTACCAGGACCGTGCTCTATTAAGCTCTGGAGGACATCGAGACCATCTACCTTGTCCCCAATTCCAGAACATGAGACTCCAAATAGGGTCAGGAAACTGCTCCATATCCAGATGCCAGGGACCAATCCAAATCACGATCATACCTATATCTGTTATCCCATCTAAGTATTATGATCTGTATACTTGCTTTCTCTTTGACCAGACAGAAGATTATTGTAAAAAATGGCCAGATGAACATGGGGGCTGCCCATATTGGTCTTGTCAGATACATATGCTAGGATCATGGGTCAATCATTTCTTCTATCAACACTGCAAGACACTTTTCTTCTACATACAAGACCCGTGGGATTCCAGGTGGGAGACAGGAGTTGTTGGTAAGCTCTATCATAAAAACCAGCCCAGTTCCCCAATAAGTACCATCCATATTCAGAGAAAATATATCTCAATTGTCCAACCCCTAGATACTGGAAAAGTAGAGGAGATAATTAAACACTCCTCTGAGGTCCTTGATTCGTTGATAGCACTCCTCATAAATGGCACTAGCTTGTCATTTCACCTCTTGCTTCAAACCTTGACCTCAGTATACCAGCTCCTTAATGTCACCAGGCCTGGTCACTTTAAAGATTGTTGGCTATGTGTACCCACAGGAATTGACTCAAAACTGTCACTTACAGCTTCTCCAGTGATACTGCCAAATAACCTTACCTCACCTTTTGTTAGCTGTCCTGACTCTGATGTCTCCATGACTCCATACCTTACCTCTGTCCCTCTCTTTGGCAATGACAAACTGTTTTAAGACCTCTGGGACATGTTCTGTAGGAACACTAAGCTCCCAAGACTGTAATAAAACCGTAAGCCTTGTTATATCATCTCTGCCACAATGCCCTGCAATCCAGAACACATCAATTCTTTGTGGCATTCAGGTATATCATCACCTACCTGCCAACTGGTCAGGAGTTTGCACATTGGTACTCCTTATCCCTGAGCTGGGAGTAATCCAGGGAAATGAGGCCCTGCCAATCCAAGTTGTAAATATGATAGCTGTTCGACATGAGAGGGCAGTTCAGATCATGACACTCTCGGTCGCTACAGGAATAGCCATAGGTATTGGTACTGGTATGGCAGGAATAATGACTTCTCTGGCCCAATACAATACATTTCACTTCCCAGTTTAAAAGTGATCTCCAGGGAATGTCTAAAACTGTGCTTACTATCCAGAAGCAGATCGATTCTTTGGCAGCCATGGTGCTTTAGAACCAAAGGGGCCTAGATGTCCTAACAGTTAAAGAAGGTGGTCTTTGCCTGTTCCTCCAAGAAGAATGCTGTTTCTATGTCAACCAATCCAGGATAGTGAGAAACAAAATCCAGGAGCTTCAGTCAGACATAAAGAACTTCAGAGATCGTGAGACCTCCAGTTCTGGCATTTTCAAACACCCTATATGGAAATGGATACTCACTTTTGTAAAGCCATTTCTAGTCATTTTCCTGGTGTTATTATTTTCTCCCTGCCTAATTAATCTTGTTTCTACATTCCTCCAATGGCAATACAAAAAATTTCTAACCAAACTATTAATCAGCTTCTGTTACAGAATTACCAGCCGCTGCCCATGGAAGAGCCGCTGTCTGCAGAGGTACCTGATGCCAACATGTACCAAGTAGACCCCGATGATGAAAGTCAGCTACACCCTGAAATTGACAATACCCCTAGACAGCAGGAAGTAGTTTAAGAGACACGGTGCCCCCACTCCTTTTCATCATCAGGTCCCCCCCTTTTTCCTTTCCTTTTCTTTTCAATGAAAGAAATGCAGGGATGTTGGTACCGAGACCTGCGAGGCCTATGATGTCAGATAGGTGAAAATTTGAAGTATAGGCCTGTTGCCAAGGCAACAGCCGCCATATACCCAGAATTCAATGGCCCACCTTTACTTGTAATTTATGTCATCACCCATATATAACTGGGTATCATTTCTCCCCTGCCCTCTTTTCTTTCTCTTTCTTTCCTTCCTTCTTCCTGCCCGCTATCCCTTTCCCCATCTTAAATAAAGTCCCATGTAGAACTGTTTGGCCTGGTGTATCTCAATGCGGCCCACGTCTCCACTGCATCCCCGAAGCTCGCGCAGCAGGCAGACAGGTGACCTGTGCTGCGGTGTAGGCAGACGGACCTGCATAGAAAAACCAACAGTCCTGGGCTTTGCTTTCTTTCTTTTTTTTTTTTTAATTTTATTGGATATATTTTTTATTTACATTTCAAATGATTTCCCCTTTTCTGGTCCCCCACTCCCTGAAAGTCACATAAATCCTCTTCCCTCCTTCTGTTCTCCACCCATCCCTTCCCACTTCCCTGTTCTGGTTTTGTCTTATACTGCTACACTAAGTCTTTCCAGAACCAGGGGACACTCCTCCGTTCTTCTTGTACCTCATTTGATGTGTGGATTATGTTTTGGGTATTCCAGTTTTCCAGGCTAATAACCACTAATTAGTGAGTGCATACCATGATTGATCTTTTGAGACTGGGTTACCTCACTTAGTATGATGTTCTCCAGCTCCATCCATTTGCCTAAGAATTTCATGAATTCATTGTTTCTAATGGCTGAATAGTACTCCATTGTGTATATATACCAAATTTTTTGCATCCATTCTTCTGTTGAGGGATACCTGGGTTCTTTCCAGCTTCTTGCAATTATAAATAGGGCTGCTATGAACATACTGGAGCATATATCCTTATTACATGCTGGGGAATCCTCTAGGTATATGCCCAGGAGTGGTACAGCAGGATCTTTCTGAAGTGGCATGCCCAGTTTTCTAAGGAACCGCCAGACTGATTTCCAGAGTGGTTGTACTAATTTACAACCCCACCAGAAGTAGAGGAGTGTTCCTCTTTCTCCACATCCTCACCAACACCTGCTGTCTCCTGAGTTTTTAATCTTAGCCATTCTGACTTGTGTAAGGTGAAATCTCAGGGTTGTTTTGATTTGCATTTCCCTGATGACTAGTGAAGTTGAGCATTTTTTAAAGATGTTTCTCTGCCATCTGAAGTTCTTCAGGTGAGAATTCTTTGTTTAACTCTGTACCCCATTTTTAATAGGGTTATTTGGTTTTCTGGGGTCTAACTTCTTGAGTTCTTTGTATATATTGGATATTAGCCCTCTATCTGATGTAGGGTTGGTGAAGATCTTTTCCCAATTTGTTGGTTGCCAATTTGTCCTTTGGATGGTGTCCTTTGCCTTACAGAAACTTTGTAATTTTATAAGGTCTTATTTGTCAATTCTTGATCTTAGCTGGGCTTTTCTTTGATAAGAGACCATTAACAACTTCTACTTCCGCAGGACTTATGGGACTATTTAGATGGTTTAACTGATCCTGTTTTAACATTGGTACCTGGTATGTATATAGAAAGATGTCCATTTCATTCAGATTTCCAAATTTTGTTGAGTATAAGCTTTTGTAGAACGAGCTGATGATTTTTGTTGTTGTTGTTGTTGTTTTCAAGATAGGGTTTCTCTGTGTAGTCCTGGCTGTCCTGGAACTCACTCTGTAGACCAGGCTGGCTTCGAACTCAGAAATCCGCCTGCCTTTGCCTCCCAAGTGCTGGGATTACAGGCATGCTCTGCCACTGCCCAGCAGATGATTTTTGATTTTCCACAGTTTCTGTTGTTATTTCTCCCTTTTCATTTCTGATTTTATTAATTTGGGTAGTGCCTCTGTGCCCTCTCGTTAATCTAGTTAAGGGTTTATCTGTCTTGTTGATTTTCTCAAAGAACCAGCTCCTGGTTTTGTTGATTCTTTGTATAGGTCTTTTTGTTTCTATTTGGTTGATTTTGGCCCTGAGTTTGAGTATTTCCTGCTGTCTACTCCTCTTGGGTGTATTTGCTTCTTTTTGTTCTAGAGCTTTCAGGTACACTGTCAAGCTGCTAGTGTAAGCTCTCTCCACTTTCTTTTTGGAGGCACTTAGAGCTATCAGTTTTCCTCTTAGCACTGCTTTCTTTATGTACCTTAAGTTTTGGTATGATGTGTCTTCATTTTCATTAAATTCTAAAAAGTCATTAATTTCTTTCTTTATTTCTTCCTTGACCAAGCTATCATTGAGAAGAGCATTGTTAAAAGTTCACTTGTATGTGTGTTTTCCATTGTTTTTGTTTGAACTTGACAAAGAAGATCACAGTAAGCAACAATCTCTTTTCCTTAATATCTCTTAACAGCAATGGTCTCAATTTCCCCAACAAAAAGACATAGACTAACAGACTGGATACATAAACAGGACCCAACATTTTGTTGCATACAAGAAACTCATGTCAATGACAAAGGCAGTCACTACTTCAGAGTCAAAGGTTGGAAAACAATTTTCCAAGCAAATGGTCCCAAGAAACAAGCTGGAGTGGCCATTCTTATATTGGATAAAATTGGTTTTCAACCAAAAGTCATCAAAAAAGACACAGAAGGACACTTTGTATTCATCAAAGGAAAAATCTACCAAGATGAACTCTCAATTCTGAACATCTATGCTCTGAATGCAAGGGGACCCACATTCATAAAAAAAAAACTTTACTAAAGCTCAAAGCACATATTGTACCCCACACAATAATATTGGGAGACTTCAACACCCCACTCTCAACAATGGACAAATCATGGAAACAGAAACTAAACAGAGACACAGTGAAACTAAAAGAAGTTATGGACCAAAAGAATCTAACAGATATTTATAGAACATTTCATCCTAAAGCAAAAGAATATACCTTCTCAGCATCTCATGGTACCTTCTCCAAAATTAACCATATAATTAGTCACAAAATAGGCCTCAAGATACAGAGGCCTTTCAAGATACAGAAATATTAAAATATAGAAATATTGAAATTATTCCATGCACCTTATGTGAACACCATGGCCTAAGGCTGATCTTAAGTTCAAACAAAAGCAATAGATATATTCTTTATTTACTTTTCAAATGTTGTCTACTTTCCTGTTCCCCCACCCCGGAAAATTCCATAACCCATCTCCCCTCCCCCTCTTCCCCAATCAACCCTCTCCTGCTTTCCTGTCCTGGTATTCCCCTACACTTCAGCATTGAGCCTTCCCAGGACCAAGGGCCTCTCCTCCCTTCGATGTCCAACAAGGTCATCCCTTGCTGCCTATGCATCTGGAGCCATGGGTAACACTCTATGTGTATGCTTTAGTTGATGGTTTTGTCTCTGGGAACTCAGGAAGTACTGGGTGGTTCATATTGTTGTTCCTTCTATGGCCCTGCAAACCCCTTAATATAAGGTGAATTTTTTAATGAGAGATGATTGATTTCTGAGTAAAACTGAATTTCTTATGTTTAAAAGAAATTTTCTTTATAAATCATTACATATAAAACTTGAATTTCAGCCATATTTGGGATACAGAATTTTATTATCTCAACAAGGATTTTATCGGGATTCATGACAAAACAGTTAAAATATTAAAATTTAGGATATAATAATTCTGGTAACTTTGTAGCTATTATTGTCTCCTTGTTCTTCTGCAAACAAAAAGGATCTCACTCAGTTTACACAAGCTTTCAAAATTAAGTGTTATACATATCA
The DNA here is from genome assembly GCF_947179515.1 of Apodemus sylvaticus. Classification (NCBI taxonomy): domain Eukaryota; kingdom Metazoa; phylum Chordata; class Mammalia; order Rodentia; family Muridae; genus Apodemus; species Apodemus sylvaticus. Next base: position 1,572,358 of record NC_067475.1, read on the forward strand.
TAATATTATTATCATGGTATGTGGAATTTTAAATTGTCTCCTAAGATTTCTGACAATCCAATGAGCATGCATTGTCTAACCCTAGGGACAGTGATGATTGATTCATGTTGTCATTAGTTTCACAGGTAGTTGACTTTAAGAAAGAAAGATCATATAAGCCTTTAAACCCTTAGTTTGTTTGTTTTTTTTTTTTTTTTCAGTTGGTGCCAAGTATCTAAGAGATGAGTCTGTCTGGACAGAGTGGAAGTCAGCACTTGTTTCATAAACTGCCAATAGAATGACAAGACTAGCAAGAGTTCAGGGTGATACCCAGCTGATAACCACCAAGGAAGGGTGGCCATAGCTCCACAATCCCTAGGAATCATCTTCTTCCAAAAGCCAGTGTACCTCATTACCAGCAGACAATTGGACATCAGCCTGTGTGCCTTGAGTAGAGAATCTAACTATGCTATTCCCAGACTTATAAAGAGTTATAAAAATGAGTGGGTAAATGAGTCTTGTTTCAAACTGTGAAATTATGGCAATGTGTTATACTGCAATAAAAAGCTAACAAATTCCAGTGCCTAGGAGTGGAACATGACTATCATAAATAACTAAAAATGAGGACTGACCTGGGAACTGAGCAGGAGTAAGTTGGTTTTTGGAGAAGAATGATGAGTACTATACTAGGAAAAACTTATGTTGCTCAAACACTTTTAGTGGAAGTGTGAATACTGAAAATGCCATTGACACTGTTGCAAAGTAGAGCAAGAAAGCTGGATGCTTGATGCTTAGTGTGGGGTAGTAGAAACTGTGCCTACAGTTGTGTGTGTGTGTGTGTGTGTGTGTGTGTAGAACTTATATAATTGATAAATATGGATACAGTGAATATCTAAAGAAATATTCAAGCAAAATGAAGTAAAGGGAATTTAATTTCATTATTTTTGCTACTTATAATAAAATGCAATGCTATAGGTGTAAATGAGGACAAGAAGAGAGAAATGGGAGGTTATTTAAGAGGAGAGTTTCAGGAGGTATGCTTCATAATCTTATGCTAAGGGAAAGGTTTGTGATTTGACTCTACTGTCCTGTGATATAACTTAGAAAGATCAAAAGGTTAGAATATTCATCCACAGGAGATTAAGGGTGTGTCCATCTGATCCTCTCAATCAAATCACTTTTGGGATGCTTTCAAGAGCTGTTTCTAAACTGCCAACCAGAACCAGGGTTAAAAATTTATTTCAGAAATCTGTAGATATGACTTTTGTCTAACAGAATGAATCCCCCTTAACATCCACCAAAACCTCTTAAAATTAGGTCAGTAGAAACACTTCCATTATAGATAAGGCTCAAAACTAAAGAAGTTATTGACCCCCTAAAATTCTATTGGAAGCACACAAATATTCTCAGCTACAAAAGCTGTAAGTTTTCATGATTGACAGAAAAAAAAAAATAAAACCCACAACCCTGAGAGTAGAGCAAGGTGGCCAGAGGGCAGAGCAAAGAGCCACAAAGGTTTACTTTCTGGCCCAGAGGTTGAGTCAAAGGACTCTATTTGCATTTCATCCACATGGACTCCAAAAATCATGTTATACTACTAACTGCTTTCATTGTTTTTCAACCACTTTTGTATAGAAAAGCCTATAACTTCCCGATGTCCATTCCATGCACATAAGTTGGGATTGTTGGAAACAGAAGATAATATCTGTCTTCTTGGAAAATCGAGGGGAAGAAATGAAAGAGAATGAAACTGGAACCTTCTGTAGGTTATAACACAAAATAAGCTAGGGTTATGTGGGGGATTTGAATATATTCAGCCCATGGAGAGCGCTACAATTAGGAGGAGTGGCCCTTTGAAATAGGTGTGGCTCTGTTGGAAGAAGTACATCACTGTGAGATGGGTTTTGAGGGCTCCTAGTGCTGCTCCTTGACTCTTCTGGCTACAGCTGGATCTAGATGCAGAACAGTCAGCTCCTTTTCTAACATCATTATCTACCTGGATGCTGCCATGCTTTCTGCCACAATGAGAATGGACTAAACATCTGAAACTATAAGTTACACCCATTTAAATATCGTCCTTTACAAAATAGTTTCCTTTATCATGGTGTCTCTTCACAGCAATGAATCCCAAACTAAGACAGGATACTCACAGAGAATTAGAATTTTTCTGAAAAGAAAATGTCCAAGAAATGTGTTTATTGTAAGTATCTGCCTCAAGGTCACTGCCAATAGGACAAAAGGGCAACCTACAGATTGGGCAAAGATCTTCAAGAAACCTACATCCAAAAATGAGGCTAATATCCAAAATATGTAAAGAATTCAAGGAGTTATACTCAAATAAACCAAATAACCCAGTTAAAAATGAGGTACAGAGCAAAACAGAGAATTCTCAACAGAGGAATCTTGAATGGCTGAGAAGCACTTAAATAAATATTCAAAGTCCTTAGTTATCATGGAAATGCAAATCAAAATGACTCTGAAATTCTACCTTATACCAATCAGAATGATTAAAAACTCATGTGACAGGAAATTCTGGCAAGAATGTAGAGAATGAGAAATACTCTCCCATTGCTGCTGTCATTGCAAACTGATACAACCACTCTGGAAATTGATCTGGCAGTTCCTCAGAAAATTGGAAATAGTTCTACCTGAAGACCCAGCTATAATGCTCTTGAGCATATACCCCAAAGATGCTCAATTATACCACAATGAAAGATGCTCAATTATACCACAACGAAACATGCTCCACTCTGTTCATAGTAACCTTATTCATAATAGCCACAAACTGGAAACAACCCAGATGTCCCTCAACCAAAGAATAAATACAGAAAATGTGATTCATTTACACAATGGAATATTATTCAGCTATTAAAAACAAGGACATCATGAATTTTGAAGACAAATGAATGGAATTAGTAAATATCATCCTGAGTGAGGTATCAAAGACCCAAAAGGTAATGCATGTTATGTACTCACTGATACATGTACACGAGCCAAAAAGTACAGAATACCAATGATACAACCCACAGACCATAAGAAGTTTAACAAGAAGGAAGGCCAAAGTGAGGATGTTTCAATCCCACTTAGAAGGGGGAACAAAATAATCACAGGAGGCAGAGGGAAAGAGGAACCTGGGTGGGAGAGGAGATAGGGAGGAAGTCAGGATCAGGTAATGTAGGAGACAGAAGAGAAGCCCAGAGGGTTAGGAGGATAAATGGATATAAATAACTGCAGGAGGTGGGGGGTTGGGAAACTGCTAGAAAGTTCCAGAGACCTGGGATATAAGTAGCTCACAGAACTCAGTGGGAATGACTTTAGCTAGAGTGCCCAATAGTGGAGAGATAGAACATGAAGAGAACGCCTCCAGTAGATATACAGGGTGTCTGTGGAGGGATTGGATCATCAACTCACCTTCATAATTTTTTACCCAGAATTGTTCCTGTCTAAAAGAAATATAGGAGGAAAATGGAGCAGAGAGTAAAGGAAAGGCTGTTCAGTGATCAGCCCAACTTGGGATCTATCTTACTGGCATGCAATAAACCCTGACACTATTACTGATGCTATGTTATGCTAGCAGACAGGAGACTAGCATGGCTGTCCTCTGAGAGGCTCTACCAGCAGCTCACTGAGACAGATGTAGATACTTACAGCCAACCACTGGACTGAGGTCTAGGACCCCTATGGAAGAGTTAGAGGAAGGACTAATGGAGATGAAGGGAATCAAAACCCCATAGGAAGACCAACTGCATCAACTAACCCAAACCCCTGCCTGCTCCCAGAGCCTAAGCCACCAACCAAAAAGAATATATGGGCTGGTCTGTGGCCCCTGGCTCATAAGTAGTAGAAGACTGTCTGTCTTCCCTCAGTGGGAGTGGATGTGCCTAATCCTGTAGAGTCTTGATGCCCCAGGGAAGAGGAATGTGGGGGTGGGAAGGTAAGGGTTGGGGTAAAGGCTTTAGGGGGCTTTGGGAGAACATCCTCTCAGAGGTTAAGGGAAGGGAGAGAGGGAGAAGACAATTAAAACAATTTAAAAAGGAATATCTGCCTCTGTAATGCTGAATTATTTTTCTTTGAAAACATATTTGAAAGATGAAACCTTCAAAAAATGAAATGTGTTTGGAAATTTCACAAGTTTCACCTGTAGTGGTTTTGAAGGTTCTACACCAGAGATATGAAGATCTGTCTTCAGTGATAATTTTGGGGCTGGCATCTTGGTTGGCAATCTTTACCAAGATCTCTTTGACATTGCTGAAATTATAGGCTCCCTCTCCTCTATGGCAAAGGGTATACTAATGGCTTGATGTTTGTAGATTCTCCTGTCATTTCCATTTATGGCAAGTGTTTAATCAGTACAGTGTATACGATATCATTTTAAAATACAAATGAGGACAGCTCTTTCTCTCTAATAAACCTTCAACTTCAATGGACGTCACTTCCTCAAGGATTTTCTTGAATCATATACTCAACACTAATAAGAACATTTTTTTCTTTGTTTAACAAAATCTAAACTTGTTTTAAATCTCTAGATGTGTGCCACAGTTTCTTTGGTACATGATCTCTTGTGCTGCAATTCATAATAGTGTCTTAGGGACCAAAGAAGAAGGAATTTCCTAGCCTTACTATTGACTGTGCAGTTTTCCTGAATTTGGGGCCTATGTTCCACTGATACTTAGTGGTCATACCATGATTGGCATCTACAAAATTCCAGGGCTTCCTACTGCAACTGGACTACACTTTGATCAATAGCCTCTCCTGGACTCTTCTTGATGCCACTCTGCAGGATCTTCTTAATCCTAGGGCTTCTACTGGTACTGAGTCTGCACTATCACCAATGGCCTCCCCTGGTTTCTTACAGTGCCAAGCTCCAGATGATCTCCATGACCCTTCATGTCTTCAAAACTAGTGCCACCTTACACTATCAAGTTTGACTACCAGCATTGAGGCACATCCTTGGCAACCTCCAGAAAACAGCTTCTGTGTGCTGACACTCAGAAAACATTTCCAAGAATATTTCACTTTGACCCATCTCTTCTTAATCACTGCTACTTTCTCAGCTCCAGCTAATCAGAACAATAGATTCTTAATTCAAAATCTTCAACAGTTCCAGTAGAGTCTTTTTAACTCTCAAACTTTCATCTAAAACTTCACATGCCTGGTCTCTATCCTCTGCATTTCTCTGAACATTCTTACATTTGAGCTCCCACAGAACAGCTCACATAAAGTATAAAGTAGCTTTTATTCACCTGATTTAATTGTCTCCAGGTCTTACTGCCTAAGTCTGCTAATTTAGGCCTGCTAGTCCTGGAAGTTTCTAGCACCTATACAATCTTATCTAGACCTATAATGTTTTCAGCCTCTGATATTTACTGCTGAATAAACTCACTCTTTCTAATTCTTTCTGATCTCATACTGGCTGGCTCAACTCAGCTGTTCTGTCTCAAACTCCTCCAAGCTGACTGATTCAATCTGGATTCTCTCTCTTGGCATCTCCTGAATAGCTCATATGAACTTTGACATTAAGTTCTAATCTTCTAGTTCCTCATTCTGTCTCATTCTGTCTTCACCTGTGTCTAACTTGTTCTCTCTCTCTCTCTCTCTCTCTCTCTCTCTCTCTCTCTCTCTCTCTCTCTCTCTGTACAACTGTACCAGTAAAACTCCCTCCCTCATTTTTTCTCTCTGAACTGCTCTCTCTTAAGTAGCTTCTTTTTCCTCACTCTTCTCATAAGAGTTGGTATATATACTTCTGTCAAATCTTTCTCTGATTTGTCACTTTTACACTTGATGTCACTTTTAAACATGTGTGCTTCCTTCTACAAACTAACTTTTACCTTCATTGTTTGGGATTAAGTGTATATACTAAGGATGAACCACATCAAAACAAGAAACAGGTTCTTTTTTGCAGTAAGTAACACAAGCTAAGAGTTCACAGTGTGATGAAATATCCTGCAACACAATGACTTTTCTTTCCCAATATTCCAAAGTCATTCTGCAACCTTCCCCAAAATAATACAGTCAGGTCTTTCATAGCCATAGTCCACTCACAGTACTAACTTGTTTTAGAGTTATTGATATGATGGAAAGCCATAACCAAAGCAACTTTGGGAGGAAAGAATTTATTTCTCTCTTAGTTCCATATAGCAGTTGATCATAAAAGCAGTGAAGATGTGAGCTCAAGCAGATCAGCAATCTAAAAGCAGAATCTGATGCAGAGGTCATGGAGTGAGGAGTACTACTCAATGGCTTAATCACCATGCCTTGACCAGTCTGATTTCTTATAGAACCCAGAAGCACCAGCCCAGGAGTGGTCCCTCCTACAATAAGGCTGAGCCTCCCACAATAATCACTACTTAAGAAAATGCCCTACAAGTTTGTCTGCAGCTTGCTCTTATAGAGACATTTTCTCAATTGAATTTCTCTCGTCTCATATGACTATAGGTTGTGTTAAGCTGATATAAAGCTAGCCAGCACACTGAGTTTTAACAGAAACACTCCGGGCCCTGTAATTAATGAGAAATCAGCTTCAAAACATATCAAGTCATGCTGAGCATTGCAGGTCATCACATTAAGCACCCTAATAATTCTCTAAGCTTTCTCTTAACTCAGAGACTAGGAGTTCTCCCTTGCAGGGTTTCTTACTTAGAAAAGACTAAATCAGCTGGTTAAAAGTAAGAAAATTGTAAGAGAAGGGAAAAATAATTAAAGGTGACCTATATTACTTTTGAAATAGAAACTTCGCCTGGGAGAATTCAATGTAAACATGAGAGCTTTTTATTGGAAAATATCTGACAGCAACACTCACATTAACATTTACTAGTCCATACAACTCATTTTAGTAATAAGGAAACTGAAATAAAATTTATGCAACCTGCCTATGATCACCACAGTGTCACACCCCTGAAAGGTGATGAGTTGATTATTGACTTTAGGCACTTAGATTATAGGTTGTAGGTCTCAACACAACTTTAACCATTTTGTAATGATCTGTTCATTTATCTCTATTTGTGTCAGCATTGAAAAGCCATCTTCCTTCTATTATTTCAGTCAGTAAATTAACACTTAATTTTCTGCTGCTCCCAACCCTCAACCCTTCACCTATGAATCTCTTCACCTATGAATTCACACCAATTGATCAAAGACTCCTACTATTTCTTCAGTGAATTTAACCTAAATCAAAATGAAACATTGTTCTTAAGACATGGGTAATACCCCTGAAGAAAATAATTGCTGAGTATTGTCAAAGTCTATCAGAAACTTACCAGAAACCAAATTTCTGACAAAGAAGATAAAACTGTAGGTGACCTGTAACAGGAAATATAGGGGGGTTGTATAGGAACCCAGGAGTAACAAATAGACAGGGCGAGGAGTCATGGTGAGAGCTCGGCCTCCTTCTCTTGATGCTTTCTTGTCCTTTGAACACAAGTCTATTTACCCATCCTAGAATTGAGAAAGTATCTACAAATTCTGATATCAAACATTTCCTACAAATTTTCATTCCTTTTAGAAACTGTGTGCTTACCCAAGAAAGATAGCAACATTTTTAGATATGTTAAGGATCTATTTTCCTTTAACTGACCTCAATTTCTTAAAAGATTTCTCCAGATACAGCTTTTAGACCATGAATTTGAAATATATTCAAAATTGTTTAGCTGTCTCATATAGGTGGCAATGCCTAAGTTAGCTGAACACAGTGGCCATTCAATTCTAACACAAATACATTCTTGGTTTAAATAAGTGGACAATGAATTATGTAGCATATAATTTTGTTTCTTGTGAGATCCTATTAAAACATTTAAAAACATATTTTATTCATCCTTGGATAAGGTCCTTTCTTGTTTGAAAATTTATTTCATTTCTATGAAAAATGTTGCATGTTCTCTGCAACATACAATATTCCAGACTTCCAAAAGGGGTCACTTATTTAGCATCAAAATTAGGAGGAGAGATAGAAAGTCATTGGCATTCTTCAGCGGACCTTGTTTCTATCAAAGACTCAGGAGAATCACCCAAATACAACTGGAAAATGGAGATATTATAAAAATCCAACTATTTGAGCACAAGTCCTCTGAAAATGGATGTAAGATATAAGATATTCAGCAGATACAGAGAAAAATATTTGCATTTTTAAGCAACTTTTTATCTATAACAATACCTGCTGTTTTATTAACCTCAGATATAAAAATAAAATGACGTTTTAGGAAAAACCAAATTTGTGTAAAAAAATCAACCAATTTACTTATAATATACAATATATATGTGTATGTATGTATACGCACACACATATATACATATATATGTATATATATATATTCCAAAGAATATATTTTTATTGCAGTGAAAAATCTTAAATTGGTAGTTTTTAAAAGAAACAACTAAAACAGGATTCTGAACAATTCAGGTCAAGCTTCTATTATAATCCTGTATACTCTTAGTCATCTACCTGTACTGTCTATGTTTTGAGTCAGAAGATAATTTATATCTATTTTACTATAATTTCTAAATATGCAAAGTATATCTTGGTTTCTTAAACTTTTCGTTAGTGATCAAGATCTTCTCCACATTATATTGTCTACACTTGACAAGCTATAAATCAGAATACATAAGTTGAAGGTTATATATTATTTTAATTATATTTATCTATTTTAATGCACATTCTTCTAGAAATTAAACATATAAATTGAACAAATAAATATTAGAAGAAGAATTGGTTAACAGTCTTGTCTTACCATTCTAGAAGAGATTCTAACACAAGAAATTCTAGAACATTATATGTCCACTCTACAATCTCTGACATCTATTTGTTGCCCTTGAACTGTGGACACGAGCTGTCCAGGTTTCTATTCTTCCTTCCTCCACAAATTTCAAGCACTGATCTTTGCATCCCAGGCATGCTACCGATAGCACACAAGGCACATGCTATGCACTCAATGCCACCTTGTCATGGCACCTCTTTCATCTGCATCCCAGATGGGTGATGTCATAGTTCTTGTCTTGTACTCTCTATATAAGTTTTTTAATTACAGAATTGATTACTCCAAGTAAGCTGTTGATAACGTGACTGCATGTTATCAATAATTTGGGATTTAGTGTATTCAAAATAGTCTACTCCTGTTGATACAGTGTAAATCAGGGCTCTTTTTAGTGGCTTTTAGTCTCATTAATAAAATAATTTAGGAATGGGCTCAAATGGAAGTCCAAGATGCAATGTAAGCAGGCTGTAAACCCTAGCAGCTACCCAGATGAGGAGAATGGAGGACAGAGAGAATAAAACATTCTGTTTAAGTGGATATGTATGCAACACATGGTGGAGATTTGTACCTTAAAAAAACAAGAAAGTTCAAAGCATAGAAAAAAGACATTTCTATGTTCTGTGCAAATCAGAAAGAAATAGAAAGACAAACGTAAAAGAGAAAGTTGAGCCTTTCTGACTCCAAACTCAGAAAGACAGACAGGGACAACAGCACCTGCTACTTACTCATAGCACTGTACTGGAGTAGAAGGAATTCTTGGAAGAAGTATAGTATCTTATTAAAGGAAAAGATATTTACCCAATCTTATTAGAAGGATTTTAGGTGAATCCATTTTCTAGGACCTGTATGTTGGCAATATTTGGTACAGACCATCTGGAATATTATGTCTTTATCTAGCCAGAAATTTTAGTTTTGATCAAAAGTTTTTTCTTTAGTGGCATTTACTGCTGTTATAATGTATCCTAACAAAGGACAAAGGCAGGCACATATCTACATCTCGAAAGACTATGAATCGAATTGTTTACTCTCTTATTCTCATTTAATTCCAGAGAGCCTCCCTCTAGTTTGGAGAGAGGTGAAGTGGGATGTCTTCATCATCATTTCTTGTGATCACCTGTGGCATGTTACAGCTGGGTTCCTGAGAGCTTAGACTATTGAAAAACAGGGATTCCATTTTTTTTTTGTTTTTTTTGTTTTTTTGTTTTTTTTTTATTCGATATAATTTATTTACATTTCACATGATTTCCCTTTTCTAGCCCCCCCACTCCCCGAAAGTCCAGTAAGCCCCCTTCTCTTCCCCTGTCCTCCCACCCACCCCTTCCCACTTCCCCGTTCTGGTTTTGCCAAATACTGTTTCACTGAGTCTTTCCAGAACAAGGGGCCACTCCTCCTTTCTTCTTGTACCTCATTTGATGTGTGGATTATGTTTTGGGTATTCCAGTTTTCTAGGTTAATATCCACTTATTAGTGAGTGCATACCATGATTCACCTTTTGAGTCTGGGTTACCTCAATTAGTATAATATTCTCTAGCTCCATCCATTTGCCTACGAATTTCATGAATTCATTGTTTCTAATGACTGAATAGTATTCCATTGTGTAGATATACCACATTTTTTGCATCCACTCTTCTGTTGAGGGATACCTGGGTTCTTTCCAGCATCTGGCAATTATAAATAGGGCTGCTATGAACATAGCAGAGCATGTATCCTTATTACATGGTGGGGAGTCTTCTGGGTATATGCCCAGGAGTGGTATAGCAGGATCTTCTGGAAGTGAGGTGCCCAGTTTTCGGAGGAACCGCCAGACTGATTCCCAGAGAGGTTGTACCAATTTGCAACCCCACCAGCAGTGGAGGAGTGTTCCTCTTTCTCCACACCCTCTCCAACACGTGCTGTCTCCTAAATTTTTAATCTTAGCCATTCTGACTGGTGTAAGATGAAATCTTAGGGTTGTTTTGATTTGCACTTCCCTAATGACTAACGAAGTTGAGCATTTTTTAAGATGCTTCTCCTCCATCCGAAGTTCTTCAGGTGAGAATTCTTTGTTTAACTCTGTACCCCATTTTTTAATAGGGTTGTTTGGTTTTCTGGAGTCTAACTTCTTGAGTTCTTTATATATATTGGATATTAGCCCTCTATCTGATGTAGGATTGGTGAAGATCTTTTCCCAATTTGTTGGTTGCCGATTTGTCCTCTTGAAGGTGTCCTTTGCCTTACAGAAACTTTGTAATTTTATGAGGTCCCATTTGTCAATTCTTGCTCTTAGAGCATACGCTATTGGTGTTCTGTTCAGAAACTTTCTCCCTGTACCGATGTCCTCAAGGGTCTTTCCCAGTTTCTTTTCTATTAGCTTCAGAGTATCTGGCTATATGTGGAGGTCCTTGATCCATTTGGATTTGAGCTTAGTACAAGGAGACAAGGATGGATCAATTCACATTCTTCTGCATGCTGACCTCCAGTTGAACCAGCACCATTTGTTGAAAAGGCTATCTTTTTTCCATTGGATGTTTTCAGCCTCTTTGTCGAGGATCAAGTGGCCATAGGTGTGTGGGTTCATTTCTGGATCTTCATTCCTGTTCCATTGATCCTCCTGCCTGTCACTGTACCAATACCATGCAGTTTTTAACACTATTGCTCTGTAGTATTGCTTGAGGTCAGGGATACTGATTCCCCCAGATTTTCTTTTGTTGCTGAGAATAGTTTTAGCTATCCTGGGTTTTTTGTTGTTCCAGATGAATTTGATAATTGCTCTTTCTAACTCTGTGAAGAATTGAGTTGGGATTTCGATAGGTATTGCATTGAATCTGTATAGTGCTTTAGGCAAAATGGTCATTTTAACTATATTGATTCTACCGATCCATGAGCATGGGAGGTTTTCCCATTTTTTGAGGTCTCCTTCCATTTCCTTCTTCAGAGTCTTGAAGTTCTTGTCATACAGATCTTTCACATGTTTGGTAAGAGTCACCCTAAGATACTTTATACTGTTTGTGGCTATTGTGAAGGGGGTCATTTCCCTAATTTCTTTCTCAGCCTGCTTATCCTTTGAGTATAGGAAGGCCACTGATTTGCTTGAGTTGATTTTATAACCTGCCACTTTGCTGAAGTTGTTTATCAGCTGTAGGAGCTCTCTAGTGGAGTTCTTTGGGTCACTTAGGTAGACGATCATGTCGTCTGCAAATAATGATAGTTTGACTTCTTCCTTTCCAATTTGTATCCCTTTGACCTCCTTATGTTGTCGAATTGCCCGAGCTAGTACCTCAAGTACAATATTGAAAAAATAAGGAGAAAGGGGGCAGCCTTGTCTGGTCCCTGATTTCAGTGGGATTGCCTCAAGTTTCTCTCCATTTAGTTTGATGCTGGCAACCGGTTTGCTGTATATTGCTTTTACTATGTTTAGGTATGCGCCTTGAATTCCTGTTCTCTCCAAGACTTTAAGCATGAAAGGATGCTGAATTTTGTCAAATGCTTTTTCAGCATCCAATGACATGACCATGTGGTTTTGTTCTTTGAGTTTGTTTATGTAGTGGATTGTATTGATGGATTTCCGTATATTGAACCAACCCTGCATTCGCAGGATAAAGCCTACTTGATCATGGTGGATGATCGTTTTGATGTGTTCTTGGATTCGGTTGGCAAGAATTTTATTGAGTATTTTTGCATCGATGTTCATAAGGGAAATTGGTCTGAAGTTCTCTTTCTTTGTTGGATCTTTTTGTGGCTTTGGTATCAGCATAATTGTGGCTTCGTAGAAGGAACTGGGTAGTGTTCCTTCTGTTTCTATTTTGTGGAATAGTTTGAAGAGTATTGGTGTTAACTCTTCTTTGAAGGTCTGGTTGAATTCTGTACTGAAGCCATCTGGTCCTGTGCTTTTTTTGGTTGGAAGACTTTCTATGACTCCTTCTATTTCTTTAGGCATTATGGGACTGTTTAGATGGTCTAGTTGGTCCTGATTTAATTTTGGTATTTGGTATCTGTCAAGGAAATTGTCCATTTCCTCCAGATTCTCCAGTTGTGTTGAGTACAGGCTCTTGTAGTAGGATCTGATGATTTTTTGGATTTCCTCCGTTTCCGTTGTTATATCTCCCTTTTCATTTCTAAGTTTGTTAATTTGGATACTTTCTCTGTGCCCTTTGGTCACTCTGGATAAGGGTTTATCTTTCTTGTTGATTTTCGCAAAGAACCAGCTCCTGCTTTTGTTGATTTTTCGTATGGTTCTCTTTGTTTCTAATTGATTGATTTCGGCCCCGAGTTTGATGATTTCCTGCCTTCTACTCCTCCTGGGCGAAATAGCTTCTTTTTGTTCTAGGGCTTTCAGGTGTGTCATTAAGCTGGTAATGTATGCTCTCTCCATTTTCTTTTTGGAGGCACTCAGAGCTATGAGTTTTCCTCTTAGCACTGCTTTCATTGTGTCCCATAGATTTGGGTATGTTGTGTTTTCATTTTCATTATGTTCTAAAAAGTCTTTAATTTCTTTCTTTATTTCTTCCTTGACCAAGGTATCATTGAGTAGAGTATTGTTCAGTTTCCACATGTATGTGGGTTTTCTGTTGTTTCTGTTGCTATTGAAGACCACTTTTACTCCATAGTGATCAGATAGGAGGCATGGGATTAGTTCTATCTTCTTATATTTGTTGAGGTCTGTCTTGTGACCAATTATATGGTCGATTTTGGAGGAGGTACCATAAGGTGCTGAGAAAAAGGTATATTCTTTGTTTTAGGATAGAATGTTCTATATATATCTGTTAAATCTAATTGGTCCAAAGCTTCAATTAGTTTCATTGTGTCCCTGTTTAGTTTCTGTTTTCCTGATCGGTCCATTGAGGAAAGTGCAGTGTTGAAGTCACCCACAATTATTGTGTTAGGTGCAATGTGTGCTTTTAGTTTTAATAAAGTTTCTTTTACGAAAGAGGGTGCCCTTGCATTTGGAGCATAGATGTTCAGGATTGACAGTTCTTCTTTTTGTATTTTTCCTTTGACCAGCAAGAAGTGTCCCTCAGGGTCTCTTTTGATGACTTTGGGTTGAAAGTCAATTTTATCTGATATTAAAATGGCTACTCCAGCTTGTTTCCTGAGACCATTTGCTTGTAAAATTGTCTTCCAGCCTTTTACTCTAAGGTAGTGTTTGTCTTTGACCCTGAGGTGTGTTTCCTGTAAGCAGCAAAATGTAGGGTCCTGTTTATGTATCCATTCAGTTAGTCTGTGTCTTTTTATTGGGGCATTAAATCCATTGATGTTAAGAGATATTAAGGAATAGTGATTGTTACTTCCTATCATTTTTGACGTTATTTTTTAAATTTGAATGCTTAACTTCTTTTGGGTTTGATGAAAGGTTACTATCTTGCTTTTTCCAGGGTGAAGTTTCCGTCCTTGTATTAGTGTTTTCCTCCTATTATCCTTTTTAGGGCTGGGTTTGTGGATAGATATTGGGTAAACTTGGTTTTGTCATGAAATATCTTAGTTTCTCCATCTATGGTGATTGAGAGTTTTGCTGGATATAGTAGTTTTGGTTGGCGTTTGTGATCTCTTAGAGTCTGCATGAGATCTGCCTAGGACCTTCTAGCCTTCATAGTCTCAGGTGAAAAGTCTGCTGTGATTCTGATAGGTCTTCCTTTATATGTTACTTGGCCTTTTTCTCTTACTGCCTTTAGTATTCTTTCTTTGTTTAGAACATTTGGTGTTTTGATTATTATGTGACGGGAAGTATTTCTGTTCTGGTCCAGTCTGTTTGGAGTTCTGTAGGCTTCTTGTATATTCATGGGCATCTCTCTCTTTAGGTTAGGGAAGTTTTCTTCCATAATTTTATTGAAGATATTTGCTGGCCCTTTAAGTTGTAAATCTTCACTCTCATCTATGCCTATAATCCTTAGGTTTGGTCTTCTCATTGTGTCCTGGATTTCCTGGATATTTTGGGTTACAAGCTTTTTGCATTTTGCATTTTCTTTAACTGTTGAGTCCATGGTTTCTATGGAATCTTCAGCATCTGAGATTCTTTCTTCTATCTCTTGTATTCTGTTGTTGATATTTGCATCTCTGTCCCCCGATTTCTTCCCAAGGCTTTCTATCTCCAAAGTTGTCTCCCTTTGTGTTTTCTTAGTTGTTTCTACTTCTGATTTTAGATCCTGGATGGTTTTGCTTAACTCCTTCACTTGCTTGTTTGTGCTTTCCTGTAATTCTTTAAGAGATTTTTGTGTTTCCTCTTTCATGACCTCAGCCTGTTGACCAAAGTTCTCCTGTATTTCTTTAAGAGATTTTTGTGTTTCGTCTTTCATGACCTCAGCCTGTTGACCAAAGTTCTCCTGTATTTCTTTAAGTGTTTTTTGCATTCCCTCCTTGTTGGCTTTTGTATTCTCCTGGATTTCGTTCAATGATTTTTGTGTTTCCCTTGCAAGGGCTTCTAACTTTTGATCCATTTTCTCCTGAATTTCTTTAAGTATGTCCTTCATGTGTTCCTGTACCAGCATCATGGTGTGATGGGGTATCCAGGACATGTTGGTAGAGGAGAATTGGGTTCAGATGTTGCCATATTGCCTTGATTTCTGTTAGTGAAGTTCCTGCGTTTGCCTTTTGCCATCTAGTTCTCACTGGTGTTAGTTTGTATAGTCAGTGCTGGACTCACCAGTGCAAGCTGCCCCTTCCCAGTTGGCCTCTGGTGCACAGCTTACCTCCTGCACTGCTTGTAGACAGGGTGCTGCTGCCCAGGCTGTTCAGATCCCAAAGCAGGCACCCGAAGGCTCCCGCTGGGGCCCGCTGGATTTACTGGAGCACTCTGACTTCTCCCAGCTGGCCGCCCGGAAGCCCAGCTAGCCTCTTGCAGGATCTGGAGATGTGGTGCGGCCGCCCAGGCTGATCTGGATCTGGAAGCAGAGAGAGTTGAGCTGAGGGCTTCCACCTGAGCCCTTGCCCCAGATTGTGTCTGTGGAGCAGATGGAGCCCGTGTGCACCCCCAGGGAGTGCCGACGGTGTATGCTGCTGTGACCTCCCCTGTGTTATGCTCACTCCTCTGGGCAGCCGATCTCCCAACCTGGCTGGCACACACAAGGTTAGCCTGGCCGCCCAGGCCCTGAGTCCAGGCAAAAGCCTAGGAGGCCAAGGTCCAAGCAAAGTTCCCCTAGGGCTATGACTGTTAATTGGGTCCGCCAGGTGACTAGGATGGCAGGCGTGCGTGCCCGCGCTCCCTGAAAGCGCCGGGAGAGTCTGCTGTGCTAACAACCTCCTGGGCGGGTTGACTCACAGATGGCCCACCAAGCCGCCCAGTTCTTGGTGTCAGTCCTGTGCCTTTTGGGGCCTAGACCCCCGCTTTGTTAGCCTCAGGCTATGCCTGTTACAGGTCTGCCCGCCAGAGCTCTCTGTCGTCCTGCAGGCAAAATGGTGGCGTGCGCGCAGGCCTGGGCAAAAAACCTCCTGGCTGGGTTGGCACCCCGATGGCCCCCCGACCAGCCCAGGGCCTGGGTGCAGGCCAACGCCCGTCGGGCTCAGACCACCGCGGTGTTGGCCTCGGATTATGTTTGTGTACCTCAGTCTGTCCGATCCCTGGAGTCCGAAACCAAGATGGATGCACCTCTCCTGACTGGTGGGAGGCCGAGTTCTGAAGTGGCTTCTGTGCAGGAAAGGTGCTGCACAACCGCAGCTGCTTGCCGCCCGGCTGGTCAGCGAAGGGCAGTGGTCGTGGGCGCAGGGCCTTACTGGACCCTGTGTTGCCTTGGTTCCACTGCTGATGGCACTTTAGCTAGACCAGCCACTGCTGCACTGCCGCTGCCCCCCCCCCGAGATTCCATTTTTTTATAACTACATATAACTTACATTTAAAAATAATTTTGTGCTGTAGTTTTCTTCCACAAAAAAATATGTATTTAAAGGTACAATAAAGACAGAGGTAAAAACCTTGGTATGTATTTCCAACACATGCTCTGGTGTTTGCTCTCCTTTAGAGTACTGTACACATGCCCCACTGAGCCTTGCAGCATGGTTTTATATGTGTACTGATTTTGCTAGCTGCCTCTGTCTTCTACGCAAATAACAACAACAGGAGGCAACTTTACTTTTCTATGAAAGAGCTGATTTTTAATTTTCTGTTTATGACATTAGTGGCTCCCCTATTGGGAAGAAATATGGATGTCATGCCACACACTGAGTCATGTCATTAAACAGTCTCCACTCTGCCACACCTCCAGCCTGCTGCATCTCGTGGCACTGCAAAATAATTATGTAATAAAAGTATGTTCAATATTGTATGATTTTCAGAAGCATATGATGAACTCTAAAATGCTACTGATGGGTTTCCTTATTCACCACCAGTGGAGAACAGAGCCAGCTTATAGGATGAGATCCAATTTAGGCTGTTGTTTTGAGTAGGGTCATGTGCACTGTTCAATAACAACAGTATTACAGTAATTGACTCTTCTATTGAGCACGGAGCAGATGTCAATGGTATGATGCAGCCAAATAGCATGTTAATGAGTCATTGACACTTTCTCAAGCTTGTGCTAGAGGACAGGGCCTGGCTTTTCTACAAGAGCTCCATTAAATGGAAAGACTATGTATACTGAGTCTATGAGGCACAGATCATATGTGAGATTGGCCTTGTCTTAATTTAGCTGCAAGGTTTTACTTTTTAGACCAGACATATTCTAAAACTTCAGCAAAACATTTATCTGATTAGAAAAAATATATATAAGAAAGTTGATATATATAAAGTTAAATGTTACATTAAATATAATAACATCATACAAGGAATAATTTTAAGTTTCATGAAAGAGATGTTGTCCAAATGTTCATATCTAGATGGAGAGATGAAAGTCTTTACAGAAGTAATCATCTAATATCAGTCTTAGAAGATGCCTAGGGTTGGAATATCAGATGAAAACAAAAAGAAAATGTATTAAAATTTAATAAATAGAAAAGAACAGTAGTAACATACAAAAGATGAGGTGTATTAGGTTAAAGGCTTAGCACAGGAGGCTAGGGTCTTTCAAGACTTGGTCTTTTAAGAATAGAAGCTCATCTGTAAATAGGACTGAGTGAGATACTAAAGAACCCCAAATATTTACCTAAGAAGGTCTTCTAAAGTTATCATTCAATAAGAAGTTCCAGAAGTGCTTAGTGCCCAAGTAATTAATAAGCTGCCATAAATAAACTTAAACTCTTTTTCTTCCTTAATATCATTTCCCAGGATATGCCTTTTATGTAGATTCCAGACATTGGTTCTGGAATTTATCTCATCAGCGCATCTTATACATGCACAAATGTAGTCTCTTTCCAGGCAAACTTACCTGTAGCTGTTTTGCTAACACCTATTTGTTTCCACCAAGAAAACCACATGGAACCTAGCTTATGAGTTCAGCTATTTTCCAATTTTAGGATGACATGAAAGAATTCCATAGAAACTTTACTTCATGTATGGAATTAGGCTTCATGTATGGAATGAAGCTCTAGTGATACTACACAGGGGCAGTGAGCCATAAATCTAAAAGACTGTGAACACTATGTAAAAAGCTGCTACTCTCAGGCTGATAATGTGGCAAGAATTCTTTGGATGCAAATGTTCAATAAAGTGCATGGGTCAATAATTTACTAGAAAGTGGGGTCTGTCGTGGTGGATTTTCCATCTTCTATCAGTATCCTGACATGGAAGAACAGCAATGTGTTTAGACTTTGGAGTATAGATCTCAGTCTTGATGACAGTCCATACGAGAGGGCTCAGAATCCAGGCCAGAAGATTTTATCATTGCCCTAATTCACCTAGGGTTATGGATAGGAGGCATGGAGCTGTGATTTAAGGGCAGCCAAAAAAGATGGTAGAAAATATATGTTTGGGTATTTGTAATTATTGAGTCAACATATTAGCCAAATACTTTCCAGACACCTGGTTGTGTACAGAATGTAATTTACAGATTAGTGGCTCCTTCTCAGTTCACATTCTGTCCTCAAACCTCTGAATTCCATCCTAAGTGCCTTCCTTATGCAAATATTGAGTTTCTATACATGGACAGACTGTTTTAATAAATTAAATATTTGTGGAAATCCCCCATAACCTCTTCTGTTTTTCTTTTATCAAATACTTTAAAGAATTCTGAGAACTAAGAATAATAAAATACTGGATAGGGGTAAAACTACCTACTATATCAGCAGATGAATAAATATACTGATATAAGTGAATTCAGAATGAAAAAGACATCCTTACTTTAAGAATGTATTGTGTACAGTGCTGTTTTATTGGGCTGGCTGGCTAGACATATCTTTATACAATATTTTTAGTCTTTCCTACTAATCAAAATAATGTTAAAGACCATTTGGCCCCAGTCCAAACATAAATATGGAGGTCAGTGATATATCCATATTCAAACTAAAATTGAGATGGTATTTTAGATTCTCTACTTCAAAGCAGAATTTAGTGTTAAATCAGCCTTAGAGATATATAGACAAAAAATACATTCAAGCTGAATGTTGATTTTATAACATTTGGCAGATCCTCAGGTAGTTTTGGTCTTTTGTTGCCAAAGATTAAATTTCTTTTTTGACTGTGATTCTTTTCCTACTGTATGGACAATCCAGCAAATCTCAATGTTGTGTTTGTTAAGAGTCCATGCTGTATTATGAATTTGGTCAATACCATTGAACTTCTTATCATGTTGAGTATCGGTACAAAATAATTTTTTTAATTTAATGCTTAAAGAGCAAATGCTCCAACTATCGTAGGAAGGATGGAGACTGGCACTTAATCTCTTCCATGTCAATATTACCCTCAAACATACACTAAATAAGTAGAAGACCCTAGCTGAAGAGAGATACGGCCAAAATTTTTAAAAAGTCTAATCAAAAGACAGCCATGTCAGAGTACATAGCTATCAACTAGAGCTTGCTCATACTTCTCTTCAACATCCTGGATGTGATTCTGTTTGAATCAGAATAGTGACCATTATGTGTTTTTAATTTATTATCATTATTATCATCATCATCATCATCATTTATTATTATTATTGGTGGTGGTGTGTGCATGTGTGCTTGTGTGTATGTGTCTGTCTGTCTGTGTGTGTGTGTGTGTGTGTGTGTGTGTGTGTGTTGCATGTGCTTGGCACAGTGTACATATTGTAGAAATCAGAGACTAACTTGATGGAGTTGCTTTTCTCTTTATACTTTTATTAGTCCTTTGGAATCAAACTCGTTTGTTAGGCTTAGGCAGCAAGCACTTCACCAGTGGAAACACTTTGCAAGTCCAATTGGTCATTGTGTCTCATATTTAGTTACAACCCAAACATTTCCATTTAAGGGTTCAATTCTTCTGAACAAGTGGAACCTCAGAAAGAAATGCCTGGTGGCTCCTTACTGGAGTCCCTGACAGAACCTGGATTAAATTGGCAGCCCTTGTTGTCACAAGCATCACTGAGTTCAGAAAACCTCTGAACAAATTCCATGGTCTGAAGTTAAATTAAGGACTAGTAGAGAAACTCTCAGAGTTCAGTTTTATTTTTAACATGGAGCTTTCCATTGCTTTCCCCCACTGAGAGCAGATTTTGTGAGTCTCCATATCATTACTAGGAATGTCTAAAGTAACTCCCTTCTATATTTTTGTACACATTTTCAGATTTATGGTAAAGATCTCAGTTGTGCTGATGGAAATAACGCTTTGGAAAATAAAGATCAGGATTGAGAAAATTCCATACTATATCAGGTAGGTCCTAAATTAGACAAGTAGCCTTAGATGGAACAAATAAGACAAGGAAGGCACTGAAATAAAAACAACAAGAAAAAAACAAGTAGAGATATATGTTAAGGACCACCAAAACCTGAAGAGGGAAGATAAATATATCCCAATGGGGCTTTGGAAGGAGCCAGATTCTGTCAACAGCTAGCTTGAATTTGGGGATTTTGACATTCAGAACTGTTACAGTATGTATTTTGCTCTCTTTTTTTTGGGGGGGGAATTTGTTGTGTCAGTGCTGGGAGGTAAGTTTCCTGCCTGATACACCTTCTTGTGCTTGAGAATCTGAATCCAGAAACTCAATTCTCAACATCATAGCTTGGTCATGGGAACTAAGTCAAGGGTTATGTGAGGAATCCATTGCCTATAGCTTTATAACAGAGACTTCACACCTAGCAGATGAACATAAGGCAGGAATATGATATGATCCAGGTCCATGTCTTCATAGGCAGCTTCTCTGCAAAGGATCAGCCACCATGCTATGTGCTTCCAGGTAGCACCCATATCTTAAGGATGTCTTTTTCCTAAAGACAGCTGCTTCAATCTTAGGGAGCACCACCATGCAAACAGACTCACATATATCCTGCCCTTGTCATCTCTCTAGAAAATCTGCTCTGAGGGGAGGAAAATATACAAAATTGTGAATGTAGATCCAGAGGGTTGTGGATGACACTAGAGAAAAACTGGACAGATGAAACCCTGGTTGATGACAGTGAAACAAATAAGTGTGGAATCCATTAGGGGTACTAGCTGCAGAAGTGAACATGGCAGCTCTAGGACTAGCTTAGCTGGAAGCTAAAGTATGCTCCACCGAGACATCAGTCTATGCATAGTACCTGATGGGTTCTCACTGAAGCAATGAATATATGTTGCTGCTTTTAAGAATCACTCATAAAATAAAGACAAGATGATGGATAAAACTAATTTAAATGTCTGGGCTTTAGGCTGTGATTAAAAAGGCAAATGATTCTAGGTTTAAAATAAAAATATAGATTTTTATTAGAATAAATGTTCATAACAAAAATTTATATTAATATATGAACATACCATTATCCCTTTCTAAAAATGAGAAAAGAATAATAAAAAAGAAGTATAATAAATTTATCCTATGTTGTCTAAATTTTCAACAGATTACTTTTCTGTTTTAAAAGACATGAATTTTTCAAAATAAATAAGCTGTTTTTGGACACAAATTCAAGCAATAAAAGCCCACTTGATTTTGAAATGACTTTTATATTAACAATCTGTTTTCTGGTAGGACAAACGCAATTCAATGTAATAAGCATTTTCTGTTTAAGGTCACAGCAGAAAATTTATGCTGGAATAAGCTGTAAACTGTGGCTTGGATCCTAAGTGTTCCCAAAGGCCATGTCCTAACACCTTGGTTACCAGCCAGTGGTGCTCTTGGGAGACTCTACAACATTGAAGAAATGGGAAATAATGAAAGAAAGTAAGGTCTCTAAGGTTGTGCCCTCAGGGGTAATATTGCAGCCTCAGCTCCATCTTCTCTTTTGCTTCCATGCTCCTATGAAGTTCATCAGTAGCTTCTACCACCTGTTTGCCGCAATGTCAACCTCACCAAAGGTTCAAAGCAATACAGCCAACAAATGACCCAGAAACTATGGCTGAAACAGATCTTTCCACCTTTTAATCTGGGTTCCTTTTCTTTTGTTTTTCTTTCTTTCATTCATTCATTTTTTGTAACAAAAATAAAAATATAACATAATGCCAAAATTCTTAATTATAATTCAATTTTAACTCATTGTGATGGTTTGAATAGGAAAGATACCCATAAACTTATGTTTAAATGCTTGGCCTAAAGAGAATGGCATTGTTAGGAGACGTAGCCATTTTGTAGGTATGGCATTGGAGGATGTATGTGACTGTGGGGGCAGGCTTTGAGGTCTCCTATTCTCAAGCTACACCCAGTGTGTCACACTGCCTCCTTCTGCTGCCTGGAGATCAAGATGTAGAACTTTTAATTACTTCTCCAGCACCATGTCTGCCTATATGCCACCATGTTTCCCACCATGATAAAAATGGACTGAACCTCTGAAACTGTAAACCAGCCCAAATCAAATGAGTTGCCATGGTCATGATGTCTCTTCACAGCAGTAGAAACCCTAGCTAAGATACCCAATGTGACATTTGAAGTCTTAGAAATTTCTCTTATATTTGTGTATGAGGAAGATAATGTAAGTGAGTAAAGTCTGAGGGTTTTGTAGGTTTCTTCTGGTGTTCAGAAGCTAAACAATCTTTTCTGAGTTTTTATTTATTACATGTTAATTCTAGAGCTTTAACTCCAACACAAGTCCTACATTTAAGGTGCATTTGAGCAAGAAAGCAAGATGGAGGGAACCAGAAACCATACCATTCTTTTCTTCAGT